>NC_133092.1:7953297-8450500 GCF_019914945.1 Typha latifolia | reverse complement strand
AACGCCTTTGCAAACGCCTACATCAAGTTCGCAAAAATAGAGAACGCTGCGTTCGAACGTCTACATCATGTTCGCATCGACAGTGAACGTCTTTTCTGCTTTCGAACATGATCGGCAGGAGTCCACTATAATTAGGTTTAATAATTGTTGTGGATGGCAGCCAAAATCATTATGCTATTGGAATATTGGTTTCTTGCCTCTCTATCTTCTCTCTAGTCTCTCTACCCTAATCTCCCTCCTCCTTCTTTACCGACCTACCACCTCTTCCGTTGGCAAGGTCTCATCTAGCTTCTAATCTCTCTCTACCGATGATCCCCCTAGTCTAGTAGGATAGACCTACTTCTCCCCCTTCGTCTCTATATCTTCACCGTCTCTATCTCCCATACGGTTTTTACCTCAATTGTAAGTTAATCATAGCCTTCAACTATCTATCGCAACTGCATCCGCAAACCACCACCACCATCATCGATTGCCGAGCCACCTCCATCAACTACTCGGCATCCACTCCATCATCACCTCCATCTTTTACATAGGAATTTGTGCCTCCACCCGCAAATCTCAAATCCCGTGCAGATCTGCTATGAATCGGATCAAGCCAGTTCATAACAGTTTGCTGGTTCAGCTCCCGGTGTGATCTCGGTCCGATGATCGTGGTCTTGGATTGACGATAGTCCATGCGGCTCTTCGAAGACTTAATCAAACCCTTGGAGAAGTGAGTCCAAATCGGCAGCTATTTTGTTACCTAGGTTCGGCTCCATCATGGTTGAGACCAACCACATCAACAAGCCATCGCAGCCGGCTTGTGGTAACCTAGGGTTTGGCCGCAACCCTTCGAGTCAAATTGGTCTCCCCTTATACTCAAAGTCCATCCGCATCATGCCAAAATCAACTAGGATTGGGCCTAAGCATTGAAGCCATTGAACTCTTAGGATCAAGTCGCCCCCCTTCAATGCCAACAAGTGTAGGTCCAACCGAAATATCTCACCTTCGATCTGCACCTCAACTCCATCGCACCTACTCTTGGTCTGCAAGACTGTGCATCTCCGATGGCTACATTGAATCTGATGGTTGGAGTCACCCCCAACCCAATTTGTCGCACCAACGTCTCATCCATGAAATTATGTTTGCTGCCCGAGTCAATTAGTATCTCAACTCGGTGCTTCTTGATCGAGCCCTCTACCCATAGAGTTCGGGGTGCTCGCGAGCCTGAATAGGCATGTAAGCTCAACTCAGCATGCACCTCATCCTCGTGATCCCCGGCCTCCATATCCGCTACCTCCTCTTCATCGCCCCATGGCTCCATTTCTCCCTCCTCATCCCCTCCAAGGAACATAATTATTGCAGATTGTTTCCACACTTGTGGCCCAGAGCAAACTTTTCGTCGTAGTAGAAGCACAAACCCTTGGCTGTCCTTTCCTCAATTTGTGTTGGGGTTAGCCATCCGGAGAAGCTCTTCTGTTGCCCTCCAAAGCCGGAGAGGAGCACTAGGTGGTAGGGACTTACCCCCTTGAGGTCGAGTGGGAGGACCAAATCCAGCATTGCTTGATGGAGCCGGCTAGGATCCTCTCCAGTCTATAGGGCTCCATAGCATCTTGGAGCTTCTTTGTAGCTCCTTGATCTTCTCCTCCATCATGGCAGCTGTAGAAAAGCCCTCCAACAATGTCCTAGGCCGCATGGCCTTGACCTCCTCTTGTATGTCGGACCTGAGTCCACTGAGGAAGGTGCTGCAGAGGGCTAAGTCTGACCAACCCAGTACATGGTTGCAAATTCTCTCAAACTCTTCTTGATAAGCTCGGACCGTGGTCCTTTGAGTTAACTTAGTCAAGATTTCTTGGAAGTCTTCATACTCAGTCGGACCAAACCGTGTACATAGGGCGGACGTAAACTCATCCCAAGACGGAAATGGTTGAGTTCGTTGTGCCGCTTGAAACCATATGATCACAACATCCTCTAAGTGGAATGAGGCTATTAGGACCTTCTGGAGTTTTGGGGTCCCTTAGTAGGAGAAGAACTAATCCGCTCGATAGAGCTAGTCTAGTGGATCGCCTCCCGCAAACTTAGGGAAATCAAGTCGTATGGTCCAAACTTGAGGCCCTACAAATGGCCCGTCTTCATGGGTGGCATGTCCTTGTTCCCTGCATGGGTGCCTTCTACCACGTGGAGAGGGGCCCACTATGGCATCGGCTCCATGACCCATTAGTTTGGACCATTACATGCCCTAGCCATAGGTGGCTCGAGCCAATCTCTAGCCGCGGGTCACTAAAGCCCTAGTCTTGGTGTAGGCGGTTCATGCCAGGGTCTACCCCGCTATGTTTCAAACCAGACCCTAGTTGTGGGTGGTTCGGTCCAAGCCCCAGGCACAGGTGGTTCGAGCCAAGCCCTAGGCACCGTCAGGTCAGACCAAGGCCTAGCCGTTGGATGGGGTGGAGTTTCAGTGTGTCGAACTCCATCTCGTGCGCCTAACCCTGGTGGGTTTGTCCATTGGTGTGCATGCCCAAGGGATAGGTCCACCCCCAATTGGTTTTAGCTGCCAATTTAGCTCCAATTGGTTGGCGTGAAAGAGCAACCACTACCCAATTTTTAGTTCCCTTTTTATATTGCATCTTGTAATCGTACCGCATTGTTTCCCACCGCTATTGTGCTAGTGTGTGTATCAGCTAACTCATAAAATATGGCAAACTTCTCTAGTCGGTGCAGATGATGAAGTGGCATCCCACCTAGTATGGCTTCCACTTTGTCATGGTGTGAAGAATCGCCAACATCTCTCGCTCATAAGTTGAGAGCTATTGTGATCTACAGAACAAAGCTTTACTCAAAAATGTTATAGGTGGTCTTGCATTAGGACAACACCTATTCGCTCTCCGAAGGCATCACATTGAACAACAGACTCCCTTTGAAAATCCGGCAATGCCAAAACTAGGGCTGAAATCATAGTATATTTTAATTCTTTAAAAGCCTTCATTGCCTTGTCGCTCTACACAAAGGAATCCTTCATCGAAAGGGCAATAAGGGGTGCCGCAATTTTGCCATACCTAGCAACAAATCAACGGTAGTAGCCCATCAACCCAAGAAATCCACATAGGTCGCGCACCGTCCTCAGAATCGGCCAATCAATCATGCTCTTCACCTTACTTGGATCGACGGCTATACCTTCTACTAAAATGACATGCCCCAAATATTCCACCTTTCTCTCAGCGCACAAACATTTAGACATCTTGACTTTGAAAGAATTTACTAAAAGCAATTTCAGCACTTCATATAAATGTTTCAAATGATCATCAAAACATCTGTTATATACCAAAATATCGTCAAAAAACACCAACATGTACCAACGCAAAAGTGGCCTAAATATGTCGTTAATTAGGATTTGAAATATTGTTGGAGCGTTGGTCAATCCAAAGGGCATGACTCGAAACTCATAATTGTAATAACCCAAGGTTTAAAAAAAATATATATATATATATATATATCTATATATATTTCTGCACTGCATGGCACAACAGCTCGTGCCATGCAGTGGCAGCAGAGATAGGCGCCACGCGCCCCAAGCGCCGGCCAGGCCAATCTGGCTGAGCCAGCTGGCACGGTGGGCCCCTGCCACCGCCGCCGTAGCCCCCCTCCCCACCGCTTCTCTCTTTCTCTCAAACTCATTCTCATCTTCCTCTCTTTCTCTCTCTCTCTCTCTCTCAAACACCCCTTCTCTCTCTCTACCCGTTGCCGCCGCCACCTCCACTAGCGCCGGTGAGCTTCCCTCCTCTTTCTCTCTCTCTCTCTCTCTCTCTCTCTCTCTCTCTCTCTCTCTCTCTCTCTCTCTCTTTCTACCTCTCTCTCTCCATCTCTCTTTCTCTCTTTGCCGGCTTCCTCTCAGGACTGTCGGAGGATTGAGCCGTCGGCGAGAGGCCGGCCACCGAGTGGCCACCAGCAGATGCACCCCTCCCCCATGGCCTAACCCTCTTCTTCTTTCTTCTTCTTTCTTCTTCTTCTTCTTCTTCTCTTTCTTCTTCCTCTCCTCCTCCCCCTTCCCTTCTCTCCTCTGGCTGCACCCTGCAAGGGGTGCTGGGCTCGGCCCAGCGCCCTTGCAGCGCCAGGCGCTGGGCTGAGGCCAGCACTATATATAATTATATATAATTATATATATATATACATAATTAGTTTAGCTTAGTTAATTTAATGTATTTAGGTTTTACAAATTAAATATAATTATATCATAGTTAGTATATAGTTCTAATTATATCATGTTTAGCAAAATACCTGCAATATAAATTACTATTTTAATCCTAAGTAGGTAATAGTAATTATTCGGGTTATGTACGTATATTCTTACGTAATTAATTGCAGTAACTTAATTCTTATTTTCTTAATTATCAAAGAGAATAATAGACGGATAAAATATATTTTAAATACACTATTAAATAATATAATTATGATTAATAAATAACAAAAACAAATATAGAAATGAAGAATACATAATTACAACAAGAAACTATCATTTTGTTGGGTTAATTTTAATTAATAGAAAGACTGACATATTTGTTATAAATAATTTTAGATCTCGACCCCCTTGTTCAAAACCCTATGGACCTAGCTATCGAGGCTTGATCGTTATTGTACCAGCGTAAATGAGTGGTGGTTTGGTATTTGCAGTAGTGTGAGTAGTCTTATCCCCTAGACGTCTTTCTCAAATTATGTTATATTATATATTATGTACATGCATATTTTGGCCTCCAGCATGATTATATGATTTTATCTAGAGATGATTACAGTCGAGCATATTTTATCATGCATTTGATTATGCTGATCTGGAATATGAGTACATTGGTGATATATATAGAGATGATAACAGATGATTCTACTGTTATGATTGTATACCGAGTTGATCTATAGCATGAGTATACATGTAATAGATTAGCATGAGTATGCATGTGTTGACGATACAGATGGAGAATACATTGCATCATTTTCTCTTGATTCCTATTCCACCTAAATTCCTGTTATGCATTGACGTATTATCGTACTGGATATATGCATTTGATCTGTCATTTAGAAGGAAAGCATGAAATGTGATTGATAGGATAGTTGATAGAAAGCGTAGGGATACCCGAGTAGGCGCTAGGGTTAGGGTGGCTGGAGTGATGATTATGGTCGTTGATACGCGATATCTCGTGGCCCATGTCCGAGGTCAGTTGAGTCTGTGCGCACAGACAATGGGACACATGTCGTTCGTTAGGGCATATGTGGTGAGTTATCCTCACGAGGTTTCTATCAACTATATAGGGTGCCTGGTCTGGATGGATGTTGATACCTTAGCGGATGGCAAGGTATGGTTATATTTGAGATACTCCTTGCGGATGGCATTGTATGCTCGGAGCCTTCGGGCATGATGTTGAGACCGGGTACCGGGTGTTGACCGTGCATAGTGGTCTAATATGATGATTTTATATTAAGATATCGTTGATAATCGTGATGTTAAGAAATACATATGATTTCATTATTATTTGACATACCTGATTTTTGAGTAGTCAATATACATCATATATGATTGCATTGGATATCATAGCATTGTCATGGTTGGCATATATCATATATCATAATTGAGAGAGAGTTATGATGATCATATGACGTGGTGACCTGTTTATTCATTGTCAAGGATTATGTATTCTTATCAGTTATGACATGTTATATATATTTCATTTATGTAATATTGAGGACACATTCATTTACTCATTCATGACATAACTCTTTCTGACTCATATTATCCAATACTTGATTTACTCTCTACTTTGCATCACTGATTCGGGGTAAGGTATTCACTGAGTCTTTTGCTCATGACTCTCTTTATTTCTTTCTTTTTAACCACCACCGATATTATAGTACGTAATACCGCCTTGAGAAACCCTAATGAGATATTTTAGAGCAAAAATGAGATAAGCTATAAACGGGAGACAGTATAAATGGTAGTTTATATAGAAATTGAGTTGTACCAGTATTTTGATATTTGTACTCTTTTGTATTAAACGATGATTTATATGATACAGATCGAATCATGGCGTACTCTTGTATCAGTTGTTTAGTTATATCTTGATGGTTTGTTGTGGCCTGTGTGGGTCTTGTCAGATTATGTAGTGGTCTAGTGTATATTATTGTGGACTGAGATATTCATATGTTAACATGTTTATTTGGTTAATAGTATGATTTATCTGGTGATGGATTATATAATTATGGATATGTTATCATTTTTTATTTGATGATGTCATGATTATATGTGCACAGGAGAGTATCTGTGCGTGACGGGCCCCGCCCGACTTGTCACGTGCGCGTGGGCGTGCACGTGCTCGTGCCGGACGGGGGCATTACAAGAGATGCCAAGGCAAAAGCTAACTAATCTTTCATTCCAAGTATGTCTAAGATACAAGCCATAGGACCCTATTTATAGAGATTAAATCAAAAAGTTCTAAACAAATTTAACTAAAGCAGTCTTCCTTATTTTCTCAGATTAATCTTTCGTTTCATTGCACATAGATTTTGAATATGGAGAAGTCGTGAATACCAAAGTTGTAGATATAAAGATTGGTGATCTTAACTAATTGATTTGATATTATTCGAATATCTGTAGAATATTCTGAGAATATTTTTCCAAAACTGCGTAGAATTAGATTTAACTAATTAAATAAAATCATAACTTACTAAGGCTCTAACTAAACCAAATAAATAAATAAGATAACTAGACTCAATCCATTGATCCCAATGTACCCATGATGTGATCCGATCTGACCCAGCTCACATCACTATGTTTATGTGATTGTTAGAGCATTATATAGTTTCATTATTGTTTACATATTTGAGATTATGCCTTGTATGTCAGTGATCCAGTATAAATTTGTAGTTGAAGTGTTTGTTATTTTTCTGCATGGAGATCTACTTTGCAAATAACTGTCAATAGTATCTTCAAGAGAGATTTCACTTGTATATTAGATCTCTAGTTTAGTTTGCACTTAAAAATATTTGTTATTTTTCTGCATAGAGATTTAAATTGTTAGGTCCTTTGAAGTCTAGAATCTTGCATTCCCAAATTGCTATCATATCTTAGTGCTTTGATTTTTAGTCTCTAGACAATATTTTCTTAGCACTAGTAAATTAAATATAAGATTCATTCATAATTCCATTCTTAGACACCAATGGCTATCGATTAAAATCAATTTTTTTCTGTGATAAACTACTGCTATGCAAGTTGATTAACTCTGACGTTCAATAGGAGTTAATAGGAGTTTTTCCTCTTGGCAGAGGATTCGAAAAAGTAAGTTAGAATAATTAGATAAGCTTTTTAATGTATCTAAAATAATATTAATTAGATTTTAGATAATAAATATAATAAATATATGTATATTTTTGTTATATTTTTGTCATTTGAAATTCAACTGATATTATTTTAGATATGTTTGAATATTTATAAATTATTTATTTAATTATTTATCATATAATGAAAAAATAGCATTCAATTTGTATAATTTTAATAGGATAGAGTGATACAGATAGAGTTATTTGGTTGAGGTGAATTTAGGTCTAATAATATGGGGGTAAGAATGTAATTTCTCTTCGGAATTTCGTATCCTAATAAACGAATTCTCACTCGGGTAGGGTTTTTCAGAACCCGCCCCTCTCCTCCATTCGCTCCCGCTGCCTCTCAAGCTCCTCGTTCGCATGAAGCTGGTAACTCCTCTCACTTTCCATGAAGTTGGCGTACCTTTTCTCTCTCTCTCTCTTAAATATCTAACTATTGCTCTTGCTCCTCTACTTTGCTATGATGACAGACATGCCTTAGTGAAGGGAGTGGTTTCCACTTCCCTCCATGTCACATGCTTGAGCTGAGCGGCTTCCGTCTCCTCCTTGAATGCCCCCTCGACCTCTCTGCTCTCACTGTCTTCTCCCCAATTCGCACCACCACCTCCACCTCCACCTCCTCCCTCTCCGGCCTCATCAACGCCCTACCGTGGTACAAGACCGTCGCCGCCCTCCACCTCTGGGACCCATCTCTCATCGACGCCGTCTTGGTATCCTCCCCATCCGCTCTCCTTGGCATCCCCTTCCTCACTCGCAACCCCAAATTCACTGGAAAGGTGGTTAAATATTGAAAGATTTTGCAGGATTTTGGGATTTGTTCATCGTGTTGTGGTGGTTCTGAATTTTTTTTTTGTCTTATAGATTTATGCCACCGAAGTGACTGCTAGAATTGGGCGGCTGATGATGGAGGACCTTGTTGCGATGCACGCTGAGTTTGTGAGGTACCATGGGCCTGGCGACAATGTGGGCCTGCCGGAATGGATGAAGTGGGAGGAGCTTAAAATTCTTCCATTGGAGTTGAGGAGAATTGTGATGGGGGAGGAGGGAGAGGAATTGGGCAGTTGGATGCCTCTGTACAGGTTTGTTTTACCTTACCTACTGTTAGTGTTATCTTTATCTGTTGTTAAATTCTAAGTCTTGTTTGACATGTTTAAACTTAAGTTTTGACTGATACGTCGTATATGAACTAATAATTGTGTTATAGTAATAAAATACTTCTTTAGATTGATGGCAAGTGCCTTGTTTTGATCTGATACCATCAAACATAGGAATTTGATCATGTCTTTGTGTTTGGAGTTGCAGCTGATATAATTTTGTCTTAAGTTCGAACATCCCCTACTTTTTCCTATATTCACTAATTAAGCAGATAACAACATAAAAGGTTGTACTTGTGCATGACATCTAAAAAGATAAGCTAAGTTTTATTGGTCATAGCATCCAAACTTAACTTCTTCAAAAACCATTTGTTTGGGTAGTTCTCATTATCTCTTTTTCAACCAGAGCAAATTGAGTTGGGTCAAACACACATTCAATTGTTTTTCAAGTTGGTAGGGTTCAGAAAAAAATCAAAGGACCTAGACAAAAGTTACTTTTTCATCTAATTTTGACATTTAAAAAAATTGAGTTACATAACTTTGTGTTATTTCGATTGTTTCCTTAATTTGGAATATTATCTGAAAGAGCATTGGTTACTGACTTATTAAATTATGTGGCTCATTATCGCACTCTCTATTATATAATTCGTGCTAAAATGTAGTTCGATTGTTGAAACTTGAAGCTTGTTAATGGAAGCACACTGCATGCTGCATGTATAAGGATACTGGTCTTATGACATTCTTGGATTAAATGGATTTATGTCATAATTACTTTTGGAGTCTGCAACATCATGATAATAGTGATTAAATGAAAATATTGTGAGCTTTCTATATGCAGAGTACTTTGCACATTATCGATAATGTTCTCTCATGTATTGCGAGCTGTTATTACTTAGACATCCTGGAGATGAGGAATAATATGCACAAGAATTTTGAGAATTATTGGGTCCCTTTGCATAACAAGCTGATGTTCACTTTGAAATCTTTGATATTCCAAAGATACTGATTCATATAATCTATCAGGTATAATTCAAGAACAGCAAGGAAATGTTTGAATAGTTTGATGTTGAAATACCAAATTTTGTGGACAATAACTTCAAAATTTACTGTCAAGTAGTATCTGATACCTACGTCTTGGTTATTATTATATCTTGTGCGACATGTAAGGCCTGTTTGCTGGAGTCTTTTAGTAAAACAGGAGAAGGTTCTTATGAATTTTTACTTGCTTGTTTAGCTAACACTAACAAATCATGTTTAAGTAATCTATTTTGAGAAACATCGCTATATTAATCACAAAATTGTATGCAATGAGTCTCCTCTATTCACATCCTCTTCTCCTTCCACCTCTATCCACTACTGAATAAAAAAGGACACATTAAAAAAAAAGTAAATTTAAGCATCCAAAGGAATCCCTTAACCCACAAAAAGTGAATTAACTTGGAGAAAAAAAAGCCATCTTAATGCAAAATCTGAGTTTCATTATCTTAGCTTTGTTTTTCCCAATATTCTAAGTATTTGTTTTGGGATTAGGATCGGGTTCTTAAAAAAATGATACATATTGATCGTATTGGCTGTATCAATCTTTAATTTCGAACGGTTTGGATCGGGGATTGGCTAAATTGGCCATATCGGCCGATCCGTTTCAGCAATATGGATCGGGATTGGCCAATACTTCAATCTATGTTTTTCCCTTCTTTAATGAGATATTCTGGAGTTTGTTGTTTTTCACTATCTGGGGTATGTAATATCTGTACATCAGTGATGCAGATGTAAAGGGAAGTATGCAGAAAATCCTGCCTGTGAAGTATGCTGAAGAAACTTGCTTTAATGGCACATTGATCCTAAAAGCCTTTAGTTCAGGTTTGGATATTGGAAGTTGTAATTGGACAATACGAAGCCCAAGAAGAAGTATTACATACTTGTCGAGTTCTATATTCGAGTCGGCTCATGCAATGGATTTTGATTACCATTCTCTGAGGGGGAATGATTTGGTTATATTTTCAGATTTCTCATCCCTGAATAGCATGGATAATGATTGTGATAATACCAGTGGACGTGCATATCACAACAAAACAGATGAGAAAGATGCTTCTCCTTGTAGTGTATCAGATAAAAGGTATGATTGCCTTTCATTCTTTTCTTTTGTTCCTTACTAGGAGACATTCTGATATCAAAATTTTTAAGCTAATATCTGTGAGTTATTTTGAATCATGCCATAGGGCTACTAGTGATAATAAAAGTCAGATAGTCAAAGACTTGTGTAACACTGATGAAAGTGTGGAGGAGACTGACAAGATCGGTTTCATCTCCTCCTGCATTATAAATTCTTTGAAAGCTGGAGGTTCTGTTCTGATTCCTATAGGTCGCCTTGGAGTGGTACTTCTACTATTGGAGCAAATATCGGAGACATTGGAGTATTCAAATATAAAGGTGATCATTAAATTTGAACTCTCTCTGTCTCTCTCTCACTAAGTTAACCCGCTTTGAGTTCACAATATTGTGATGCATTATTTGACAATTGAAAGATATATGAAAAATCACAAAATTATTGTTGATGATCACATGGACACAGGTAAGATTTTTCAAGCTAGCTGGATGGGTTATATGTGTGATCATAGAACTGAAAAGTGAAAACTATGTTAAAGCTGTTCTCAGTTGCAGAAAAGGTTTCAAATAATTCAATATATTAACTTGCATAATTTATCTAAGATGCCTAACAGTCTAGATAAAATGGTTAATAAGTGATCCTATTGAAAATTACTGACTGTTAAGCTTAAATGTTCAACATGAAGAGGCCCTTCTGCTTCAAGACATCTAGATCTTGATTAATTATATCATCATAGTCTTTTTATATTATCTTTTTGCTGTACATTTTTTTTAGTACTCACTACTTTGTACTATTTGCCTTTCTCGGGTTAGTGCTCTTGCTTGACTTTCTTTAAGCTTGATCTTTTTTTTTTCTTGCCAATTTTCTACTCTATGTTCCATTCATCCAAATTCTGGTATGCTTGACATCATCATATTCACTATCCTTTTCCCTATGTAATATTAAGTATTCTTCTTGCTGCACCTGTGGGGGCTTTAATAAAGGCATCCTTCAGCACCTATTAATGCAAAAAGTTTGTGAACCTCCTTTTCGCACTTGGTTAGCATGATAAAACCAGCTGTTTTTTAATATTGAGTCTTTAGGTTGGCTTATAGACTAATCTGTCACTTTCCACTATCCTGTTGGATGATTATAAAAAACACGTTATAGTATTTGTGTTGTAGTGTTGTAGGCATCTTAGCCATGTGTGCCAAGCACCTATAACCACAAATACAGACGTTTGTGTTTCTGTTCATTCTACGAGATATACAATTATAACTTGTGGGAATAGAGCATTAAAATAACTGAAATGGTACTCTTGTTTCCAAAGGATTTCATTGTTGCCACCACACGATAGTTACCAATGGATAGTTTGTAAGCACATTACCATGCCAACACTAACACAATGGTGGTGCCATCAGCAAGAGAGCTTCTGGATTAAGAAGTAAAAGAAAGGGAGAAAAGAAAATGTCAAAAACAGAGGAAATGGACAGCGAGTGTTGGACAAAGATGTGCGAGGAAGATGAAAGGTTATGGTTCGTTTTAGTTATACGAATACTGATCAAAGTTTTGGGCCGCATAAATATCCACTATAAGGCCCAACTAAACCTGATTATTTTGATAATCTAAGTTGTGATATTCGGTTTTAACATAATTAGTGAAGATAAAATTAGTTAGCTATTGGTCCTAGTTTGTTAGTTTGTTAGCTAACTGTTTCAGATAAGCTATTTATATAACTTCTTTCTCTTGTAATGATTCAATTGTTTAATACAGAAGTTTTCTTCTTCTCTCTTCTTCACTAGATTTGTTTCGGTTAAGTGAAATTTTATATGTGCAAATCCTGCTCAATATCTCTTTAACTTGACAAACATTAGCTCATCATCTTCTTCAACTTGTGTACATCATTGAAGTCGAAACACGAGTACCAAGCCGATGACCGGGCATGACCAGCTGGTGTATGATGGTGCACAATCTTAAAAGGGTGGTTAGCTGGGAGTGACAACGAACTAAGGCTGGTGGTGCCTTTTGTAGTGATTTGGTACATATCATGGAAAAATAGTACTTTCATGCTGGTTGGCAGTTAGAAGAAGATGTATCAGGTGGCTGGAATTATGCTGCCTTGCACAAAAGGATCTCCTTTCATTGCAGCTTATTTAGGCCGTCTTGTAACATGAAGTAAAAAATCTTAACCATTTAAGAGAATTAAAATAAAATGGTCCATGTGTGATTAAATCTATGAAGATATCCATCATCGAAAAGAAAAAAAAATCATAAATTTATTTCTCATTGCCTCCTCTAGGCACACCAATACCTAAGTATTGAAGTCCATCTCTTATTTGATGTCCCGTTGTAATGAACTACTTTGTGAAGTTAGATCGCCTTTGGTTGATTGTTGCTTGATGTGGATCACTTATATCTCGGTGCCTTGGGATGTTGAACAAGATGCATGGTAGAGGATGGTTTAGCTTTTCCGATGTGCTTCAAGACATATGCATAATTTTAAAAGCACTCTGACTATTTTTTGCTCTTCACACCTTAGTAGAAAGTAAGCTCCTTTATATAAGGGATCCTTGGATGGATTGGGTAAATCAGATGCCATGTCAATACCTTTGGTTTTGATGCGATCCGGGTTAGACATCAAGGGGACATTGGACTCAATGGATTAAGTCTAGTTATCTTATCTACTTATTTAATTTAGTTAGAGTCTTACTAGGTTAGTATTTTATTTAATTAGTAGATAAATCCAACTCTGCGCAGTTTCAGGAAAATATTCGTAGGATATTCCACAGACGTCTAAATAATATCAAACTACTTGGATAAAATCGCCAACCTCTATATCTACAACTTTGGTATTCACGATTTTTCCACATTAGGAATCTATCTGTGGCAAACGAAAGACTAATCCGAGAAGATAAGAAAAACTGATTTAGTTAAGTTGTTAGGATTGTTTTGATTTAATCTCTATAAATAATGCCTTATGGCTTATATCTTAGGTATGCATGAATGAAAGGTTGATAGGACTACGAAACGATTCCTTTAAGATCTGGATTTATTGAGGCACCGATCTTCGTCGAGGAGATGACGAAGCCTATCAGTTCATGACATATTCCTTTAAAGCATTATGATTATTTTGCATTGCGTCCACCCTATGTAGCAATGTTTGGAACATGCCCCTAAGTTTATCCGCCAAGCTCATGGTCACACCCATGGACGTTGGTTGACTCGGTCCTACCGTGGCCGCCCTAAAACAATTAGCCTCACAGTTAGGGTTATCGTGGATTGAGTTTTTCCTTGTCGGTGTGTTCTTTATTGATCTCTTTGTTGATGCCATCTTTTTTGTCTCCACCATTAATGGAGGTCTGAGATTCGCCTGACTTTGATACCAATGATAGGGCTACGGAACGATTTCTTTAAGATCTGGATTTATTGTAGGAAGCAGTCTGCGCAACCGAGGAAAAATATTTACTAAATATTCTCCTATAGTCAGAAAATTACGAAATCAAGTGGGATCGATCCGTAACTCCTTGATCTACGTTTTTCGTATTTATGCCCTTCGCAAATTCGAACTGCAACTGGGAGGAAAACATGATATAGTGAGGATGAAGGTGGTGAGTGGATGTTAGGGTTATGGATGATAATGGAGATGAGGGTGGATGGTTGATGTTGTTTAAGAGATAAAGACGAAGGGGAAAAAGTGGTCGAGATTCCAAGGAAGAGGGAGGACTCGACAGACGAGGGAGATTAGAAGTTAGGAGAGACCTTGTCAACGGTAGAAGTGGTAGGTTGGTGAAGAGGGAGGGAGATTAGGGTAGAGAGACTAGAGAGAGGATAGAGGAGGCAAGAAATCAATATTCAATAAGCATAATGATTTTAGCTACCATCCACACCTTTATAGAGGCTAGTCAACAAGCCAAAATAATAATTATTAACTATAATTCTAGTGGATTCCCGCCGATCGCGCTTGAACATGCACGATCGCATTCAAACGCACAAAAGGCGTTCGTTGTTGATGTGAATCTGATGCAGACGTTCGAATGCAGCATTCGAACATACCCGATTGCATTCGAACGCACATTTCACATTCTCTGTTTTTGCAAATTTGATGCAGGCGTTCGCAAAGGCGTGCGAACGCGCCTCCTTCCGTGTTGGAACGCGACATACAGAAAATTTATTTTAATAAAAATAAATAACGAATGCAATAAAAAAAGACTCTAACAAGGTGTATTAAAGGTTAATTATCTTTTGTCTTGCATCTTAGTATCTCCCCTCTCAACTTGGCGCCGCCAGCCTCAATCTCCCTCCTCTCTTGTCGGAATGGTATTGTCCAGCTTCTAATCTCCCTCATTTGTCGATCCCCTAGTCTTATAGGGTAGGCATACTTTTCCCCCTTCTTCTCTTTTGAACTATCGATTTATCTAACCACTACCATCATCATCCACCATCGACGCCATCTCCATTATCATCTACAAGCCGATCCACACCCGCCACCTACACCACTATTGGTTTGTCATCCGGATTAGGCCCCAATATCATCCTAAAGCTGAGAAGGGTCTGAATATCAAAAATCTAAATCTGGAAGTTATGAAACTATTCCAATAAGTTTTGTAATTTTCTGGCATCTAGAGAAAATTTGGCGAATATTCTCTCTCAATTGTGCAAAACTATCTGCGATTCAAATCAACCCCAAGTTGGTTCGTATCAGGTTTGTACTAGGCGAAAGTTCTAAGGAAAACTCCTATCGGAATTTGAAATTGAACTTTTCTTTCTCAGTTCTGTGTATGCCATTAAAACCCCATAAGTGCTGTTCAAGTGCAATCTAAGCTTCCTTTCCTGTGCCTATGTTGCATTCGAATACTATCTGATATAGGCTATTGAATTTGCTTTCTTTTCATTTTGATTTTTTATCTCTTTGCATAATCTGATTTTCTTTAAGTAGTGTTTCTTGAGATTGTATACATAAATCTAGTTTGTACCAACTCTAATGCAAGTGATTTTATTCATGAATTTGCCATCACAAAATAATTGCACTAATATTTTTCCCTTTGGCAATTTCATGACAAAACACTAACCTAAACAAATCTCTAAAGTTTTCAAAGAACCTAGAGTTGAGATAACATACTTATCTTTGAAAATAAACCTCCTGCAAAGATCACAAATATTAGAAACTCTGTGAAACGGAAGTGTATAAATAAGAAATTAGTTTGATAAATGATTTTCAAATTAAACCCCAAATCAAATTTTCACACTTCAAATTCAACAATAAAAAAATTCAGCACAAGAAATTGAACTGCTTTCAAATTTGGTACACTAATCGTTGATCATTCATATTAGGTACCCATATTCATGATTTCTACCACAGCACAAGAGACATTGGCTTTTACCAATGCTGTGCCAGAATGGCTTTGCAAGAAACGCCAAGAAAAGGTTATATCTCAATACATTTATATGCTCATTCTACTGCATGGAACATTTAGATGGTGAATGAGGCAGATCATGTTGATTTCCTGCAGCTATTCTCTGGTGAGGCACTATTTAGCCATTCTGATCTCATGAAAGAGGACAAGCTTTATCTATTTTCCTTATTATACTCCACAAACTTGCTGTAAGAACTTTTCCAACATTTATGATTATTTTGTTGATCTATCATGACAAAATTGTTGAGTCAATACTTGGATAGATTTCCTTGTAAGTTCGTATTTGCTTGCTGCCTTACATCTTTAAAAAGGGATGCAATAGAGAACAATACGATTCGAATTTCAATGAGACGAACAGTTACATGGAGTCCCTTTCCATTTGAATAAGATAAATTACAATTTCAGTTCAATTTTTTGTTCTTACATTTTGGAAAGATGAGTAATTTTGAGTGTTAGCCCAACTTTTTTGACTTCCATTTTAGCTTTCCAACATTGTTCTTGTTCAAATATTAAGTACTACCTTGAAGGATTGATGACTGCTAATTTGATATTTATAATAGTTATTGTTTGTTCTATGTTAATTCTCATATGTAATTGCATGATTATGTTTTAGCAAAGATTTTAGTGTTCATTTTGGGGTTTATGGGAAGCCTATGTATAGCTAGGAAATCATATTGTATATTTACAGTAGTAGTGAAAACCGACTCTCTTATGAGTGTCCATCATCATTTAAAAAGATAAAGGGCTCGACTCGTAATCGTTCGAAATCATAAATTTTCTATCCTAATCATATGCTATATTGTTTGTAGAAAAAAATGGTGGTTTTAGGCTTTCGTTCTAGAGTTTGTGGGTTAAACATTGTCCTTGAGTATAACATTTTGTAGTTTTTTGATGCATTGAAAAGATGAAAATGTAGGATATTGATTTGCTGATTTACTTTGACATTTGTTTGAATTTCTAGAGTATAGAATCTATTAGTATTGTGTATGAGATAAAAATATCTCGACATTCCTCTTCCTTAAAACGTGTAAGATTATTATTTGTTGTGGATGCATTAATTTCAAATCTAACGACAGACTTATTGGAGCGACCTTATTCTATTACATGGAGCATATTGTGAAAATTGATAGGATTTCTAATTTGACTAGTTTTGGAGATGGAATGTCAAAGTTTAAGTCAAAGACAAAGTTGAACGAAATCCAAGTCCATTTAGGAAAACCCAATCCTACTAGGCTTAGAAAAACCAATTAAAATTAAACTTTGAAAATCCGAGTAGGAGATAGAAATCCTAATTCTACTTTAACTATGAAAATCGATCTCAAGTCGGTGTGAAGAAATTTGAGTAAGAGTAGAAAATGTTAAAAAGACGACAAACACAATGACACAACTTTTTTTAACATAAAAAACTTCTTAATACTTTTGAGAGAAAAAGAGCTATGGATCCGTCCAAACCAGATCAATCTATATCATATTTTCGTATCTTCGTAGAAATAAGTACTTACAATTCCTTAGACGGTCCGTTGTCTAAGTCTTGTTCGAACTGTCTCGATTAACTACTCTATTATTAGATTGCCTCTACGTTTGGTTCATAGTTTGTCGCTCAGATCACGTCTCAAACTTTTTGTGTTGGTGATGGTAGTTGATGTAGACTAGATTCAACTCCCTTGATGCTCTTGATCAATCTCTGATGTAGAACTAGCATTCAGAAATATGTAGAAGCTCTTATCACATAGATAGGAATTTAATTTTGGGAAGGTACTAGATAATTTTTTTAAGTTGTGACTAAAAACTCCTAGAATTCACATGATGGATATCTCAGCCTTTGGCTCTCAATCTCTTAAAGGTGAGAAACATCTATGATTCATGCTCAAAACCGTTTCTTATTTTGAACTTTTGTTTGCTATCCTGCGCATGCCGTTCGAATGCCACTTAAATTTCCTTTGGATCATTTCAATCTTTCAAACGCCATTAACTCCGTGTAGGTGAGATCCTAAAACTGAAGCTTTGATAATCTTTTCATAAGTTATGTGATTTGACCATACACACGAATCTAATTTGTACAAATAAAATAAAAATAATTTTGTTCACGAATTTGCCATTACAAAAGTTATTGCTCTTACATGTTGTATGACGAGGATAGTCCTGCAGCAAAGCAGCTTATGCTGAGTGTTGGCACGGCAGGCTATGCAATTGGCACAAGAATCATGGACTTCATAACATAGAGTCCAAGTCCATGTAGAGAGGAGTATAGGGAGGAAGTCAGTATTGCGAGTTGTTGGTAGAAAGGAAAGGTCACCACCTCGCATGCAGTGGAAGGAGAAGATAGGCTATGAGGGTGAGAGTTTTAGAGAGGTAGAGGATCATTTGAGATGCTGCTGTAATCTACCAACATGTCCATCCATGCTATATCAAATTGAGGAGTTATATTTTGTATATTTTTCCCTTATTATTAATTACCATGGTAATGAAGCTAAAAATGTTATCAGGATGGCATGGCAGGAGCCAAGCATAGTTCTTTCTCCTCATTGGAGTCTTAGGCTTGGTTCTGTTGTTCAGTTACTTCAATGTTGGCATGCGGACAATAAATGCCTAATTGTATTAGAGGTACATCTTTCACCTTGTCACTAGATTAAATAGCCAGTTCATGAATTTTTGGTGGTCGTCTATTTAGAATATCTTTCTTTTTGCACTTAACGATTATTTTGTTTGAATTTTTATCCATCTATCATTTCTAATAGACGGATAACATGCAGCAAGGAATTAATCCTGAGGTGGCCCTTCTGCCTTACAATTCAGTGGACATGAAAGTACTTCAATGTTCTTTTCTTTCTGGAATAAAGTAAGTGGAAGACTTTCTATACTTGTTTTCCTTGTTACTTACTATATACAAACACATTTTATCTGTAGATATGATAGGATGAGATGACACACAAGTACCATAAACCTGATTACTCTTTTAGTACGTAAACATGTCAATTTAGCTTTTGGCACTTTGCAATTAGTACTCTTTACCATATTTGGATGTAGAAAAGCACTATCATTCAAGGATTTACGTTCACGGTATGCCTTTCTACCGAGAATAAGGTGCCACTTGGCACAAGGGTAGATCAGAACATGTTGTCCCTAGCAATTTTACCATCTTCATCAAGGTGTTAAGGAGAGCATGAAAGGTCAGAGAGGGGTTAGGGAGATAGGCACCTTGCTACAACAACGAGATCCGTGATATGAACCTGGTCAGATTGGATCTATTCACGGCACATTGGGCTCGCTGGGTCAAGCCTAGTTATCTAGTTTAGTCATTTACATTTTTTTTTAGCACGAGCCATAAACTCAAGTACCTGCTAATTATGGATTGAACTTATTAATTCATTAATTAGGACTTGTTATCAATTAATTGTTTTTTTCGAGTTAGGACATATATTATGAGTTCGAGTATCACTTGGACAAGCCAAATCACTTAGTTGATCGAGTTTGAATCTAAGTCAGTCGAAGGTTAGCCTCTTTATATATATATGGATCACAACCCTAATTTTCTCTAAGAAATAAATATTTGCCTGAGCCCTTGTCGCCCTATCTCCCTTTTCCTCTTGATTGTCTGGCTTCACCTCCTCCTTCCTTCACCAACCGACACCACATCTTTCGTTGCAAAGTTTCGTCCAGCCACTAATAAGTGTCTCTCTCAATCTTATCTAATTACCATACAAGAGAACTTTAATTTCTGCACTAATTTAGCCAATAAGGGCAATAGGACTACAAACTGGACGAAGTTGATTCAACCACGATAACTCAGGTTGTATTAATTTGGTATGAGAGCTACCTTTCTTCGGATCACCATGACTACAATTGTAAGAACTGAAAAAAAAACCATCACGTGCATTGCACGTGCGACCTCTTCTCTTTCTCTCGCACGTTTTGTGACGAGGAGGTGGCCACGAAATCCTCGGCTGAATCCTAATTGAAATCGGGATTGGCCTTATAAAACAAAACCCTAACCCTAAATTGGAGAGGACACGCTAAAACTCCCCCTTCTTCCTCTCTCCTATCTTCTATTTCTTATCGGAGTCACGTCCTTAGATCGATGCACTAAAGCACCGCTGGAGCAATCGGAGATCGCAACTCGACTTGCCTGTGAGTGCTCTCCCATTCCACAAAGTTAATTAAAATTAAATAGGCTAGAAGTGAAGTATCTAATTTGTGGGGTTGTGGCTTTATTGGCGAAATCACGTTGGCTTGCGGCTTCAGGTCGTTGCTGCTCTGTCACTGGAAGTTTCACGCCGTTGGCCTCGTGCAACAGGTGTTCTCTTTTGGAGCCCTCGTGGCTTGGGTCGTAGTTGGCCATGGATGCAAGGTCCTTCACGGTCGACCTCCATGGCCGATCTTCCCTCTCTTTGTTTAGGTCGTTGAGGCCTCGACGACGAGGTCGTTAGGTCCTTTCCTCTCCCTCTCATTCTCTTTTTCTTTCCTCTAGTTGACCTCCTTGAGGAAGAAGGCATGGTTGGGCTCGGGTTCATCCATGATTAGTGGTGGGTTGGGCCTTGGTCCAGCACGAGTATTAAGAATTGTGTGGGCTGCGGGCCAATTAGCCTAACCCTTTGGGATTAAACTAGCCCATATTTTAGCCATCTAATTAGTTTTCAGTTTCAGAAATCATGATATTTGTTAAATTAAAATTATGTTATTTATTTAATTATTAAAAGTGGTGATTTTTCTTCTCATGTGGAGTAGAAATTTCAGTTATTTGACCTAGACTCAGGTGAGTGGGTTCAATTATATATTTATTCGTCTTGTATTGTGTTTTTTTGTCAGAGCACGTATAATTTGATGTGTAAATGCATTATTATACTTCTGTGTGCAAAATATATGATCAGTGTATTGCTATACTTCGTGCAAATAGCCATTAAAATAATCATGAATATTAGTGGGAAAAACATAACTGATACATGATAGGACTTTGACACCAGACACATGCTAGATATTAAATAAATTTTATTTAATATCCAATTTTATTCTTAACATTATTCCAATTTTGCAAGGACGCTATGTATATGCGCCGTCATCGTGGAGCTAATGCCCATAGTTTGTCTCCTAGCGAGAATAGGGATAAAGTGTCAAACCCTGAACCTACTCTAGCTTTTGCGTCTGAGCCAGTGACTACTCTTGCCCCTGCTGTAGATACAGTTCTCAATGCATTTCAAACTTTGATCTAGGCCATTGGAGGACAAATATCACAACCCCCTTCTACAGCAGAGGGTAGACCTCTTAGCTTAGATAGAGGCACAATGTTTAAGAAATTCTTGAAGGATCTACCTTTCTTCAAGTGAACAACTGATCCAATTGAGGTGGAAGCATGGTTACTTCGGATCTAAAAGATCTTGAAGGTTTTGAACTGCTCAGATGAAAAGAAGGTTGCATTGGCAACGTACATGTTTGAAGATCGGACAAAACATTGGTGGCAGATGATCGAGCGTCAATACTCAGGTAGGAAGGAGTTGACATGGAATAGTTTTCAAAAGATCTTCGAGAAGTTCTACCTGCGTGCTTTGAAGAAATAGAAGCATGACGAATTTTTCGAGTTGAAACAGCATGGCATGTCGGTGGTAGATTTCGAAGCCAAATTCATCGAGTTACTACGTTTCGTTCTGTATATAGCAGCTAGTGGAGAAGAGAAACTCACCTTCTTTGAGGAAAAATTGTGATTGTCTATCAAGGATAGGATCTCACCTTTTCAATGCAAGACACTTCCTAAGATGGTTTCAAAAGCGCTCATTGCTGAGAGAAACATGGAAGAACTTTGCCAAAAACGCGAGCAAAATTATCAAGATAAGAAAAGAAAATACTACTCGGGCCAGGGTAACCAAAATGGCCAATCTTTTAGGTCCGAGAGTAGTTTGAACTCTTCTAAGAATAGTTATATTCAGAATCATTATAAGACCTACGCAAGGTGTAGACAACCTCATTCATCAAAGGTTGGGTGCACTTGATGCTCTCGAAATTGTTATAACTATGGAAAGTCTAGACATACTTTCAGAGATTGTTGTGCACCACGTGGAGGGTGGCACCAGACATCTCATTAGCAAGATATGTGACATCAGCCAACTCAAACTGGAGCATTGGTTCAAAAACCACCAGCATATGATGGAGCTCAAAGGTTAAGGCCCGATAGCAAGGGAAGAGTACACTTTGACTTAATAGGAGGCCAAAAAGTCACCTTCTATGGTGCAACGTACGCTTTTATATTGACATTACCTTTTGAAACTTTATAGACTTACTAGTATTTATAAGGTAGAGACCTTTAAGTGGTATTAAAGTAAAATTTTTGGATTACGAATTTTACTTGTAACTTTTAATTTTGAGAACAATTTTTTTTTTGTTCGGAATAGTTGTAAGAACTGAAAACAAAAATCCATCACGTGCAATACACATGCGACCCCTTCTCCTTCTCTCGCCCTTTTTGTGATGAGGAGGTGGCCACGAAATCCTTGGCCGTATCCTAATTGAAATCGGGATTTGCCCTATAAAATAAAACCCTAACCCTAAATTGGAAAGGACATGCCGAAATCCCCCTTCTTACTCTTTCTCTCAGACATGCCGAAATCCCTCTTCTTCCTCTTTCTTTTATCTTCTATTTCTCGTTGGAGTTGCATCCTCAGATCGATGTGTCGGAGCACGGTCGGAACAATTGGAGATCGCAACTCAACTCGCTTGTGAGTGCTCTCCCACCCCTTAAAGTTAATTAAAATTAAATTGGCTAGAAGTACCTAATTTGTGTGTTGCAGCTTCATTGGCGAAATCACGCTGGTCGGCGACTTTCTGTCGCTACTGCTCCGTCACCAGAAGCTTCACGCCATTGGCCTCGTGCCGTAGGTGTTCTCCTTTGGAGCTCTTGTGGCTTGGGTCGCAGTCAACCATGGATGGAAGGTCCTCCACTGTCGGTCACCATGGTCGATCTTCCCTGTCCTTGTTCAAGTCTTACTAAGCTATGGCTGTTGGTTCATGGAGTCATTCTTCTAATATTTTAGGTACTGCTTAACTTAGCAACTGAGCAAGATGCACTGAGACTCTCATCTCTACTTAGGATTTTACTATTTTATCAATAGATTGTATTAGATATTTTATTTTAAACCATCTGTTATTTTAGATTGATTGTAGACACATTAGTGATGACATTGGTCTTTTCTTTATTGTTGGATTATATTTATTGGAGATCATAATTAAAATTTTGTCATTGTGGGCATCGAAAAGTATTAGTTAGGCTTCGTGTGTCTCAAATACATTGAGGTATATGACCAGTCATGATTTTAATACCGGGTCGTAACAAGAGTCAGATCTAAGGGCAGTGAGGCAAGTTGAAGAAACATCTTAAGCATCGGAGAGAACCACGAAGACAAACCAAACCGCACCATCTAGAACTCCATAGACAAACCAAACCGCACTAAGCTATGTCCGCGAGATACATTTAAGTGCCTCTTAGAGATATTGCAAGCCATAGCCAACGTGACGCAAATGATAGAAACACTCCACGCAACAATGTTGGACATGTCGCGTCGACTTCCTGGACCCTCATCGGAACCTATCACCCTCGGGTTGAACCACCAAGGCACCACAGCGACGTGAGCAAGTGAAGCCACTGAATCGGATCCAGTCGCTACATCAATGGCTGAACCGGTGTTGGTTGTGGCTTGTGGAACACCACTATTGGCCTAACTTGTCCAGATCGGTGTTCACCACCTATTGACAACCACCCTAGGCCTGAGGTGTAATGCCCTCGCCTGGCATAGGCATGTGCACGCCCACGCGGCACGCGCGGCGCACGCGACAGGGACGGGCGAGCCCGTCACACATAGATATATTCTTATGCACATATAATCATGACATCATCAAATAATACCTGCTAACATATTCATACTCACATAATTCAACACCAAATGAATTATATTATCAACCAAATAAATTTATTAACATATGAATATCTAAGTCCACAATAATATACACTAGACCACCACCTAATTTGACAGGACCCACACAGGCCACAACAAACCATCAAGATACAACTAAACAACTGATACACGAGTGCACTATAATCTGACATGTACTAATATATCCTAATTTGAGAAAGGTGTCTAGAGGATAAAACTACTCACAGTCTGATCAGAAGACCTAATACACGTATCCGGTATCCCTCACGTCCGTCGATCAATCATCACAAATCACTAGCAAGGTCCACGGGGTTTCAAATAAGGGGTTCAGGATCTAAAAATATTTAAGTAACATAAATTAGTTGTTTATCCAATTATAATTTGTTTGAGTAAAATATGATATTTTATTAGGTTTAAAATTGATTAGATTCATAGTAATTTATCTCCTTTTTGTAAATAACCAAGTCGACTATATATATGTAATTTTATAAAAATAATATTATTAATACTTATTTTGTAATACCTACTTTTATTTAATTAATCATAAATTATACGCAAAATAGTCATTATCCTATTATACTAAAATAATATGAAAGTCTAGTATTTCATTTTATATAAACTATTAGACAATAATAATATACTAAAAATAGTTATAAAATATAAATTTAAATGTAAGATTATTATGAATGAGACTACATATATTAATCTAATAAATAATAACTAAATTATAAATAAATTTATAGGCCATGTTTATAATTAAAATTAATAAATTATTATACTAAAAATATTAGTGTGAGATGATTTCAAGCCCCTCAAAGCGACCGTTTAATAGTTGGGATGAGCTCGCAAATGCGCTTTGTGTGTGTTTCGAGTCCTTCGACTATGAAAACTTTTAAGCTACCTTAATGAAGCTTACACAAAAGACCTTTGTAAGAGTTTATCAAGAGGAGTTTGAGAAGATTAGCAACCGAGTCTATGAGTGGTTAGACTCAGCCCTCAAAAGTGCCTTTATCTTTGGCCTTCAAAGAAACGTTCAAGCGGAGGGCAAAGTTGCTCGCTCGGGAACATTGCTAGAGGCTTTCTCAGCGGCACAATTGATGGAAGAAAACTTGAGGGAGTTGAAGGCGATGCATCGGCCAATGTGGACTGCAAATGAGCCGTGGGACCCAAGATTGCTGGCCTTGGGTGGCGCGTCTTGGGCGAGCTCGACCGAATTCTAACTGGCCAAACCTGCCTTGGATAGGTCCTGCCTTAGGGGACTTCCATGGATTTTGAGTTGACGCCTTACACCATCGGAGCTTCAAGAACGACGCTCAAAAGGCCTTTGCTTCTATTGCAATGAACGCTTTGTACCGCGACACAAATATGGTAAACAACCCGCTGCTATTATGTTAATGGCGGAGTTGACCGAGGATGATCCTTAGGGCAATATGGAGGACTAATTGGAGGAAGAGCTACACCAACCCGAAGAGGATAGTCCCTTGATGTTCATGCTGAGCTATCACTATATCTTTGCCGGCGAGGGGACTCTGAAAACCCTTTAGATGGAAGGCATGATTGAGAAGCATAAGAATCTTATTCTTATTGTAATACACCTTGTTAGAGTCTTTTCTTATTGCATTAGTTATTTGTTTTCATTAAAATAAATTTCCTATAGGTCGCGTTCGAACGCGGAAGGGGTCGCGTTCGAACGCGGAAGGGGTCGCGTTCAAACGCCTTTGCGAACGCTTGCATCAGGTTCGCAAAAACAGAGAATGCGAAATGCGCGTTCGAACGTCTACATCAGGTTCGTATCGATAGAGAACGTCTTTTGTGCGTTCGAACGTGATTGGGTGCGTTCAAACACGATTGGCGGGAGTCCACTAGAATTAGGGTTAATTATTGTTAATTTGGCTTGTTGGCTAGCCTCTATAAAAGTGTGGATGGCAGCCAAAATTATAATGCTATTAAAATATTAGTTTTTTGCCTCTATCTTCTCTCTACCCTAATCTCCCTCCTTCCTCTTCACTAACATACCACCTCTACCGTTGGCAAGGTCTTACCTAAGTTCTAATCACTTTCGTCTGTCGAGTCCTCCCTCGTCTTTGGGATCTTGACCACTTCTTCCCCTTCGTCTTTTATCTCTTAAACAACATCACCTATCCACCCGAATCTCCATTATCATCCATGACCTTAACTTTCACTCCACCCATCACTACCACCATCATCCGCAATATATCGTGTTTTCGTCCCATTTGCAGTTCAAATTTGCGAAGTGCATAAATACGAAAAACGTAGATCGGGGAGTTACCGATCGATTCCACTTGGTTTCGTAATTTTTTGACTACGGGAGAATATTTGGTGAATATTTTTTCTCGGTTGCTCGGACTGCTACCTGCAATAAATTCAGATCTTGAAAGGGTCGTTTCGTAGCCTATCAATTGGTATCAGAGCCTATCAATTTGGTATCGTAGAACCCTATCATTTGGTATCAGAGCCTATCAATTTGGTACCGTAGAACCCTATCATATTGATTCATGAGCAGCCACAATTTTTTGGATTTGCGGATAGTGGAACACTTGGGATTGGAGTTGGAACCCTTAGTGGGCTTCAATGTTGCTATATGAGATGGCACGATGATAAGGATGGAGGGCATGTGTTGCAAGGTCTAGCTATACTCGTTGGCTCTTCGAGGAGCTGATTTGGTGTTGGGCGTGCAATGGCTTCGTGGACTTGGATCGATCACCTTCGATTTCGCTACCATGGCACTGAAGTCAAGCTACTTGGAGCACCCTAAAAAGTGGGTGAGGGCTCCTTGCGGTCCCTAGAAGGGCTGCCAAGGGCGGGATGCCGAGGATACCTTATGCACTTAACCGTGGGAGCCAAAATGATGATGTCACGATCCAAAATTTAGAATCATGACCGGCCTTGTACCTTAATGCATGTGAGATACATAAAGTGTGAGAACTGAAAGATAATAAAGGAGTTGAGAGAGGACGGTGCATGTGTGTTGCACGAGCAACCCCCTCCCCTTTCTCTCTCCAGCACGCAACGAGGCGCAGCGGAGATCTCGCCGAATCTGAATCAAATTAGATTTGGATTTTTTTTAATCTATAAATTAAACCCTAATTTTCTCTCTCCTCAACCGCCCCCAGCCTTTTCCCTTTTCTTTTCCTTCGTTTTCTTTTTTCTCACGGTCAGAGTCATGCCGTGGAATTGGCTTGCCGAAGTGCCACCGGAAGCTATCGAGATCACCACGTGACTCCTTGGTGGTGATTTTTAGCACGTGAGCGAGAGATTTGAGATTTCGGTTGTCTTGCCTAGACTCAGGTGAGTGGGTTTACTCACATATTTATTTTTATTATACTTCGTACCTTTGTCAAACTATGTAATTTACTGTGTGCAAATTCATTTATTTTATCCTTACGTGCAAATTTAAGTGTTACATTTTTTGTGTGCATTTAATCATTACACTCAGTGCATCGCCATACATTGTGCAAATATTAAATTTTAGTGAAAAGAAACATGAGACTAGTATTGGTACGACTTAGAGAACAATTTCGGTATAAATCGTTTGCGGTTTTCCGTGGTGACTCAAGTCTATTTGGAAGTCAATGGGAAAGTCCTAAATCGATCACCTGCGGCGACTTTGTTAGTTGACTCCGGCGGGGTTAGAGCAACTCCAATGGAGCCCAGTTGAGCTCCAATCGGGCTGTAAAGCTAGCTTCAAATTTGGAGCTAATAATAGTGGGGCTTCAAATTTGGAGCTAGAGCCCTACCATGAAAATGGAGCTCGACTCCATTTGTCATTTCAACCTTTTGAAAATACCAAAATTGCCCAATAATTATTACATTCAATAATTTTAATTCTATTTGTATCCTTTATTAAATAATTTAGTTAGTTAAATTGAGTATATAATTAGTTTTACTAATCGGTTTTTAACAAAAATAATACCATTGGAAAGTTCTCATTGAGACCTTTAAAATGAGTCTAATATTAAATTATTTTTTGAGTTAATTTAAATTTTAAATTTTTTATTATTTATAAAAATGAGTCTAATAAATTGTCCTAAAATATAATTACTCAAAATTATTCCCAATGTAAATATTAAATATTAAAATTGAAGATTCGGATGAACATGCTTTCTTTCAAAGAAAAAGATAGGAAATTTGTAGAAAAAATAATATTCATTTTCAAGTCAGAGATTCATCGCAAGATGGTGGATACAGTCAAGAAAGAAAAGGTGGCTACTGAACCGAAACCGGAACCGGTGTCTACGGAGATAACTTACCAGAATATTAAACATCTATTGTTTTTATTATGTTTGATTAATTTCTGCTTATTTTATGTAATATATTTTGATATTTTTAGTTAATGACGTGATGCTTATTTCGATGTTTATTTCGTGCAATCTAATTTCGATGCGTTTAATTAAAAAATTAGTAATTTAAAATTACTTCTGAAACTATTGAATATTAGTCTTATTTTAAAGATCTCGATGAGAGTTTTCTTACTATATATTTTTTATTAAGATGACCTATTAAGTAATTTAAAATAGCTAATATAATGATATATATTATATTATTATTTAATATATATAGAGCCCGGTGCGTTGGAGTGCACCAAAGGCTCTATTTTTATACGGAGCCCAAAGGCTCCAAATATGGAGCCACGGTTGGAGATGCTCTTAGGGAAGAGTCTTAGGATGAATAAGAAATTTTCTATGTGACTCTAACTTCTCTCAACGGTTAGTGAAAAAGACAGGGTGTGTTGATCACATAGTGATACCATCTGATGATCCTAATCGGATCAGTTATGAGGAAAATGCTCGAGCGTCATCTCGAGGTGACTTCTAGTTGATGCGGATCCACATGGTATAGACCCATTGAGACAAATAACAGTATAAATATTAGAAAGATGTTAATATGTTGAAACTGTGCAAGGCTACAAGTTATGACTCTCTATTGTTATTATTGTCATTATTTAAGAGCATGCCTATTGCAAATTGTTATGTATATCGTTGATCTTAGGTTATTCAACACTATACAATTTTAGAATTTATTTGGATTTCGAGTGGATTCCATTCACTGAGTTATAGTGGTTGGCTCATGGAATTTTTTTTTTTCTTATTATCTCAGGTAATAGTCAGTGTGACGACTAAGCGAGATGCACCCGGATCCCACCTCCACTTAGGACCCACCTATTTACCTTTTCACTCTTTTGGATTTTATGCTTTAGATTAAATGTTAATTTTATTTCGTTTAGAGACTCAAAAATAATAACATTGTTTTATGTTTATTGCAATTAGTTTAAATTTAATAAAATAGATCTTCGTTTATTTATTCTTGCCATTGTACACTTAGGAAGTATTAGTAAGGCTTCGTGTATCTCAAGCATATTGAGGTGACTCAAAAACAATAACATTGTTTTACCTTTTCACTATTTTGGATTTTATACTTTAGATTAAATGTTATTTTATTTCGTTTAGAGACTCAAAAACAATAACATTGTTTTATGTTTATTGCAATTAGTTTAAATTTAATAAAACAAATCTTCGTTTATTTATTCTTGCCATTGTACACTTAGGAAGTATTAGTAAGGCTTAGAGTATCTCAAGCATATTGAGGTGTATGGCCGATCATGATTCCTATCTCGGGTCGTGACAATATTTGTATCAGAGCCTAAATTTTAGTCATCCTAAATCACCCTTAGAGTTGTGTGGAGGTCCAGTGGCATAAGCTCAGGTTTGTTACCAAATTTTTGTTATATTCAGTAAAATTATTCTTATCTCATTTATAAATCTTGAAGGGGCAATATGTATACGAGTTGTCGTTGACGAGGAGCTGCGGCCTAGAGTTTATCTCCTAATAGGAGTAGGGAGCAAGAGCCGGCTCTTGCACCAACTGCTTTCCTTAATTTGGGATCGAAAACTGCTCCTACCTAAACTCCTACTCCTACCCAAGCTCCTACTCCTATCCAGACTCCTACCCCTGCCTATATTCCCACTTATGCCCTAGTTCCTGCTACTCATACAGTGATATCAGTGCTACAAACCCTTTTTCAGGCCATTGGAGGACAGTCATCGCAGACTCCGGTTACATCAGAGTCAAGACCCCTTAGTCTAGATAAGGGTAATAGTGTTTGAGAAATTTTTGAAGGCATCTCCTGCCTTTAGAGGGACTACTGATTCGATCGAAGTAGAGGCATGGCTGTTGTGGATTGAGAAGATATTGCGAGTATTGGATTGTTCAGAGGATTAAAGGGTTGCTTTGACGACCTATATGTTTGAGGATCGGGCAGTGCATTGGTGGCAGATGATTGAGCGCCAATTCATTGGACGGGAGAAGGAGCTGACTTGGTGAAACTTTAAGAGGATTTTCTTTGAGAAGTACTATCCTCGGGCCTTAAAGAAGAAGAAACATGATGAGTTCTTTGAGCTGAGACAGGGAGGCATATTTGTGGTGGACTTTGAGGCGAGGTTCACCGAGTTGTTGCGATTTGTTCCACATATAGCAGCGAGCAAGGATAAGAAAGTTAGCTTCTTCGAGAGTAAGTTGCGTCCAGCCATCAGAGATAGGATATCACTTTTCTAGTGCCAGACACTTTCAGAAATGGTGTCTAAGGCACTCCTTGCTGAGAGAAACATTGGGGAGCTTCGCCAAGAACGAGAACAGCAGCATCCACAGAAGAAGCAGAGGAGATACCAGGAGCAAAACAGAGGAGGTGGTTAGTCGTCTGAACAGCCTTTGAGGGCCGGGAGCGGACCAAACCCTTCTGGGGGAGGTCCCAAACAGGGTCAGCTAAAAAATTGTACGAGGTGTGGACGCTCCCATTCGTCTAGTGTTGGGTGCAATGGAGTACCACGAAGCTGCTACAACTGTGGAAGACCCAGCCACTTGGCGGGAGACTGTAGAGCACCTCGTGGGGGATGACATCCAACCTCTCAGCAGGATCAATAGCATTGACCATCCCTGTTTGGAACAGCGAACAATAGACCTCCAGCAAGTAACGGGAATCTAGGAACGAGGCTAGAGAATAAAGGAAGAATTTATACTTTGACGCATGAAGAGGCTGAGCACTCACCATCCGTGGTGCAAGGTACATTATCTATTTCTTCTATACCAGCTAAAGTCCTTATAGACTCTGGAGCCTCACACTCTTTTGGTTCACTTGATTTTTTATCCTTATTATCTATTGCACCTGAGACTATGGAATCATATTTAGTAGTGACTACACCCATAGGGAGGACTATATTTTTAAATATTATTTGCACATCTTGTTTAGTAGAGATAGATGATCAAAAATTCCCAGTAGATTTTATTTGTCTAGACATGCATGATTTTGACGTTATACTGGGTATGGATTGGCTATCCGCACATCATGCTATAGTAGATTGTAGAATGAAAAATGTAATATTTTCTATTTCGGAGAAGCCAGAATTTTTCTTTTAGGGTGAGCGAAAGATTCCTACGACCAATATTATCTCAACACTTTGAGCAAACCGATTAATAAAGAAAGGATGCCCAGTCTTTTTGGCATCTGTAGTGGGCGTGGAGCGTGCAGAGCAGGAGATTCATGAACTTCAAGTAGTAAATGAATTTTTAGATGTTTTTCCTGAAGATCTACCTGGTCTTCCACCTGATAGAGAGATAGACTTTACCATAGACTTCACCATAGACCTGCTCCTTGGCACTGAACTAATATCGAAGGCACCCTACAGGATGGCACCAGCAGAACTTAGAGAGATGCAGACCCAACTTCAAGGGTTGCTGGATTTGAGTTTTATTCATCCGAGTGTATTACCTTGGGGAACACCAGTTTTATTTGTAAAGAAGAAAGATGGATCGATGCGTCTTTGCATTGATTATCGGGAGTTAAATAAAGTCACAGTGAAGAACAGGTATCCCCTGCCTAGATTCCCAACAATAAGAAATTTCGTCTTCGAAATTAAAATTTACGAGTAAAATTCGTAGTCCGAACATTTTGCCTTTAAAATGCTTAAATGTCTCTACCTTATAAATACTACTAAGTCTATGAAATTTTGGCAGGTAAGGACAATATAAAAGCATACCTTGCACCAAAGAAGGCGATTTTTTGGCCCCCTCTTGAGTCAAAGCGTAGACTCTCCCCTTGCTCTTGGGTCTTGACCCTTAAGCTCCAACCTACTTTGGTGGCTTTTGAATCGATGCTCCAATTTGAGTTGGCTGATGCTCTGTACCTTGCTGATGTAATGTCGGGTGCCACCCTCCATGTGGTGCACGACAATCTTTTGAAATATATCCAGGTTTTCCACAGTTATAACAATTTTGAGGGCGGCCAGTGCACCCGACCTTTAGTGAATGAGGTTGTCCACACCTCGAGCAGATCTTATGTTGGTTCAGAATATAGCTATCCTTAGAAGAGTTCTTGGTTATCCTGGCCTTGGTAGTATTTTCTTTTCTTATCTTGATAATGCTGCTCGCGCTTTAGGCGAAGTTCTATGTTTCTCTCAGCAAGGAGCGCTTATGAAACCATGTCAAGAAGCGTCTTGCACTGAAAAAGTGAGATCCTATTTTTGATGGCTAGCCGTAACTTCCCTTCAAAGAAGTTGACTTTTACCTCCTCACTTGTTGCTAGGTGTGGAACAAACTGCAGCAATTCAGTGAACTTTGCCTCAAAGTCCACCATAGACATGCCTCCCTGTCTCATCTTGAAGAACCCATTATGTTTCTTCTTCTTTAGGGCATGGGGATAGTATTTCTCGAAGATCTTAAAATTATCCCAAGTCAGCTCCTCCCGACTAATATACTGGCGCTCGATCATCTGCTATCAATGCTCTGCCCGATCCTCAAACATGTAGGTTGTCAAAGCAACCCTTGGTCCTCCATGCAATCCAATACTTGTAGTATTTTCTCGATGCGAAGCAGCCATGCTTTTGCTTTGATCAGATCAGTAGTCCCCCGAATGGCAAGTGGAGATGCCTTTAGAAATTTCTCGAACACTGTACCCTTATCTAGACTAAGGGGTCTTGACTTTGATGTAGCTGAAGTCTACAATGACTATTCTCCGATGGCCTGAAGAAGAGTTTGGAGCACTGAAACCACAGTATCAGGAGTAGTAACCGGGGTAGAAGTAGGAATGTGGGTAAGAGTAGGAATCTGGGTAGAAGTAGGAATCTAAGCAGGAGCAGGAATCTAGGTAGTAGTAGGAATCTGGGCAGGAGCAGTTTCTAGTCTCGACCTAGGAATAGCAGTCGGTGCAAGAGCTGGCACTTGAGCAGGAGTCGGCTCTTGCTCTCTGCTCCTATCAGGAGATGAACTCTAGGCCGTAGCGCCTCGTTGTCGACGACGTGCATACATATTGCCCCTTCAAGATTTATAGTAGAGATAAGAATAATTTCATTGAATATAACAAAATAATTTCGCAACGAACCTAAGCTTGTGCAACTGAACCTCCACATGACTCTAAGGATGATTAGGATGACTAATTTTTAAGCTTTGATACCAACATTGTCACGACCCAAAATTTGGAATCATGACCGGCCATGTACCTCAATGCATTTGAGATACATAAAGCCTTAACTAATATTTTTCTCAATCCCAAAATAACAAGAATTTAATTTTGAACAGCTAACTCCAATAAATAAAATCTAATAATAAAGAAACACCAATGTTATCAATAATGTGTTACTAATCAAACTAAAATAACAGATGGTTTAGAATAAAATGTCTAATACAACCGATGGGCAAAATAGTAAAATCTTATGTGGAGGTGGGGTCCCGGTGCATCTCGCTCAGTCGCTCACGTGGATCAGCATCTAAAATATTAGAAACGAAATCCATGAGCTAACAACTATAGCTCAGTGAGTGAAATCCATTCAAAAGCCAAATAAATCCGACTCCATAACATAACTTTAAATAATTACAAATCCAATAATAAAAAAAATGAGAATCTTACTAAGCTTGCTTATGATAACAATAATAATAACAATATGAGTAATAACAAAGTAATTCATATCTCATAATATGGTTTGTGTTCATATGTTAATATTAATAATAGTGTCATATATCTCAACTTAGGATTGTGCCTGAGGATCCATATCAACTACAAGTCACTTCGATATGCACTTGAGTCTTTTCCTTATAGTTAATCCAGTTAGGGTCACCCAGAGGTGTCACTATGTGGTAAACTCAACCAGTCTTTTCTATTAACTATAGAGAAAGATTAGAGTCACCACAGGGAGATTTTTAATCTAGCCCGGTACTGTTCTCTGGACTTCAAGGTAGTTTTGAGTCACCACAAGGAGATGCATGAAGAATATCTAGCCTGTGTCTGTTCTCAAAGTCCTACCACGTATCAATTGTATTTCTGCACTAATATTATCGATCATATAAATGACTATATGCACTAAGTATAACAATGTAGTAGGTTTTATATTTTGCACACATAATATAATAATGCACAAAATATAATAATGTATTTGCATACCAAATTATACGTGATCTGATAAAAAGCACAAAATACAAGACGAATAAATAAAATAAATACGTAAGAGAACCCACTCACCTGTATCTAGGTGAAACAACTGAAATCTCTAATCTATGGGTTAAGAAAAATCATCACATTCAATTTAACTAATATTATGATTTTTGAAATTAAAAAATTAATTAAATTATTTAAATAGGCTTGCTTAAACCCGAATGGTTGTGGCTGGCCCGCAGCCTACCAAATCCATTAAATGGATTGGCCACTAATTTAAATAGATTGGGTCGGATCTTTTAGTTCCGAGACCAAACCCGAACCTAATTAACATAAATGGGTTGGCTCAGGTCGAGCTCGAGCCTGCCCCTTGCTTCCTTGATGGTACTCGACGGCTCCTCACCACCACAACCACATGCTCAAAAAGGGAGGTCGTATTAATTGTCGAAGGTCGGAGTCAACTTCATTGCTGACGATGATCCGAGCCACGAGGGCTCCAAAGGAAGTACCCACTGCACAAGGCCAACGACGGAAAGCTTCCGGGACAAGAGCGGTATAAGCTCGAAGTCGTCGGTCGGTGAGCTTCGTCGACCTGCAAACGCCCAATAATTAGGTAATTCTCTTCTAGCCTATTTAATTTTTAATTAACCTTGAGAGGTGAGGGAGCACTCACAGACGAGTCGGGTTGCGATCTCTGATTGCTTTGACGATGCTTCGGCGCGTCGATCTGAGGACGCGACTCCGAAGATAAATAGAAAAAGAAGAATATGATGAGAGAACGAGGAAGAGGAGGGGGTTTGAACGTGAGTTCTCCCCAATTTAGAGTTAAGGTTTGTTTTTATAGGATAAATCCCAATTTCAATTAGGATTAGGCCGAAGATTTTGCGGCCTCGTCTTCCTCGTCGTAACACGGGTGAGAGGAGAAGGGATCACACGTGCAGTGCACGTGAGCCCTTCCTTTTTTTTCTTTTTTTCTGGTTCTCACAGATGACATTCTACCTCCTTACTGGCTGACTTGAAGGCTATTTTGCAAGAGTTTGAGGATGTGTTTGATTCGCCCTATGCCTCCTAGGACATAAGATTATCGAATTGAAATCATGCCGGGGGCAGGTTTAGTGAATGCTGGGGGCGGGTTCGGTGAAATTATTCTTTTATCCAAAAAGAGGTCATAACCAAGGTAATCTAAGAGATATTGTCCACTGGAGTGATAAGACCAAATTAGGGCACCTATTTTGCATCGGTCTTGCTCGTGAGAAAGAAGGATAGTGTGGTGATTTTGTGTGGACTATTGGGTGCTAAACGCTAACATCATCAAAGATCGATACCCAATACTGGTTATTGAAGAGTTGCTGGACGAATTAGCGGGTGCACGCTACTTCTCGTAGATGGACTTAAGGGCAGGGTACTATTGAATAAGAGTGGAATCGTCCGATGTGCACAAAAGCTCACATGAAAATGTTGCTAGCTCTGTCTTCCTACTTACTGTACGTTGAATGGTAATACAATATGGTACACCACTCGGCCATTGGCATGACCGCGCTTGAGGCTGTCTATGGCTGATCGCCACCCACGTTGCGCACCTGCCTTACCTTGGCTCGAGACGAGACAAAGTGCTATGAAGACTTAAGGTCATCTAGCTGCTGCTCAAAATTGAATGAAACAAGTCTATGATTAAAAGCACCAAGAGGTCTTTTGTGGGAATTAGGTATATGTGAAGCTTCAATCTTATTCGCGATTAGATCCATTTTCAATTTGAAATTGGCCCCCAAATTTTTTGGACCATACTAGGTGACCCATGGCTTATCTATTGGACCTACCCAAGGAGGCTCGAATTCCCCTGGTCTTTCATGTCTTTTGAGTCTTAAGACTCGGATCCCTCCTACTAAGCCAACATGGGCTGACACCTGAGCCAGGAGCTGAGCCAGATGAACCTATTCCAGCCCAGATTCTAGCAAGGAGGCGTACTCGAGTCTAAGGCAGATTGGTGACGAAAGTATTGGTGGATTGGTGTGGGTGCATCGTTGACGAGGCGACTTGGATGCAATCCGACTTCATGGACAACTATCCAGACTTGGCCACCTAGAGGCCCAAATGAATGGAAGTGTGGAGTGATACAAACTCGATCGAATTGAATCCATTCGTAGCACATTGGACTTGTTGGATCAAGCCTAGTTATCAAGTTTAATCATTTACATTTTTTTTAGCACTTGCAATTTTAGTTGACTCATAAACTTAAGTACTTGCTAATTATAGACTCAACTTGTTAATTCATTAATTAAGTCTAGTTAAGTTAATTAATTGTTTTAGTCGAGTTAGGACATGTATCATGAGTCCGAGAATCACTTGGACAAGCCAAATCACTTTAGTTGATTGAGTTTGAATCTAAGTTAGTCTAGGATTAGGCTTTATATATATGTAGAGCGCAACCCTTGTGTTCACTAAGTAATAATTATTTGGCTTAGCCCTTGTTGCCCCTTATCTCTCTCTTCTCTTGGCCGCAAGCCTCACCTCCTCCTTTATTCACCAATCGACGCTATCTTTTCCGTTGGCAAGGTTTTGTCCAACCCCTAATCACCCTTCTCTCTCAATCTCTCATTCAATCTCTATTCTCTAATTACCATATAAGAGAACTTTAATTTCTGCACTAATTCAGCCAATAAGGGCAACAAGAGTGCAAATCATACCAAGCCGATTCAACCATGATAACTTGGGTTGTATAAATACTAATCAACACTAACAAAGTTAGTAGATACCTTTCTCATGACCAAGGAGGTCATGGGTTCGACTATAACCCTAAACAATATTGTGGAGAAATTGTTTGGTAGTTTGATGATTTGCTCGATTCGGTTGATGTTCGGCAGTGTGGTTAGCTTGGAGATATAGCTCAGCAGCGCAACGGTTTAGAGTAGGTCTCGATGGTATTTGGTTCGAAGTAATTGTTCGGCGACGCATATGGTTTGGAGTCTAGACTAAGCAACTAAAAGCTCGGTGGGGCCTAAGTATCTCTGTATTTAGAGAGGGTTGGCCTTTTGTCTAGCCCATATCTAGCCTTTGGGTTCATGAATGATTTAAAAAAAACTTAGGTTGTATAAATCCGAAGGCTCTTTTTCTACCCATTTCACGAAATGTGAAATAAGCATATTAAACAAGTGAAAGGGGCATGGAGAGAACCTGCCTCTTTGCATCTTGCAACGGTGTCAGTTTCCAATTCCCGCAGCCTTCTGAAACCTCTTCCTCTCCTATCTGATGGATCACAATGATGTTGATGACGGGTGATACTCCATTAATAGAAGTTGTACTTGAAAGTTGACGCTCAGAAATTCTGTCAGTGCCACCTTTGTCATAGCAAACAAACTCTTGCAGCTTGACCTGTCTATTTTGTCTTCCATTTTCTCCCAGTTCCGTGATGTTTACATATGATGAAAACAATACTTATTCACTGCTAATATCTGCTTATTATGTGGATTCTTATCTGGACTCTGGAGTTGTTTCCCTTTACTTTGTTTCCTTCTCATAATCCCCTATAAAATGTTATGCTTTTTCATTTGCTTGCTTTCATCATTATTTGATGATTCCAATCAACTCCCTTTTGACGTTGTTGGACCCAGTTGAAAGAGAACATAAAGTGCGACAACAATTGAAGAACATCAGTTGTCACTTGAGGGATATGAATGCCTATTAAAAGAAAAATTATAAGTTGTTATGTATTGTTGTTGAGTTGCTATTGTTGGTTTTCGTATATTATATTAGCTTGTAACTTGTTCTGTTCGTTCTTATGCTTCAACTGCTTTCTAATGGATAAAACTTCTTGTAGGATACAGAAAATTCCGCCACTGCTGGAATTGCTGCAGCCAAAGCTTGTTCTGGTAATAGATACTGGTCTCTTGCCCAGATGAAAGTTGGTTTTCTCTTTGTTGAATTTGTCCATTAGTATGTTTTCTGCTGTGTAATTTTGTAGTTCCCTGAAATTTTGAAGTCTCGATGTCCTGCAAAGGATGTTGATTCATGCTCATTCTTATATTACTCGGAAAATAAGACGATCCATGTACCAAGTTTAAGGAAAGACACTGATGCCCAATTAGCAACACAACTGGCAGTTCAGCTGCAGCCTAGAAGATTGTTGGAGAAGAAAATTGCAATCGCGAGAATGGAAGGGAAACTTCTGCTGAGTAATGGGAAATATCATTTGGTTGGCCTGAGAAAGCCTCTGAACCTCTTAAATAAGCAGTTGCTGCACTTGGGTCCTCTGGATCCTGCACGTCTATTGGTGGCTTTGCGTGAGAGAGAAATCATTGGATCGATTCATGGGGACAACAATGCTACAGATGGTGATTACCTCATTCGTGTTATTAGGCCAGGACAGGCTCTAGTTAAAACAAACTCTACTCGGACTGTAATATCTTGTGAAGATGAAAAGATGGGGCGCCTAATTTATGAAGTCCTTAGCAATGTTTGTGATAGAATATAACTAGGTTTAATTATGCAAGAGCTGTGTCTACTGTATGGAGAATTATGGCCTACCCAACTATCCTGATGTAAGTCTTTTCATTTGAAAGATCTCAATATTGGATCTACTGCTCTGTATATATTTACAAACATCTAAAATCTACCACTTCTATGTTGCTGCAAACATCAGAATATAGCTCAGATGGTTTAAAGAGGTTTATATTGTATATAGCACTGTTCACTTGTGGAACAAGGGTGGAATAGGTATAATCATTCTAATTTTTAATACTAGAAGAAGAGAGCTAATACTAGCATAAGTTATTCTAAATTTTAGTTCAATATTAGGAGCAATATAATTATTAATGTGATATAAAGTTGATATTAAAGTACTATAATAAAATTGTATTAGAAATTGGGTTTGATTTGCAATATAAAATCTTTTAGTTTTCTAATCGGTAGAAATATGCTCTCATTATTAAATTACAATTTTAGTTTTTCTTTACTGATTTAGCCTTAATAAATCTTAAAAAGATTGTCGTGTCTAAAAAGATTGTTACGAATTATCTATGTAATATATACCTATTGCCTATGAAAATATATACTCTGATTTTTAATAATATATGTATCGAGATTCGAAAAAAAATTACGTATCATATATGTAATTTATACGTATTGTTTATATAAAAGATATGCTCTAATTTAATTAAAATGTTATGTATCACTTATGTAATTTATACGTATCGTCTATGCAAAGTGTACGTTGTAATTTTAATGATGTGCGCATTGAGATTTTAAAAAATGTCACGCATCATCTATATAATTTATGTGCAACGCTTATGAAAAAGATATGCTCTAATTTTTAATAATGTGTGCATCGAGATTAAACAGTTGGGTTGGGTTAGAGAAATAATAAATTAGTTTAGTAAAAAAGGCTTGAATTTGCAATTCAATAATAAAGGGCTTATTTTTGCCAATTGAAGAACTGAAGGGCTTTTTATTACAAATCGCCCAGAAATTGGTGATGTTTTAAACTAAATGATGAAAATACCGTTGAGTATATGTTAAAGTAGTAGTAAATAATAATTTTTTTGAAATAATATTATTTTTTTATTATAAATATGGACATAAAATGCTTCGTATTTTTGTATTAAGAATAAATGCGGACTAACAAGTGCTTGGCAATGCATAATAATGCATTAGTTACACAATGACAATGCAGTGCGTGACAATGTGTGTCAATGCACTATAGTACGTGATAGTGCAACATGGTAATGTGTTGTAGTGTATCAATAGTGGGTGGCAATGTGCATAGTAGTGGGTGGTAATGTGAGTAGTGCATAATAGTGTGAGTAGTGCATGTCAGTATGCATAGCAGTGTATGACAATACATTGGCTATATAGTGGCAATATAGTGTATTACAATACGTAGTAATGCGCTGTAGTGCGTGACAATACAATAGCTATGCAATGTGTGGTAATGTGTGATAGTGTGTTGCAATGCATGGCAATGCATGACAGTGTATTATAGTGCGTGGCGTGACAATGTAGTGCATGGCAATAAGTTGTAGTGCGTAACAATATAGTGACTATACAATGCATGACAATTAATTATAGTGCGTGAGTTAGCATTTGGTAGTAGTGATATTTATATGACATGACTGTTTTTTAAAAAGAAGAGAGGAGAGAGGAATCTCAATTGTAGCTAAAGTGATGTGTAATTAAATGGTGTCTAATTTAAGGACAATATAGTAATTGTGGGCTATTATAAAATTATTATTTAAATATTGTATGGAATAAAATTAGAGAGAATAATGAATTACTATACCAGAATAAGCTAAAATATTATTTAGTTACTATACTAGAATAATAAGGCTTATTCTATTATAAGCTTATTCTTATTCTGAAGTGAACTAGTAAGTGTTTCTGAGTTAGATTTCCGGAGCATTGGTAAATATGCAAGTGATCAAACTAAGAGTGTGATTACCTCGTTTAGTTTATTACCCTAGGAAAGTCTCTGGTTAAAACAAACTCTACTCGCACTGTAGATGAAACGATTGGGCACCTAATTTATGAAGTCCTTAGCAATGTTTGTGATATAAGTTGGTCTAATCCTACGAGAGCTGTGTATATACTGTGTGAAGTTATGATCAGCCCCACAATCTTGATGGCTTATTGTTTTTCGTTTTGGAAGATCTCAGTATTGGATCTATTGCTCTGCATATATTTAAGACATTTGAAATCTAACCTTCCGAGCTGCTGTAAACCGCTAGTGAGATATTGCTCAGATGGTTAAAGTAGTTTATGTTATATAAGTGTTCTCGAGTTCATATTCCACCATCAACGATTTAACTTGGGGGTGTAATTAATACGAGTTTGATCGAGGCAAGTTTTGTTCAAGCTTGGATTGAACAAATTGTCAAGTTGAACTCGTTAGATTCATTTTGAGCCTACTTCAAGATTGAGCATATTTTGAGCCACTTGATAAGCATATTCCAGCCTATTTCTAATAAAGCTTAATTCAAGTCTAACATCAAGTTTGACTTAAATCTAGCTTGAACTAAGTTTGGATTGAATCTTGGATTGTCTACTCTTAGCATAATTAATTCAAACATATAGCCAAATTGAAATTTATTTATATTTATACTATAATATTATATGTTACGAATTAGATCTGGACTGATCTGGACTTAAACAAATTATGAAAATTTATGTGGGGGTATAGCCTCATGAGTTAGGGTTCTAATGGCTCTAGTTTCACCTAAATCGGAGGTCGAGATAAAAAGATAAAAATAAAATAGTGGAGATAGGTCAGAATGATAATTTCCAACGTTGTGCCGATCGTTGAGGTGGCAGACGGCCAGGGGTAGTGGTGGGTGGCCGTATTATAGGGTGGCTATTGGAGGTAGGAGGTGACTAGGGTTTGGATGCTTGAAAGGGATCTATGGTTATGATATACTCCTATGAAAATAAAGACAATCTAACAGCTAAGGTAAAAAGATAAGGACGAAAATAATAACTAGCTAAACTGAGATTCATTCCATTCAATTCAAAATGATTATTATCAATACATGTCTCCTATTTATAAGAATAAATATTCTTAGTGGATCATGATTATCTGATTTATTTGAAATTCAAATAATAAGATAAAACTAATTAACTAACTAAATCAGCTTTTCTTATCTTTGTCAAATTAATACTTCTTTTGGCTACATATAGATTCTAAATATGGAGAAGTCATGAATATCAAAATTGTAAATCTGGAGGTTGGAAATCTTATCCAGCTAGTTTGATATTATTCCTACGAATATTTTCCCAAAACTGCACATAATTAGATTTAGCTAATTAAATAAAATCCCATCCTACTAAAATTTTAACTAAACTAAATAGTTAAATAAGATAATTAGACTCAATCCATTGAGCCCAATCTCCCCTTAATGTGATCTGATCTGACCCAGTTCATATTATTATATATATATATTAATAAATATAAATTGAGCCCTACTAAGCAGAGAGCTCGAGTTCGGCTTGATTATTTTGATGGTCCAAGTTTAACTGGGACACTTTTAAGTTTCTACTTCTGCCTCAAAAAAATTGAACCGAACTGAGAATAAATAACTTATCGTGACATTTTGGAGTTTTTTTATCCAAACTAGAACCTCACAAACATGCTTGCTGTGTATCGCGCCAATTGGCTTGCGTCATTGCACATGCAAAGAGCAAAGGGGGATTACTGTATATGAATATAATGTAAACAAAATGTCAGTTTTATGTAAAATGTAAACAAAATGTCAGTTTTATTGCAAAGAATATAATTTGATTTAATGATATGAATTTGAATAAGATGATTACTGTATATTCTTTGCATAGGTAGATCCGTGATACCATATGTTAGTCTTATGTTTTCAATCTAGTTAGCCCTATATTGGAGAAGAAAAGTTTCTACTTGATAAGTTTTTTTTCTCTTTTTTTTTCTTTTATTAGTGATATTTATTTGTAAATCAAACTTTTAGAGGATAAATCTCTTGTGTAAAGAATAGTAGCACCTTGGGAAGTTCTTGGTGTATGACTTTTATTGCATAGTGAATTTTTAAGTTTTTATAGCATAATCATAAATCTTTTGCTTAAAGGATGCTAGCACCTTTGTAAGTTAATAGTGTATGACTTTTATTAGCTGAACTTTACTTGGTGTCGTACTCCTCTTTTTTGTGTTTATCTCATTTAATTTTTCATAGCATAATCAATAACAAAGGTATAAAGTTATTTATTTGTATTTGTTTAATTTGCATGAAGCTTTGAATTTTTTATTATCATTGCAATTTGCACATATACTTGCATATTTGGTTTTTTATTTTCATATTTAATTTGTAAATTTAATTCACCCCACTCTTGGGTTGCCAAGTTGGGCCAACACCAGCCAAATTAGAATTTGGTCAGAGCCAGAAGTTGTCCGTCTCTGAATTGCATGAATTTGAAGTGTGCAATTCAAAAAAATAATCATAAGATATTCATGCAATGTCTGAAAATTATAAAACTAGATGGATTAGATGGATGATATTTTGATCTACATCTTTTGTTTTCAAACACTTTCAATTTACACTTTTCATTTTTAGAGGCTTCATCTGAGGTCAAGGTGGGCACAATCACGTGGTGGCTTGAGTAGGACTTATATCAAGCTGAACCAGCTGACTTGATCTATTATTTGTATCCAATTTTTCTTTATTTTTTATAGAATGGAAGAGAGTCCACCTACTAGAGATGATTGAGCTTGAGTTTGAGGAAGCCCAGACTCCATAAGACCGATAGAGGCAATTCGGCCAAACCACTCCGGACTCGATCAAGATTGGATTAAACCAACCTCACCACACCAAGCTAATGTTGCAAAATTGAAATCTAAGATGTGGTGGGTTGGTCTAGAGCCAAACACAGAAGAGAGAAGGTCAGGTAGGACCAAGATGGTGAAGCTAGAGGATGAACTCGGGTTGTTGCGGATCTTGATTTAGGTGCATAGTGAACACAATTAAATCGCTTCAAATTGTATCAATTTCTATTTATATTTTAGGAAAATAAGATAGTTTCTGGATGAACGCAAATGGATGGCGTTCGAACGCCTCATTTTGTGTACGCACATCAAGAGACATGTTTTGGAGCATTTGAATGCAATAGTGGTGCGTTCGAACGTGCGACGGATAAGTTGAGTCGTAAGAGAATTTGTATAGAATTTTTTAAATAATTGGCTAGCTTCCAAATATTTGGAAAAGCAGCCTCTTTGGATTATTGATTATTGGAACTTGTTTCTTTCATTTAGGCTTGAGCCAACTTCTTCCTCCTCCTTCCTCCCCCTCGAAATCCAACTCGAGTTCTCGCCTACGGCCGAGGTTAATTCTTCGTCGCTTCTCCCTTCTTCCTCTAGAGTCCAGCCATACTTGGAAGCTCCCTTCTCCCACCTCATCTTGTTCAACTCATCCACTATACCCATAATCATCTCCCATAACCCTAACCACATAATCCACGTCCATCTCGCTACCTCCTGATCTTCGGTCATTGTTTCCTACATAACTTTTGATCTGCTAACCCGATTGATGAGACTCCAATTGCATTTGACTCCTAACTCATAGAGGAACAACATATTAGAATCTTAGATTGTTCCAACGGTTGGATCATTCCCAATTGTTTTCACAAGTTTCATGTTGAGTTTTGTCCAGATTATCAAATCGAATAGAAAATCATCTTCACCAAAAGCGACTGAAATAAGTTGGTATCAGAGCCAACTTTCCTTGGCACGCATCCTCTATGACGTCAACCACTAGATCTATGGCAGCTCGAAGAAGAGAAGAAGTGTCATGACCCGAAATCGGAATCATGACTAGCCATGCACCTCAATACGCTTGAGATACACGAAGCTTTAATAATACTTCCTAAGTGTACAATGACAAGAATAAATAAACGAAGAAGATCTACTTAATTAAATTTATACTAATTGCAATGAATATAAAACAATGTCATTGTTTATGTCTCTAAACGAAATAAAATTAATAATTAATCTAAAACATAAAATCCAAAAGAGCGGAAAAGTAAATAGGTAGATCCTAAGTGGAGGTAGGGTCCTGGTGCTTCTCGCTTAGTCGCCACGCTGATTATTACCTAAGATAATAAAAAAAGTGAAAAAAAAAATTCATGAATCAACAATTATAGCTCAGTGAATGAAATCCACTTGAAAACCAAATAAATTAATATCATTTGTCTCAATGGGTCTATACCTTGTGGATCCACATCAACTAGAAGTCACCTCGAGATGATGCTTGGGACTTTTCCTCATAGCTGATCCGATTAGGGTCATCAGATGGTATCACTATGTGATCAACACACCCTGTCTTTTCTACTAACCGTTGAGAGATATTAGAGTCACCTAGGAAATTTCTAATTCATCTTAGGACTGTTCTCTAATCCCGCTAGAGTCACCTAAGAAAGTCACCGTAGTGATATGATATAGGACTTTCCCTATCACTTCTAGATAGACTTGAGTCACCATGGAAAATCGCAAGCGATCTATACTGGGACTGTTCTCTAAGTCATACCGATACTAGTTTTATTTTTCTTTTCACTAAAATTTATAATTTATACAAGGTATGACGATGCATTGAGTGTAATGATTAAATGCACACAGAAAATATAACAATTAAATTTGCATGTAAGAATGAAATAAATAAATTTGCACACAGCAAATTACATGGTTTGACAAAGGTACGAAGTATAATAAAAATAAATATGTGAGTGAACCCACTCACTTGAGTTTAGGCAAGACAACTGAAATATCAAATCTCTAGCTCACATGCTAAAAATCACCACCTTTAATAATAAATAATAATAAAATCTTCAATTTGAATAATATCAATATTTCTAAAATTTAAAACTAAAATGGGTTAAATTACCCATTGGATTGGGCTAGGTTGCTGCTGGCCTGCAATCAGAAGATTAATCGGGCTGGGCCAAGGCCTAGCCAAAAAAAAAAAAAAAAACAACCAGAGTGTGAAGGAGGAAGTTCTAGTGGAGTGGCTTGGGCGGATCATTGACGAGGCAACGTGTGAGATAAGGATAACTTGATTTACTATTTTCCTAACTTTGCACCTTGAGGACAAGGTGATGGAAGCATGGTGGATTGTTGCAGTTCTTGATTAAGGTGCATAGTGGATACGATAAAACCGCTTCAAATTGTATCCTATTTAAATTTTTAGGAAAATAAGATAGTTTCTAGCAAGTGCATTTGAATGCTTGATATTGCGTTAGCACATCCAGAGACCTATTTTGGGGCGTTCGAATGAGATCGGGGCACGTTTGAATACGCGATAGATAAGTTGAGTTGTAATAGGATTTTTTAGGGTTTTTTGGATGATTGGCTAGCCTCCAAATATATGAAAAGACAACCTCTTTCGATTATTGATAATTAGAACTTGTTTCTTTCATCTAGACTTGAGCCAACTTCTCCCTCCTCCTTCCATCCCCTCGGAATCTAACCTGAGTTCTCGTCTACGGCCTCACTTCTCTCACCTCATCTTGTTCAAAGCACTAACTCATCCACCATACCTGTAATCATCTCCCATAACCCTAACCACATAATCCACATCCATAGCACTAACCCATCTACCTCCCGACTTTTGATCATTATTCTGTACATAACTTTCGATCTACTAACCCGATCGATGCAATCCTAGTTGCTTTGGATTCCTAACTCACAAGGGAACAATGATCTCAAATTGTTCCAATGATTAGATCAATCTCAATTGCCTTTGCAACTTTTGTGATGAGTTCTATCCAGATTATCAAATCAGATAGAAAATCATCTTCACCAAAAGTGATCGTCACACGGATTAGACACGAGCGCAACCACCTGAGGCATGATGGGAACTGCAAATAAGCCAATGGTGCATTTTGGCTATATAAAGAGGCCTTCTTCTGGTGATAGACGGAGTTTATCGACGACTACTATATGGACTAAACATTTTTCTCAAATTGAGTTACCAAAATTTTCCTATTGAAAGTAGGTGTGTTATGACCCGATTTGGATGAGTCTAATTGGTTAGATCGAGTCACTTATCACTTATTTCTTGCATTACTATTTTCTACACTTGCTTATGATATTGGCTCCTCAATCATGGGCCCGGCTAAACTAGTTGGTCTAGGTCAGCCTAGTATGTTGTGCACCCAAAGTGGGGGTTAGTGAAGCATTGTTCTAATATCTCTCTCTCATCCCCTTCCTCTAGCAGCCATCTAAAACATTTTCACTAGGAAAATGTCTTAGGCCACAATCTTAATTATAGTATTTAATACTATATAATTTATAAAATACCTAAATTACCTTGTCCCATACACTCTCTTATTCTCTCCCATCTTCTTATCATGCTCAAGCTGGAGATTTTGATTCTTAAATCAAAGTTGGTTGTATAACGCCCCCACCCAGCACGGGCATGTGCATGCTCACGCGCCCACACAGCACGTGCAACCCAAGCAATAGGACGGGCGGGCTGCCACGCATAGAAGTGTACTTAACTTAATCCATCTTAGAGATAAATCATACTATCAACCAAATAAAATTGTTAACATATGAATATTCAAGTCCATAATAAAATACACTAGACAACTATATAATCTAACAAGACCCACACAGGCCAGTACAAACCATTAAGATATAACTAAAATTACAGATACACGAGTACAATATAATCCGACATTTATTATACAATTCATAGTCTAATAAAATGGAATATGAATATCTAATAATGATACAACTCAATATCTAGATAAACTATCTTCTATACCATCTCACGTCTTAGCTTACATTGTCTTTGTTCTAAAATATCTCTTCAGAATATCTTAAGTCGCTATCAAGTATCAAATATTTGGGGCATTAGAAAAAAAACAAAGAGAGTCATAAGCTAAAGGCTTAGTGAATAGATCTTACCTCGAATCAGTGATGTCAAACAAAGAGTAAATTATATAGTAGATAATATGAATAAAAAAGGAGCATCGTGTCATGCATGAGTATGTAAACGTATCCTCAATAATATATAGATATATAGTGGATATCATGTCATAACTGATTAAGTGTATAATTATCGATAATATATAAATAAATCTTCATGTCATACTATCATCATAACTCTCTCAATTATAACACATGATGCATGCCAACCATGACCATGCTATGATATCAAACGCAACCACATATGATGCATAATAACAACTCAATAATCAGGTATATCAAATGATAATGAAATCATATTGATACACCTTGTTAGAGTCTTTTTTATTGCATTAGTTATTTATTTTCATTAAAATAAAATTTATGTAGATCACATTCGAATGAATGCGGAAGGGATCGCGTTCGAACGCACTTGCGAACGCCTGCACCAGGTTCGCAAAAATAGAAAACACAAAATATGCGTTAGAATGCAATTAGGCGCGTTCGAACACCTGCATCACATTCGCACATACAGAGAACGCATTTTGTGCGTTCGAACGCAATCGGCAGGATTCCACTAGGATTAAGGTTAATTATTGTAATTAGGGCTTATTGGCTAGCCTCTATAAAGGTGTGGATGGTAGCCAAATTCATTATGCTATTGGACTATTGGTTTTTTGCCTCCTATCTTCTCTCTATTCTCTCTAAATCTCCATCCTCCCTCTTCACCAACCTACCACCTCTACCGTTGGCAAGGTATCTCCTAACTTCTAATCTCCCTCGTCTTTCGAGTCCTCCCTCTTCTTTGGGATCTCGACCACTTCTTCCCCTTCGTCTTTATCCTTTAAACAACATCCACCATCCACCCTCATCTCTATTGTTATCCATAACCCTAACTTTCACTCCACCCGTCACCACCACCTTCATTTGCATTATATCGTATTTGCGTACGGTAAATACAAAAAACATAGATCAGGGAGTTACAGATTGATTCCACTTGGTTTCGTAATTTTTTTACTATGGAAGAATATTTGATGAATATTTTTTCTTGGTTGCGCGGACTGCTTCTTACAATAAATTCAGATCTTAAAGGAATCGTTTTGTAGCCTATCACATATGCATTTCTCAACATCTCAGTTATTAATATCGGCTCTAAATAGCATCATCATACTAGACCAGTGTGCATAGTTAACACCCGGTATCCTGATACACCTTGCTGGAGTCTTTTCTTATTACATTAGTTGTTTATTTTTTAAAAAATAAAGTTTCTATAGGTCGCGTTCGAACGATGGAAGGGGTGCGTTTGAACGCCCTTGCGAATGCCTTCATTAGTTTGCATCGATAAAGAATGCAAAATGTGTGTTCCCGCGTGCGAACACTTGCATCAGTTCGCATCCACAAATAACATATTTTGTGCGTTCAAACGCAATCAACCCCGTTCGAACACGATTGATGAGAGTCCACTATTATTAGGGTTAATAATTATTATTTTGGCTTGTTGGTTAGCCTCTTAAAATGTGTGGATGGCAACTAAAATCATTATGATGAATGAAACTTGATTTCTATCTTTCTCCATCCTCTTTCTAGTTTCTCTTCCCTAATCTCCCTCCTCCCTCTTCACCAACCAGCCATCTCTACCGTTGGCAAGGTCTTATCTCTCTTTTAATCTCCCTCGTCTATCGAGTCCTCCCTCCTTATTGGGATCTCAACGACTTCTCCCCCTTTATCCTTATCCCTTAAACTACATCAACCATCCACTCTCATCTCCATTATCATCCATAACCCTATCACCACCTCCACTTGTCACCATGATACGTTTAGTTAGGATCTTTTTTTACTGCATTAGTTGTTTATTTTTATTAAAATAAAATTCTTGTAAGTCGCGTTCGAACGCAAGTGAGGTTGTGTTCGAACGCCCTTGCGAACGCTTGCATCAGGTTCGCAAATACAGGGAACACATATTGTGCATTCGAATACGGTCGGGCGAATTCGAATGCCTGCATCACGTTCGCACATACATAGAACGTCTTTTGCGCATTCGAATGCGATCGGGTGCGTTCGAACGCGATCGGTGAGAATCTTCTAGAATTAAGGTTACATAATATTTTAGGACTTGTTGGCTAGTCTCTATATATATGTGGATGGCAGCCAAATTTATTATGCGATTGGAATATTGGTTTCTTGCCACTTTATCATCTGTCTACCCTAATCTCCCTCCTCCGTCTTCACCATCATTCCACCTCTACAGTTGGCAAGGTTTTTCCTAACTTCTAATCCCCCTCGACTGTCGAGCTACCCCTATTCTTTGGGATCTCGACCACTTCGTTTTCATCGTCTACTTTCCCTAATCACATCCGCCATCCATCTTCATCTCCATAACCACCCATAACCCTAACATCCACTCCACTCGTCACCACCACCATCACCCATGTTATTCCATGATTTCGTCCCTGCTACAGTTTGAATATGCAAAGGGCTAAATACGAAAGTTGTATCGGGAAGTTACGGATCTAACCCAATTAGTTTTGTAATTTTCTAACTACCGGAGATTATCTGACGAATATTTTCCCACGGTTATGCGGACTGATTCTTGTAATACATCGAGATCTTGAAGGAATCGTTTTGTAGCCTATCTTTAGTTCGAGAATCTATCAAGTGGTATCAGAGCAGGCGAACCTCAGTCCTCCATTAATTGTTGAAACAAGGAAGATGACATCAACAAGGAGACCTATAGAGAGCACACTGACAAGGGAAGACTCAATCCACAATGACCCTAACCATGACGCCGATTCTTTTGGAGCGACCACGGTAGGACCGAGTCAACCAACTCGGCATTGTCACATCCGTTTTCAGGCAAGTCGGTGGCTGAAATTTTTGTTAGAGATGTTGCTTGGTTACATGGCATGTCATGCACGATTGTCTCCGATCGTGATCGTGTATTTATGAGCGACTTTTGGACTGAGTTTTTCAGATTACAGGGGACTCGATTAAACTTCAGTTTGGTCTACCATCCATAGACGGACGGCCAAACTGAGGTGGTCAATCGAGGCATTGAGCAGTACTTGAGTTTCTTTGTTAGAGAGATGCCGAGACGATAGTTGGAGTTCTTACCGTTGGCGAAGTGGTCTTACAACACCGCCTACCACAGCAGCATTGACATGACTCCATTTGAGGTGGTGTATGGACGCAATGCTCTGACATTACGCGCTTATGATCCAGTGGCATCTATAGATCGTACATAAGTGGACTTAGCTTTGATGGATAGAGACACCACATGAGAAGGTTGCGTGCCCATCTTAAACTTGCTCAAAACCGCATGAAGCAAGTTTATGATCGTAGTCATCGGGAGTAGGAGTTAGACACCAGTAGTTGAGTGTTCGTGAGAGTACAACCGTATCGACAAGTGACCTTGCATCCAATGTGTAACCAAAAGTTAGCACATCGCTACTTTGGTCCGTTTCGGGTGTTAGAGCATATCGGTTTGGTTGCATATCGTTTGGAGCTGTCGGAGGGGTCGAGAGTGCATCCTGTCTTTCATGTTTCATTACTGAGGGAGCACATTGGTGATCATCAGGCCGTTGGATCAGCTCTACCGGAGCCATTGGAGGAGATAGAGATCGTAGAGCCAATTCGTGTACTTGCTAGGCACCGACGACGACATGGTACCAGATTAGAGATGGAGATTCTAGTTGAGTGGCTTGGTAAGCCATTCGATAAGGCGACATGGGAGTTGGAGACTAATATTTTGGAGCATTTCCTTAACTTTTCACCATGAGGGCAAGGTGGGGGACGTGTGGTGGGCTGATACGTTTAGTTAGGATCTTTTCTTACTACATTAGTTGAAGGCAAGGTGGGGTCGCATTCGAACGTCCTTGCGAACGCCTGCATCAAGTTCGCAAATACAGAGAACGCATATTATGCGTTCGAACGCGGTCGGGCGAGTTCAAACGCCCGCGTTCGAATGCCTACATCGCATTCGCACATACAGAGAATGTCTTTTGTGTGTTCGAATGTGATCAAGTGCATTCGAACGCGATCAAGCACATTCGAACGCGAGGATGGGAATCTTCTAGGATTAGGGTTACATATTATTTTACGACTTGTTGGCTAGCCTCTATATATATGTGGATGGCAGCCAAATTCATTATGCGATTGAAATATTGATTTCTTGCCTCGCTATCATCTATCTACCATAATCTCCCTCCTCCCTCTTCACCATCCTTCCACCTCTACAGTTTGCAAGATTTCTCCTAACTTCTAATCCCCCTCGACTGTCGAGGCACCCCTCTTCTTTGGGATCTCGACCACTTCGTTCCCTTCGTCTACTTTCCTTAATCACATCCACCATCCACCTTCATCTCCATAACCATCCGTAACCCTAACATCCACTCCACCCGTCACCACCACCTTCACCCACGTTATTGCGTGTTTTCGTCCTTGCTACAGTTTGAATCTACGAAGGGCATAAATACAAAAGTTGTAGTTAAGTTACGGATCTAACCCAACTGGTTTTGTAATTTTTTGACTATCAGAGAATATCTATGAATATTTTTCCATGGTTACGTGGACTGATTTCTGTAATACATCGAGATCTTGAAGGAATCATTGCGTAGCCTATCTTTAGTTCGAGAATCTATCACACCACCACCATCACCCCCACTCTAGCATATTTTCGTCCCAGTTGTATTCCGAATCTACAAAGAGCGTAAATACCAAAAACGTAGATCAAGAAGTTACGGATTGACCTGCTTTAGTTTTGTAATTTTTTGACTAAGGAATAATATTTGGTGAATATTTTCCCTCAATTGTGTGGACTGCTCTTCTACAACCGATCCAGATATCAAAAGAAACGTTCAGTACTTTTCATTGGTATTAGAGCCCAGCGAACCTCGGACCTCCATTAATGGTGGAGACAAGGAAGATGGCATCATCAAGGAGATCAATGCAGGGCACACCAACAAGGGAAGACTCAAACCATGAAAACCCTAACCAAGAGGCTGATTCCCTTAGGGTGGCCATGGTAGGACCGAGTCAACCAATGTCTATGGGTGTTAACATGGGCTTGGCGGATGAACTTAGGGACATGTTTGAAACATTGCTGCATCAGGTAGATGCAATGTAGAATGATCATAATGCCCTGAAGGAATATATCATGAACTGATCAGTTTCGTCATCTCCTCGACGAAGATCGGTGGCACAAAAAGACCAGCGGTGGAACCACACCGAACCGACGCCCATAGGTCTAGGTACGACATGTTAATGTCAATGATCATCTTTTATCGATTCCTACACATCATCCCCTACCTCCAATACACAAGTCGAGGCCAGTGGTGGAGGAACCCGAGAGGCGCGTGGCACCGGTTTAGCTTCGTCGATGAAGAAGATTGGCACTTTGATGATGATGTCGATCCCTTCAGAGATGGTGTTAGGCGTGTTCGAGGATTCAGAGAAGGAGAGCAACAAGCACAGCGGTTCAGACCTGAACCAAGGATCTTTCGCGAGCCCAACAATGCTATCCAGAGGAGAACTACATGCTTGGACTTTCCAAAATTCCAACGCGGGGATTCGACAGATTGGGTGTTTCAGGTGGAATAGTATTTTCATTGTCAAGGGATAGCAGAAGACGCAAAGGTGACGATAACAAGCTTTCACCTCAAAGGAACGGTGTTGCATTGGTATCGATTGGCCATTCGAGGTAGAGAATTTACTGGTTGGGCAGAATTTTGTAGGAGGATTACACACAAATTTGGGATAGCAGTGTATGAAGATTTTACTACCACATTAAGCAAGATGGTTCAGAGGACAACCGTGTTGGAGTACCAAGCAGAATTTGAAAGAGTTAGTAGTCGTTGCGAGCCACCTTGGCCTGAACCGACATTGATGAGCACATTTATTTCAAAGCTGCGAGAGGAGATTCAGGCAGATATTCATTCTCTTTGTCCTACCACTCTTGAGGAGGCTTTTGAGAAGGCCGTGAGGACGGAGCAAAAGCACAAGGCTCTTAAAATGGCAACGAAGGCAAGTTGGGGCAACCGAGATAGGCGATTTGCGCCGATAACGCCGGCTAGAAATTCTACGAGTTCAAAGGCCCTTAAGACCCTTGAGACCCTCTTCAGATGTTAGAGGAGGCACAAGACCCCCCGTTCAAACTCTCACACCTATGCAGGTGGAGGAGCGAAGAGTGAAGGGGCTTTGCTTTCGATGCGATGAAAGTTTCACCCCTGGTCATCGGTGTTCCAAACAGATTAGGAGTGTAATGCTCATCAACGGTCTCGAGGGGGATGATGAGGTTGTTGGTGATGAAGAGTATGCAGAGGAGGTCCATGGGGAGGACGTGGAGGAGGGCACGGAGGAAGATATCCAAGCTGAGATATCGATGCATGCATATTTGGATACTTCCGCACCGAGGACATCGTGGGTGGATGGACTCGTTAGAAAGCATTTTGTGCACATCCTTATCGATTCTGGAAGTACACACAACTTCTAGACGAGATGTTGGTGAGGAAGATGGGCTTGGACACTGAACCGACCGCGAGATTTGAGGTTGCTATTAGAGGTGGCACGAAGCTTAGGGCGGAGAGCTTGTGCCGCTGGCGCTACGAATAGCGGACATTATCCTTGGCCCTCAGTGTTTGCAGAGCTTGGGACCTATCACATTTGATTTCGTGAGCATGTGGATGAAATTTAATCAAGGAAATAAAGATATGCGGCTTGATGGCGTTCGGTCCTGCCAATTCCAGCGATGTAGCCAATGGTGGGGCTGCCTTGTGCGAAAGATTGGACCTATCTTCTTCAGTTAGGACCAGTAGGAGATGAGCCTCAAATGAGTCCAAGTACTACAATTGATTTGTCTAATTTATTGGATAAATTTGCTGGACTATTTGTGAAGCTAAAAGATTTGCCGTTGAGGCGAATTGTGGACCATCGCATAGAGATTGTGCCCTGGCCTGCACCGGCGAACGTGAGACCATATCGGTATCCACGTGTAGAAGAAAGTTATCTCCAAGATGGTGGCCGAGATGTTGGAGCAAGGTCTCATACAACTAAGTCATAGCTCTTACTTATTGCTCGTATTATTGGTGCGAAACATGGATGGGTCATGACATTTTTGTGTTGACTACCGGGCACTAAAGTCTATCACCGTTAAGGACTAGTATCCCATTTTGGTCATAGAGGAGCTGCTGGACGAGCTTGTAGGGGCGACCATATTTAGCAAACTTGACTTGAGGGCCGGGTATCATCAAATTAGAGTTCACTCGACGGATGTGCACAAAATTGCATTTCGGACTCCGGACGAGCACTACGAGTCCCGAGTGATGCCATTTAGCCTCACCAATGCTCCAGCAACTTTTCAAGGCCTCATGAATGATATTTTTCGGCCTCTGCTGCAACAGTGTGTCTTGGTATTCTTTGACAATATTTTGTTGTACACTAGGATTGAAATGTAGCATTGGCGGCATTTAGAGGATGTGCTGAATTTATTGAAGCAAAACCAACTGAAGATTAAGAAGTCCAAGTGCCTATGAGGAGTACCACAAGTGGAGCATTTAGGCCACATCATGACAGCGGAAGGAGTGGCGGTGGATCCTCAAAAGGTAGCATGCATGACAGCTTGGCTGATCCCTACTTCCATCATAGGATTGCGTGGCTTCTTGGGACTGACCAGGTATTATCGTCGCTTCATTGTCGGGTATGGCAAGATCGCTGCTCCCCTCACTTCATTGTTGAGGAAGGACTTTTTTGGATGGACGGAGGAAGCCACTACAGCCTTTGAAAAATTAAAAACAGCAATGACAACGACGCTAGTTCTACCGAACTTCACCAAAGAGTTTGTTGTAGAATGCGATGCATCGAGGGTTGGCATAGGAGCTATACTAATGCAAGGAGGACGTCCCATAGCCTTTCTTAGTAAGACTTTATTACAAAAATCCTAGCAATTATCGACCTACTAGAGGGAGATGTTGGCAATCCTACATGCGGTGACAAAGTGGATGCCTTATTTGATCGGTAGGCAATTTATTATTTGAACCAATCGAAGGAGTCTTCCATACTGTATGGGATAGCGAATTCACACTCCGACACAGCAGAGATGGGTCACAAAATTGCTGGGGTATGATTATGAAATTCAATACAAGAAGGGGACAGAAAATAGAGCGGCGGATGCACTATCGCACCAACCCGATACCACCGAGCTCGCAGCCTTTTCTTCTCCCACTTTTCATTTTCTTGACGAGCTGAGGTATGCATGTAAATCTGACCCAGATGTTATGAGATTGTTAAACTTGGCATTGATGGATAGAGACGCCACATTGAGGAGGTTGCGTGCCCATCTTAAACTTGCTCAAAACCGCATGAAGTAAGTTTACGATCGCAACCATCGGAAGTAGGAGTTTGACATCGACAGTTGGGTGTTCGTGAGGGTGCAGCCGTACCGATAGGTGACCTTACGTTCGATGCAAAACTAGAAGTTAGCACATCGCTACTTCGGTCCGTTTCGAGTGTTAAAGCGTATCAGTCTGATTATGTATCGCTTAGATCGAGAGTACATCTGATCTTCCATGTTTCATTGCGGAGGGAGCGGATTGGAGATCACCAGGTCATTGGATCAGTTCTACCGGAGCCATTGGAAGAGGAAGAGATTATGGAGCCAGTTGGTGTACTTGCGAGGTGTCGATGACGTCATGGTACCAGATTAGAGATGGAGGTCCTAGTAGAGTGGCTTGGCAAACCATCCGACGAGGTGACATGGGAGTTGGAGACGGACATCTTGGAGAGTTTTCCCGACTTTGCACCTTGAGGACAAGGTGGGGGAAGCGTGGTGGGCTGATACACCTTGCTGGAGTTTTTTCTTATTCCATTAGTTATTTATTTTCAAAGAAATAAAGTTTCTATAGGTCGCGTTCGAACGCGCCCGCGTTCAAACGCCCTTGTGAATGCCTGCATTAGCTCGCATCGACAGAGAACACAAAATGTGAGTTTGAACGCAGTTGGCCGCATTCGAACGCCCGCATGCGAATGTGGTTGGCCGGGTTCGAACGCCTGCGTGCGACCGCCTGCATCAGTTTGCATCCATAGAGAACGTATTTTGCGAGTTCGAATGCGGTCGACCCCGTTCGAACATGATCGGCAAGAGTCCACTATTATTACGGTTAATAATTATTATTTTGGCTTGTTGGTTAGCCTCTTAAAAGGTGTGAATGGCAACCAAAATCATTATAATGAATGAAACTTAATTTTTATCTTCCTCTATCCTCTCTCTAGTCTCTCTTCCCTAATCTCCCTCCTCCCTCTTTACCAACTAGCCACTTCTATCGTTGGCAAGGTCTCATCTCTCTTCTAATCTCCCTTGTCTATCGAGTCCTCCCTCCTCCTTGGGATCTCAGCTACTTCTCCCCCTTCATTCTTATCTCTTAAATTACATCAACTATCCACCCTCATCTCCATTATCATCTATAACCCTATCATTATCTCCACCCGTCACCACTACTATCACCCCCACTCTAGCATATTTTCATTCTAGTTACAATCTGAATCTACAAAGGGTGTAAATACCAAAATTGTAGATCAAGAAGTTACGGATTGACCACTCTTCGTAATTTTCTGACTATGGGAGAATATCTGGTGAATATTTTTCCTCGATTACGCGAACTGCTCTTCTACAATCAATCCAAATATCAAAAGGAACATTTAGTACTTATCATACCCGGTCTCATTATCATGCTCGACGGTTCAAAGCATACCCTATTTTCTGCAAAAGGTATCTGAAACATAATCAAACCCTGTTATCTGCTAAGGGTATCAACATCTATCTAGAACAGGCACCCTTCTAGCTGATAGAAATCACGTGAGGATAACTCGCCACATATGCCCTAGTTAACGGCATGTGTCCGAATGTTTATTATGCACACAAACTAACGACTTCGGACGTAAGGCCATAGGATCGTGACTATGTCGATTGATCAATCATCCACCGAGCATGTCTAACCCTTGTGCCCACTTGGGTATTCTCACGCTTTCTATCAACTATCGTACTAATAAGATTTCATGCTTTTTTTCTAATGACAAATTATATGTATTTTATCCGGTACTATAATAAGTCATGCATATTTGGAATTTAGGTGGAAGAGAAGTTAAAAGAGATATAATGCGGTGCAATCTCGAACCAAATATTTATCACATGCATACTAATGCTAGAGATCATTTCGACATAAAGTCATATTAGTATAATTATTTCTGATCATCTTTATTTATCACCAGCATACTCATATTCTAAATTAGTCTGATCAAATGCATGATAAAATATGCTTAACTAAAATCATCTCTGAAAATATTTAACTGATATAGAGTTAGTCATTTATCTAATTTAAGTTTAGAATTAATTCTTTTATTTTTATTAAATGACAGACTTATATTATATATATAATTCTAATACTATAAATATAATATTATGTCTGAAAATGTTTATGTTGATCGATTTAGTAATAAAATAAGAATAAAGAGAGTTATCCTCTTCTTTATAAAAGATAAAAGGCTCAATATATATATATATAAGACAAGAATTTAATTATAACTAAATCGTAATTCTTACTCTATCCCAATTAATAAATTAAGGTTAGTATCTTATTCTACACACGATAGTATATAATAAATTACTAAAATTACTTAAAATGTATATATTATGAATATTAGTGTATATCTATAAATCTCATGATTATAATTAAGGAAACTATTTATTAATCTAACAAAACATATTATATATATAGAGAGAGAAAGAGAGAGTAACACTAATATTTATATGCAACAATTCATAACATAATTAATCATTAATTTTACTAGTTTGTTTGATTAACAATAATCATGTTAACAAATATATATGTATATATTAATTTAGATAATTAATGTCTAAATAATCTAGTTGTATTAACTAAAAATAAATACATAGATTAAAAGGAAATAAATAAATAAAATAAAATAAAATAAAAAGCTCCACTACCATAGTGCTAGGCTCGGCCTAGCACTGCCTGCTATAGTGCTGGGCTGAGCCCAACACTATTGTAGCAAGGAGAGAAAAAAATACAAAAAAGGAAGAAGAGGAACAAGAAAAGGAAGGAGGAGGAAAAGAGAAGAGAAGAAGAAAGAAAGGGAAGGGAGGAGGAGCCAGGCCTAGAGGGAGGGGATAGGAGGCTCACCAGCATTGGTAGCACGATAGTGGAAGCAACGGTGACGTCTAAAGTGGCCGACGTCGGCAATGGGGAGAGAAAGGGAGTGTGAGAGAGAGGAGGGTGAGAGGGAGACCGAGAGAGAGAGAGACCAAAAGAGAGGAATTTAGAGAGAGAGAGGGAGAAGGCGGTAGGGCATCGGCGATGTAGTGGGCCCACCGGAATAGATGGTCACACTGTGGCCGACCATGTTGTGCCATGTAGATTTTTTTTAGGGCTATGTTATTATAGGTTGAGATACTCAACTCGCTCCATCTTTTCTAGCAAACCCCTAGTCGGAGCAAGGATAGGTAAAAGAGGAGGGGAAAGAAAAAGAAGAGGAGAGGAGAGTAGGAGAGGAGTAGGGCAAAAATGAGAGAAGGTGGTGGCCACGACGGTGACAACGACAGGAGGTAATTGTTGGGGGAAGGTGGTGGAGGGCTAGAGAGAGAGGGAGGGGCAGTGGGGGCATTTTAGTAATTTGGTTAATATTAATTACTCAAAATAATGTTAGGGCATTAAATTAAAATTATAAGAAAAAATGAGAGATCATGTTACAAATTCCTAAAAAACATGGTGTGCATCACAAAATAGGTAAAATATAGGATGTAATTTATAAAATTCCTCTTTAGTTTGCTAATTATATAGTAAGTATGCAATGATTAATCTCTTTTTATATAAAACATACTATCGCTATATATATATTATTTTGTAATTCTTACTATTGCTTGACTAATTAGGAATTACATATAAAATAGTCTGTACTTAGTCATGTAAAATAATAAATAAATAAGCCTACCATTTCCTTCTAAAGTATATAATAAATCGCTAGAATTACATATATACAAATTTGACTGTAATTAATAAAGCTATGTATTAATCTAATAAAAGTATATAAGCTATAGATATATTTAAATAAAAATATTAATCATTAAAATTAACTAATTATTGTACTAATTAAGTTTAGTTAATAATATTTTTAGGGAGAATATATTCTTAAAATAATTAACTTCCCAAATTATCTAATTTAACTTAAGGAAAATAAAATGAAATATGTAATAAGAAAACAAAGAAAAGAAAAAGAAATAGAAAAAACCCTGCTACAGTGCATGGTCAAGCACCACTATTGCAGCAAGGTGGAGAAGAAGATCAAAGTGGAAGAGATAAGAAGAAGAAGAAGAAGAGAAAGAAGAAGAAAGGAAGGGGCAGGGGAGGGGAAGCTGGGTCGGGTGAGGAGGGGTCCGATGGCTGCTGGCTAGCCAGTGGCGGCATCCCACTGGTGGCTCGAGTCCGACGAATCCGAGTCCGAGAGAGGAAGAAAGAGAGAGTGAAGAAGAGAGAAGAAAGGAGTGGAACTTGGGGAAGTGGACTCACCAACGGGGTATCGTAGTCGGTATTTAACTTAACTAAGGAAAATAAAATGAAATATTTAATAGGAAAACAAAGAAAAGAAAAGGAAATAGAAAAAAACCCTGCTACAGTGCATGGCCAAGCAACACTATTGCAGCGAGGTGGAGAAGAAGATCAAAGTGGAAGAGATAAGAGGAAGAAGAAGAAGAGAAAGAAGAAGAAGAGAAAGAAGAAGAAGAAGAAAAGAAGGGGCAGGGGAAGGGAAGCTGGGTCGGGTGAGGAGGGGTCCGATGGCTGCTGGCTAGCCAGTGGCTGGCCTCGCAGTGGCGGTTCAGTTCCGGCGAATCCGCGAGAGGAAGAAAGAGAAAGTGAAGAAGAGAGAAGAAAGGAGTGGAAGAGGAGAAGTGGGCTCACCAACGGGGTATCGTGGTCGGTAGCGTCTCAGTGGCAGGCTGAGGTGAGGTGGCCGGCGTCGACAAAGGAGGGAGAGAGAGAAACGGTGAGGTGGAGAACGAGAGAGAGAGAGAGAGTAACGGTGAGGTGGAGAACGAGAGAGAGAGAGAGAGGCAGTGGATCTACGGTGATGGCGGGGTGGTACGCCCCTTGAGTCTAATTAGCCACAGCTAGTTGGCTATGGCCGGCGTGTCATGCCAAATAATTTATTACATTTATTACGTTAATTATTATTTATTTATTTATATAAATTTCCCCTTTTTAAGACAGGGTTGTTACAACTTTATTCGTATTCAGCTTTCCTTTTCTACTCTTCGTTTTCTGCACACGACTTGAGTTCCGTGTTTTTTTTGTTTGAGTTGGATTTAGATTTCCTTAATTGGTGTCGACTTTCTAATTTGATTTTTATTTAGTTTTTCTACACCTACTAGGAAAGTTTTCTTAAATCAATTCGGATTCAATTTTATTGGCTTTGACTTTGACTTGGCCTTTGATTTTTTATATTTTTAAAACTAGTTGTTCTAGGACTCCTATCTCTCCTCCACTAATTTTTCAAGTCCTTTATTCCCTTTTCACCCTCTCATCTTAGCAACTTTTTTTTTCACCGCAAGGAATACTTTTTATCACTGCATAAACCCACTAGAGCCATTATCTACATTCCACCATCATTTACATCAGCCCTAGCCCTAATTCATCTATAATCTACCACATCTAAATCCTAGGTCGACCAGTCACCAAACTACGGATTACCGTGACTTCCCTTTAGTCCAAATGCCACTCCACACCTTCTACAATCACAAGAAGTCCCTTGTGATATCCCAATTGCAACAAATCACCGGATCATACTTCCCATACTCACCAACCTACATTGGTGCACACCACTTCCAAATAGCCATAAGAACTCGAGTCCAAACTAAGCTCAGTGCGCACCCATCAAGTTTCAGTGCACAGTGCCTCTAGATAGCAGCAAGGGTCCTTATTCGCTGCCTACGATGATTAGATTACAATTGTTGGTAGTGCTGTAATTATAAAAAAGAGAGAAAATATGCTAGTAGGACCAAGAAGACAAACTTGACCGTGATTTGATAGACCCTCCTCCGATTAGTGATTTGAAGGCGTCTACTAGTTCCCACCATCCACCAAACCCAACGATAACCTCGCATATGAGATCCGATCTCCGAAGCAAAACTAGGTTTACCACAAACCTTCAAGGTTAATGTCGCCCTTGAGATTCAACAGTTGGATCCACAAATAATTTTAGAGATTTGGTAGATTTGAGATAGCAAGCGAATCTACTAGAATGGATGGTGGAGTGGAGGTTGGCTAGGGTGTGGTGGTGCTCAAAACTAGGTAGGGTGGTATGGTGGAGATGGTGGGCGAAATCGGTGTAAGTGTCGGATAACTTGGAAAAGGATAGAGGAGGGCTATCTCTCAAGGTCAAGAGGCGTCAACCACACGAGGAGGTACATAGCGGTGGTCGGTTTAGATGGTGGCTAGGGTTTCCACGACTTGGAGGTAATCGAACAAGGAGGAAGAAGACGATCTTGCAAATTAATTCAATAATTCAAGATAGTTAAATTAGGTGTGCAAAACAAGTATTTATAGTGGCTACCTAATTAGACTCCAATCAGCCTAGCTTAGTGGGCTCAGGCCTAACAACCCGATAAGCAAATAGGTGCTAAAATTAAAGGATTAGACTCTAGGGTCTAAGCTGAATTATAGCTTAAATAAGCAAATAGGAAGCTGAAAATAAATAACAAGAGTCCAAGGTCTTTATTGTAGTTTTGGAATTGGTGGTGCTTAACCTAATGTCTCCTCGCCCCTTATTTGGCTTAACCTGGTCAAATTGTATCGCTCCACCATGCTTTCCTAACCTTGTCCTCAAGGTGTGGAGTTGGGAAAATGATTCATAATCTCCAACTCGAGCTCCCATGACACATTGTCGACCTCTGCACCAGTGACTGATTGTTTGTGGATGATAGGCTGATTGAGGTTTAATTGGGTACCTTGCAATATGAAATATTGTGTTTAAAAGTTGCTGATGACAATGCGTTCATGATATGACACAAAAGATCTCGGCATCCCATGAAGTTTGGCGACATCCCGAGACAAGATCTTGGCAACCATCTTGGCTGAAAATGGTTGCTTCATTGTTGAAAAATGAGCACTTTTTGTTACCCATTCCACCCCGGCAAAGATCACTAAATGGCATTTAGAATCCGGTGACCCTTCGGTTAAATTCCTAGAAATATCTTCTCACATTGGAGTCTTTAGCAACAGCAATTCGCAAGCTATGCTTAGAAACCTAGCTATATTTCTCGCCTTGGGTACTGTTTGCAAGACCAAGACATGAAACTTCATGTGAGCGCTAGCATCTTGATCCAAATTATGCCAATGATTCATCCGATTGGACTCTCTCTAATAGCTCAGAGTTATCATCATTAACACCCCAAGATCAGTAGTAGGATAATAAATTGGAACGTTCCTATTATGGGCTAGCTGAATCAATTTAATGATTCTGCAACAGCCTCTCGGGTTCCACCAAATGTGCATGTACAGATAATCCCAAGCCATTCATCACTTGAAATGCTACTTTACTAACAAAAAAACAGCCCATCACATTTGGAAGCTAGAAGTTGTAGAGAAGCTGTCTTTCTTAAGGAGTTACTCCCTCCAATAATTGCAAAATATGGGTTCCTAGTGGTGTCGCTGATCCTCTGTAATTGAACCAATTCATCCTCAATTCGGAAATCAGCAAGAGATGCATGGCAGAAGCGAGCAACATCAATAGTGGAAGAAGAAATCTTATGAGACAAAGAGAATGCATCAAGACAATGACCCCTGAAGCTAATTTATCTAAAAAATTAGGACATTTAGCAACTTCTTCTTTCACGTATACTTCTATTGTCCAAGGTGGTTTGGCCCAACTCCGGATCTATTGTGACTTGTGTTCCATCAAAACCTTGGGTGGAGTTGATGGTGGCTGTGGCCTCTTCAAATGATATGATCTTCCCTCAAAGTAGCTCCATTGAAACAACAATTGATTCTGGATAAAAATTAGATTAGAACTTTCGGGGGATTTTGTGGGCGATCTATCAGTTGAAACCTCATGAAATTTGGATATATTATAGCTCTGGAAGAGAGCTTTCCACTAATATACTATCTCGAGATTTGGTTGGTAGGTGATCAAAGGTCAGAATGGACAAACCTGTGGAATAAAGTTGCAAACTGGTTTTGGTTCAATCCTAAGTCTAGGTCTAACCAAATGGGGATATTGCTAATGCTCCATTGGGTGCATCCTCCTTCCTTCCATGTTGCCTTAGCGTGGCTCAAGCTCGATTTATTCAGCCCAATCATCTTCTTCTTTTGAAATGACACAAGCTAATTCAATTCTTGCATTCGTCGTCAAGCAAACCTTATAGACCCATCGTTGCTATCGTAGCCATGCTTGGCTGGGCAGCAAAGGCTCTGTGTTCTGGTATGAATAGGCTATAGGGGCTTGGACGGTCGGTGGTGGGGTAGGAATGATAGGAACTAAAGGAGGAGGCAGCACAGGCAATTCTTCTTCCGTCGCCCTTGGCCTAGGTGGCGTGGGTAGCAAGAGATATTTTGTTGGTTGAGGAAATTCTCTAGCATGGCCCTTGGTTGAGATTTCCATGGTGGTAGTTGCCACATTGGTTCGCTGTACCAACTTCGTGAGAGCATCATAATCCTTGTACCTTTCCAATCCAAACTGGTGTGAAATTTTGGTGCTAAAATCAGCTGATATGGACCAAAAATCAGCCTAAACCACCACTCTCGGGTCTAGGCATTCGAATGCCTAGGCTAGGCATTCGATTGCCAAAATCCAAGAGCAAAAGGCCATCACAAGTGTTCAAATGCTTCTAATGTCATTCGAACGCCTGATGACGAATTCGATTTAGACTTGGTTTCTTTACATGTTGTTACGATCACTTGTTACGTGCCTCGAAGCCATGGATCTAGTGGTCTTCATCTGCTAGCGGTCTGAGAACCGACCTACTCTGATACCAAGTTGTTACGATCACCTACGAGGTGGTTGTGATCACAACAAAGGACCAGTTCATGTAAATCTAGAACTAGAACTTTGGAGGGAAATTAGGCTTGAAACTCTGGTAGGTTGTCCCCTTAGAAGTTAGGAATCTAACGCAACTAGAATCATGATGATCGAAAGTGTAGATCAGAAGTTATGATGAAAATACTAACCATAGGTCGACAACTAGTGGCGAGATGGATATGGATGGTGGAAGGTGGATAATGGTAGTGGTAAGGAGATAAAGCATAAAACTAGACGAGAGGGTTGAAGTGGACCATACTCTCAGAGATGAGAGGGGACGATCGAACGTAAGGGAAAGGCGGCAGCAATGTTAACCATGGTAGAGGACGAAGCTCGACGAGAGAGAGGGACGTCGCACAAGAGGGACAGTGGGGAGAAGAGTCTTGCAGCAAAGCCAATTGTTTTAATTTTCATTCGATAATCAAAATATCACCACCTAAATATTTATAGGTGGCCTCAGTACACTCAGTTCGGCTAGCCTGATCGCTTAGACTTAACCCAAATTAAGGAACTAAAAGCAAATGCGCCTAATATTACTTCTACAGTCAAGTGCACACCATAAGTTACTAGCTACCTAACTTGACTCAAACTGGCCAGCTTAAAGAGCTCGACCTTATTAACTTGACTATGGACTAAATCGCAAGAGCATATAAGCAAATTAAATTAATCTAAGGGGTTTTGGCCCCTAGCTAATTAACCCATGATGACTGGGTTGGCCCAAGTCGTATCACGTGTTTTACATGCTTTAGGACTCTTTATTTATTTTAGGATATGGGATAGCCTATAAATAGGTGTTGAGACAATCCCTTTAGATTGTGCATTGACTATTTGAGGTCAACTTGGGTCTGATACCAATTAATAAACCCTCCTCCAATTAGTGATTTGAAGGCATCTGCTAGTTCCCATATTCCACTCGAACCCAATGATAACCTCAGATATGAGATTTGATCTCCGAGGCGAAAACTAGGTTTACCACGAACCTTCAAAGTTAATGACGCCCTTGAGATTCAATGGTTGGATAAGCATATGACTTTAGAGGTTTGGTAGAGTGGAGGTCAGCTAGGATGTGGTGGTGGTCGACCTAGGTAGGGTGGTATGGTGGAGATGGTAGGCGAGAAGGTGTAAGTGTCGAATAATCGGAAAAAGGAATTAAAAAGGCAGGAGGGCCATCTCTAAAGGTTGAGAGGCGCTTGCCAGATGAGGAGGTCGACCGTGGTGGTCAGTTAAGATGGTGGATAGGGTTTCCACGACTTCGAGGTAGTCAACCAAAGAGGAGGAAGTCAATCTTGCAAATTAATTTAATAATCCAAGATAGTTCAATTAGGTGCGCACTACAAGTATTTATAGTGGCTACCCAATTAGACTCTAATTGGCCTAAGCTTAATAGGATGAGGTCCGACTAATCCAATAAGCAAATCGGAGATGAAATTAAAGGATTAGAGTCTAGAGTCTAATCTAAATTACAACTTAAATAAGCAAATACAATGTTGAAAATAAATAATAAAGAAATTTGCATATTACACCTAGCATTTTAACGAAATTATGGTTTACACCCTATATTTTCACTATTTGCAAATTGAGCCCTATGATTTAATGAATATGTGCAAAAAACACCCTACGTCAAATTAAATTTTTTAAAAAAAAAAAACTAAAATACCCTTAGCATCTGTTGGTTATGTATAATTTAGCTACGGGTATTTTTATAATTTTCTAGTAAAGTTATTTTAATCTGGATATTTGGTTAAGTTTAACTAACAAATCTTAACGGTATAGTATTTCTACACATATTCGCTAAATCATACGGCTCGATTTACACATAGTAAAAATGTAGGGTGTAAACAAAAATTTTGTTAAAATGTAGGGGGTGATATGCAAATTTCCCTAAATAATAAGGGTTCTAGGTCTTTATTGCAATTCTGGAATTGGTGCTCTGGGCTTTGAACCCAATGTCTCCTCGCCCCTTTTGTCTCAACCTGGTTGAACTGTATCGTGATCTTACCACCAATTATCCTATACTTATAAATTGTAATACAGTTTGAAATATAAGTAATTATATTGATAATATTATAAATATTATAATATTATTCATACAACATTATATATATATATATATATATATGGAGAGAGAGAGAGAGAGAGAGAGAGAGAGAGAGAGAGAGAGGCAAATTTCTGAGATGTCGGTGATCTCCAAAATCTAAAAATGTTGTGCTTCGGGTGAAGAAAGCGCCAGAGTTGCCGCTTTTCACAAAATGTCTACTTTGCTCCATTAAGGCAAGAGAAGTATGATATTTCATGAAATGTCCAAAATATGGTGCTGGCAGTAGCATAGGGGCAATTTTCCCTCGTAAAAAATGACGGATCGCCTTCACCTTCAGGGTAAAAAGGAGGGTATATTCATGCTGCAGTTAGTCCCGCTACATTTCCAATAACTAAGCAAACTTCTGATCGTAAAAAAGCAGAACCTACAGAAAACGGAAGCAGCCAGCATAAGCATTTATCTCAAAAATTAATCCAAAAAAAATGCATTTACCTCAAAAGCCCCACTAGTCCCATTCTTCCAATTTTTCGCAATCAACTATGGGGACATCAAGTAACCCAATGAATATCATAGTTCTGACCCCACAAAGACGAAAAGAAATAATGGACAAGATTCTAGGTAGGGCTAATACCCCACAAAGGTGAAAAGAAATAAAGTACAAGATTCTGGCTAGGGCTGACAAGGTGCACAAATGAAGTTATAGAAAGGTACCAAAAGAATTATATGATGTGTTTGCTAAGTTGGTAGTTATACGTAAAGAAATATGAAGCATAATTAAGTTATTGAATCATCAAAAGTGACAATGATCCACAATGATGCCATTTGACAATTAGAGTATTACATCCAAGCCTTATCTTTGTGATCCAACACATCTTTTAAATCGCTCAGTACACAAAAGGATCCGTGCACTGTCCTCGGGGCATGCAAAAGTGAGCAAATTGATGCAAATTACTATCACCCTATTTTTAACAATTACAAGGATCAAACTATCTTCTGTTTACAGGAAGAATAACTAAATCTTAGACAAGGGGTTCTGATAGTTCCATCTCATTACTATTTTGCTGTATGTCAGCCTGGGGGTATCGTACGAAGTCTAGGCCCAGCCATTGCCATGGCCAGCACATGTATCTATGACTATTCTGGCTTGCTGAATCATTCCTACTGTCGGATTCTTCAAGCTGCCGAGTAAGCTCCTCCAGCCTCTCCCGCAGCCTCGAAGACCTCAAATCTGCCAGCCTTAAAGATTTTTCAGCTGCATCTCTTGCAGCCATTGCTGCCGCAGCAGTTTGTTCCTTGAACTTGAGTTTGCTCTCCAGCTCTAACATTGATTGCTTCGACTCATCTAATTCCTTCCGGAGAGCTGATATCTGCATTAATAAAACAGAAAACAGAAAACAGAATGCCTAATTCACTTATTTGATTCATGAAATTTGATAAGAAATTGGAAGTAAAAAAGTTCAGGTACTCAGGATATCTTCAAAACATGTTTACTCAAACTGGCAAGATGAATAAGGTAAAATACATCAGAAGCTGATTCTTTATCAAAAAAGAAATTATATGTTGTTATCATTAAAGACACCTAGGGGTGCAAATGGAGCCAGGTCGGGCCTGGTCCGGACAAAATAAAAATCCAGCTCGAACTGGGCCAGATATTGTCTGGACCAAGTTAAAAATTTTTAACTCAGTATAGTCCGTGCCTATAATATTGGGCAGGCTAATTGTGAGCAGACGGACATATCATGTCTAATTGAATATAAATGTTTGAAGAAAATATTTTTATATGGTAGAAAATTTTCTAAATACTTGAAAAGAATGTTTTATATGATTCAAAATTTTCTAAATGTTACCACTTCCATAATTGCTTCCAATCTCAACCAAATTAGTCACAATAAAATTGCGACTAATGCTTCCAAATGAGCACAGTAATAGAAATAGATATTTAACATTTAAGGAATATAAGCAATTAAATTGGATTTAAGGAATTTAAAATTAAATCTAATAGAAATGTTAGAGATCAAAAAGACGAGCTATTATTTATATGCCTTAATGGATGGGCTGAGCACCACAGGCTCGGGCCATGTCGAGTTTGGACATGACTTGACCCTAAGCTAGTCCAATAGACTCTCGGGTCGGCTCGGGCCGGGTCCAAAGTGGGTTGGAATGATAGATGACCCAATTTTATTGGGTTAGACATGGACGCGGCTTCGGACTAACGGATTTTTTGAGCATCCCTCAAGACACCTTCCAAGAGCAGAAACCTCAATAAAGAAACACATAACTGGTTTATTCAAGAATAAGCTATATAAAGATAATTCCAATAACTGGCAAATGAAAATAAGTCTACAGATCGGAGGAGCAATGAAATAGAAAAGTATTCTTTCAAAATTGAAGTCTAATATAAGTCGAGTTCAATGCATAAGGATGAAATTATTCAGGAAAACAGTGAGATACTGGAAGAATGAGGAGTTCAGAGTCTTCAGACTCCAAAAGTGAGATCGACCTACTATTGGAGCAACAGGGCGTGATGTTGCCAGATTAGGGAGAAATATGGGGTGCCGTATAAAAGTGTATCCTATAAGTCAGGAAAATATCGCAGTCAACAAGCTTATTCCAAAATTAAAGAAAAGATATTCCAACAAGAATGTCAACACATATCAGCCTCAGATAAGTGGAAAACTATGAAAATCTTTCAATGAACAAATCATCTTCTGTTCAAGGCAATGAGTTTCAATGTAAGCTCAAAAGGAAAAGAATAGCAGTATCAATTTAGCAATTGTGAATCAAAAAGTGTTAGAAGAGCCAGTCAAAGAAAATTCACCAACTAGTGGGGTCATTTTTCAATATTATTTGTCAGATAATTAAGTCGAAGCAAAGACTGCATAGCGAGAATCCATTCCTCTTGAGTCTACAACAATTCTAAACATCAATCACCAGAAGGAGAACGAACCAATTGTAGCCATAGAGGTTGAAACTTGTAAAAAAGATTATTCCATAACTTAAGTTTCAATCAAACCAGAGGGCGAAGATGATGTGGGAAGTCTTATATTCAAAAAATTTCTTCAAGCTATTTGATGCATGTTATTGATATTAAGATTTTTGACAATTGGAAAGTTACGAAGGACAACCATTATTCAGTGATCTTCCACATATGAATCAAGAAAAAGAAAATGACAAGATAATGTACTTCAACATAAGATAATAATTTTTCAGTACAAATTTTAGCAGTAAAAAAAAAAGGTGAAAGGTTTAGATATGAAATCTGATAAAAGAAAAAGATGTTGATACCATATTACTAGAGTAATGCTTCAGTATCATACCAAAAATATCTTTTTCCTTTTTAACATAAAAGAAATTAAGTAGAAAATATGAAATAAATGAGAGAATAGATGAGAAAAAGAAAATATTAAAGTAGAGGATGACAACTTGGAATCACTCTGGTAGGGATTCACACCAATTTACACTTCATGCGAAGGAAGAAGATAAATAATGATCATTTCTCTACATGCTCTTCTAAGAATATTGGAAGATATCATTTCAACCAAGGTTTCTAGTTTTAGCCGATCCCTGACTGGTTTCGGCTACGGTTTCGGCCGTTTCGGCCGAAACGAGTGGGAACGGGTCGGATCCAACCCGGGTTGATGTCCCCACCCCCCCACTTGCCTCTCTCCCTTTTCTCTCTCTCTCTTTCTCTCTTTTCTTTCTCTCTTTCTCACGGATCTCTTACTCTCTTTCTCACCGGTGACTGAGTAGTGAGTAGATCTCCATCTTTTCGGTGACCTCGACCTCCGGCGACGTTCTCTGATGACCTCGATATCCGACGACCTTGGGTAAGTTTTTTTTTCAGTTTTTTTTTCCATTGTGCAGCAGCTGCACCTGCAGCAAAGACTTCTCTGCCAGCAGAGCAGTAGCAGCACCTAGTTATAATTTTAAATTATTTTATATTTTATTTTAATTTTTGTTTATATTTTTTAGTTGCAGAGCTAAAATATTTTAGTTGCAGAGCAGTAGCAGCACCTAGTTCAAATGATATTGCTACTAAATATCTTGACTCAGAGGTAGATGAACTTCATACTTATATTGAGACATTTAAACGGTATTGGGATGAATTTGGTTGTACATTAATGTGTGATGGGTGGAGTATACAAAATAGAAAAAATATAATTAATTTCTTAGTGTACTCTGGCATGGGGACAATATTTTTGAAGTCTGTGAATGCTACTGCTCATTTCAAAAATACAGATTATATTTGTCAGTTGATGGATGAGGTGGTACAAGAAATCGGTGAAAAAAGAGTAGTCCAAGAGTTACTGATAATGGGGCAAATTATAAAGCTGCTGGAAATTTACTGATGATTAAAAGACCTCATTTATATTGGACGTCATATGCTACACATTGTATTGATCTGATGTTAGAGGATATTGTAAAAGAGCCTGAAATTGACATGGTCATATGTGAAGGTCAGAGGTTAACAAATTTTATATATAACCATAGTTGGATTCTTAATTTACTCAGGCAGATGACTGGTTGGTAGGAGATCATCAGACTCAGCGTCACTAGATTTGCCACTCACTTTTTAGCCTTGGAGAGCATCATGCGCTACAAGGATAATATTATGCAGATATTTACATCACAAGAGTGGTCTATGAAAATTAAGAATATGAAACCTAAGGATAAATCTTTAGGTAAAACTTTGAAAAATATGACTCTTGGAAATACATTTTGGGATAATATTACAATTGCCACAACAGTATTTGAGCTCTTGTCAAAGTATTAAGACTTGTAGACAGTGATGATAAGTCTGAGATGAGTTTCTTATATGAGGCAATGAACATAGCTAAAGAATCAATAAAAAAAATATGGGCTAAAGTTATAGAAAGTGATGGAAGATAATTGATTCTAGATGGAACAAACAACTACATAGAGATATACACGCTACTGGTAAGCATGCTTTTAAGTTTTAAGTTTTAATTTACTTTTATTTATTAATATTTAAAAATTTGAATGCTTACAATTTTTAAATTTTTACAGGGTATTTTCTTAATCCAAGATTTCAATTATTTGAAAATGTCAATAATGATAGTGAAGTCTTGTTGGGGTTTAGAAAGGTAATCAGCAAGCTTGAGCCCGATAATCATAAACAAATCCTGTGCAAAAAAGAAGTGAGTTATGATTCAATTAAATAATTTTATTATTATTTGTTTCAATTTTTAACTTTCAATATAATCAATAAGCTAATAATATATTTCTGATTTTAGATGGAGAGATATAGATTGAGAGCTGGGCAATTCAGTACTGCTAAAGTTGCTGCAGCTATATCTTATAACACTCCAACTGAATTATAGTCTATTTTTGGATGGGAGGAGACACTAAATTTGACACCAATAGCAAAGAAGATTTTAAGTCAAACTGTGTCTTTATCACAGTGTGAAAGAAATTGGACTACTTTCTCCTTAATCCACACAAAAACACGCAACTGATTGACAAGGAAAAGATTGGAGAAGTTAGTTTTTTGTCATTATAATATGAGATTGAGGGAGAGAAATTTAAGAAGGTAGAAAATGAATAACTGATTGATTTAAATCATGTTTTTGATGAAGAAGACCCCTTGACTCCATGGATCAGAGAAATAGAGGACAGGTTATTAGATGACAGAGATAACCCATGGTTAGATGAAATATTGGGAGAGACCACGACGAAAGCAGAGGCTGGTACGAGTCATTTAGCAGCGAGAGATAGTATACCTACTAGTACTAATCATAGTCCTGATGATACATATAGTGGTGAGATCATTCCATCTACATTTGTTGAGAAAAGTCAAGGAGGTATAAGGAGTGAAAATAGAGAAACTGAGGATATATATACATATCAGCGACGTCGTCATGAGATGCATTTTGGTTTCTATGATTATGGTACATCGAGTATTTATTGTTTGGAGCCATCACAAGATCCATATGCTAGTTATTATCCTCAATATCCTCAGTATTCTCAGGCACAAGATCCAAATATTGGTTATTATCCTCCTTAAATGCAAGTCACACAACAAGATCCATACAATATAACTAGTATGATGGAATCACTTTTTGGAGTATCAGGTCCCAAATATCAATATTTACAAACTTATGGTGATTATGATGATGAAGACTAGAAATTTACGAGAACCAACTCGGTATTTAATAAAGTTTTAAATTTTGAGTAAGTTAATACATTTTTTAAGTTTTTAGATTTCTTATGTGAGTAATTTTTGTTTTCTTATTTTTTGTCATTTTTTCTAAATTTTTCTGCATTTTTCTGCATTTTTAAATAATATTTAGAATTTTATATAATTAAAAAATAGTCCAATCCGATACGAACGGCCAATACGGCCGATGCATATCGTTTTTCTGGACGGCCGATATCGATCCCGATCCCGATACTGGGAACCTTGATTTCAACTAGATATGAGGTAAACAGGACTAGTGTTTTTCATCAAAACTCGCCCTTTGGAGATATCATACCTCCCTATTTAGCAGCTTGTTAAATAGAAAATCAAACATGATAAGAGAAAAAAGCACAGAACTGCAAGGGTCCTGTAGAATAATTTTCTCAAAAATATATTTCTGATAAAACTGGTGAGAAACAACAAGACTTATATCATATAGTACAATCTGACGAGAGTGAGCAAGTGCATCTCAAGTTATGATGGGAATCGGTTTTGGAAAATGTAGAAAATTGAACGCAAGAAAAGGTTAATTACACTTGCACCCCCTAAACTATTGCTGATTTTCACGAACAACCCTTAATTATGAGTTTACTACAAATACTCCCTTCCATTAGTTATCGTATGCTATCATAGATAACTTTGCTTATGTGGCACTTATATGAACCTAAATAAGAGATATGTATTGAAATGCCCTTTTTACAGGGAAACTCAATGTACAATTATTTTAGTCCAACAATAATGGACTGAAATGCCTTAGACTTAACTCCGTCTTTAATTCCATTTATCTTCTTGCAAATATATATTTCTAATTAATTTACTCTATAAGATGAGGTGGCATCTTTATATGGGGATATAGTAGTAACTAAGCCTATTTCATCAATATCATTACAATATTCACTTGAACCCCTAGTTTAGGGTTTGACGTTGTAACAAAAAGATTTAGGAGTGTTTGTGAAAACAGACATTAATTCAGGGGCTGTAAGTGTAATTAATTAATTACCCTACAAAACATTATCACAACTATTAGTCCCTTATCTTATTCAAATTCTTCAAATGATTATAGATACTGTTGCAGGCTTCTCCATTCACATGCCCACTGTATTTGTTTACTGCGTTGGCTGTTTAGGCATCATACTATTTTTTAATTACATATAATTTCAAAAATTATTGCAAAAAATCCTACAAATTTAGAAAAAAAAGAAAAGTAGTAAAATATTAATCACTCACATCAAAAGGGTGAAAACTAAAAATAATACTCTAAGTTGACTTCACTTTCTTCCATTTTCTCCCTCTGTGTGGTAATAGACCTTTCTTTTTCTGTAAATTATTTAGATCCCTCCCTCTCTCTCAATTGCAGCTCCATCTCCTCTCCTTCTCTCCGGTCTTCACCATCTGCTACGACAATAGCCGAAGGGCTGCCCTTCTGCTACAGAAGTAGTTGAAGGGTTTTTGTAGCAGTAGCGGGAGAGAGGGAGTTTAGATCTACAAACAAATAAAAGAGAGAAAAGAGAGCTCATGATGCCACCGGAGGTTGTCAAAGTTGGAGGTCATGATCAGGCTTGCTAGACATCGATTGTTGTCAAATCAAGTGCACCCGTTCGTGTGAGGAAAAAGAGAGAGATTAGGGTAAGTTGGAGAAGGGGACTGATATGATTCAAGTCAAATTTGAGTCTGAATAAGAAATTAGTCATCCTTGAATTGCAGGAAATTGCAATCTATGCAATTCTAGGAGAATAATCATATACTATTTATATGATGTCCCAATCATGTGAAATTAGATGGATTAGATTGGTGACCTCATGATCTTCATTTTTTATATTTGGACTTTCTTCATATTAGGACTCCTTTTGGGATAGAACGAAGTTACATAGGGTCTTCCGGATAACGGAGTTACATGATGGTTAATTTAGATATATTAAATTTTTTTTATTCAGTTTAGGGCTCTTTTGTTTTATTCTCTATAAATAGGATCTTATGGCTTCTATCTTAAGCATATCTATGAATTGAATTTATCTGCCTCAAATTCTATCTTTCCTCTCTTTAGCTTTCTCCCTGCCGTCTAGTAAGTCTATAACACCTAAGAAATAAAATCACATACCCGAGGTTGTCGGAGTTGGATCTGTGTCAGTGGAGTTTGCCTAAGTTGGATTTCTGCGTCGGAGAAGCAATAGCTAAGGTAGGGAGATAAAGAGAGAAAAATAGTGAAGGAGAAAAGAGAGAAATATTCAAAGAGAGAAAAAGAGAAATGGTGAAAGAGAGAGAAAGAGAGAGAGAAAAAGAGAGAAAAATAATGAAAAAGGATCAGCTCGGATCGGCCGGATCAGCCGATCTTTTGAACCATGGGATAGTGTAGACGTACTGTGACAATGCTAGCATTTGACACTGTATTAATATTATGATATTCATATTCATACTTTTATTATTAGCATTTATGTACTAATCACTTCATCATGATTGAATACATGCTTATATAGTATATGCAATTATAGTATGTTGATCATGCCATGCATGATATTAAACATTGCACCAAATGCAGGTATCACTACGTAGCTAAATCCCATCTCGATAATACCTTTTTACTCACTCACCCAGGGTTAGAATATATATATATACATTGGTCCACATTTGAGATCATTAGTCTTAGGACACTGGTAACTTGCACACCGGATTTGAGTAGGCATGATTATTGTCGAGTATGGAGGTCAAACTCTTGATCTCGAAAATAATTATTGTGAGGTATGATTTATAGTTCTAGCAGTACCCGATGACGTAGGATTAGAATGTCTTTCTGAGCCGAGGGATTGTGAATTTCTGCACGGGGTGCAGTGATAAGTGATGAGGATATGCTTACAATCGAGGTAGTCTAACAGCTACAGATAGCCGCTCATATGCAATATCGCTAGGCATATACGGGCGACATTACAGCTAGATGTTTATTCTTTCTCATTGTTTGATGCTATAGGAGAGCATATGATATTATTATTTGTTATGATATTAAGGCTAAAGGAGAGTATGTTTTGCTATGAGTTATAATCTTGTTTTGTCACTAAATGATGAACCATCATTATTGAATATACAAGTTTATTATATTATCATTTAAGTTTGACCTATATTGTTGCATTATGTATTATGCTGTTTTTAAATTGTATGTGTACAATTTGTTGGGCTTTATGCTCATCATCTTTTAGAGGAATATGTTTTTCAGATTAGTAGATAATATTGAGGTTGTGGAAGAACAAGTAGTGACTAGCCAAATCCCTATTTGGTTTCTTTTATATTTTGATAATTGTTTTAGTTATGTTGCCCCTTCATGTGTATTTAGCTATTTTTAGTTATGTTATGGACATGTATTTTGAAGACTTATTACAGCCTGTGGTAACTTCGGATATTCTTTGCTTAGAATATTTTCGGTGAATTTTGTTTTATATCTTAGATACTATGTAAAAATATTGACTACTGGGTCATGTGAGAAACAGATGGAGCTGCAACAATATATTTCTCACCATGCATAACTTATGAAACTATTACCCGCATTCCACCATTATTTATATCAATTCTAACTATAAATCATCCCGTGTGACACGCCCCTCGAACTAGTGGCACACATTTATAATATTTTTAATAAATTTTTTTTAGGATATTTAGAGATATTTTTTGGTCTTTGGTATGTCAATATTTAATTTTTTGTCTAATTATATGTATTAAAATTTAAAATCTACATTACAATATTTTATCTTTAGATTATTTTTGTAAATAACCTATTTTATTAAAGATAAAACAACAGTTGAATATAAATATTATTCAACACATAATATGATTGAATACATTCATTAAAATTAATATTAATATTAAACACCCCATAATATGATTGAATACTCCATAATATAATTGAACACATAATAACATTCAATATATAATTGATAATAATTCAATAATTAAAACTAATATCTAGTTGAACATAGAATGACGAGGAGGATCAAAGACTTCATTTGCTGGCACAAAAATAACACTAGAATGTTCCATTAAATACTGTCGATATTCTTCAAAACTCATCCACTGATAATATTGTTCGTTTTAACATCTCACAGTCTTCATACAAATAAGAATTTTGTAATTCTTCGATGATATGATATGAATATTGAATATGCATGGGAACGACCGGCACCGACACAGGCACAGGCACAAACACACTATAAGCATATACAAATTATGGATATGGAGTATAATAAGGGTGTTGCGGCTCTGGTAGGTGTGATTGATATGATAGTAATGATGATGAACTCATATCATCCTATGGACGCACCTCTCCTAATGTCCTGCTACCTATAGAATCAAGTCTTTCCCTTATCTAACTGTAATCATATTGAGCTTGAGATGGTCCCTTTTTTTTCTTCTGTTTCTAATAAATTCGGTTTTGTGGTTGTCTAGGTTTGGCAAATGAGTTGTCATTCCAATTTTAAAAAATGACAAATAAGTTGTTATTTCAAAAATGACAAATGACAAAAGTTAATTGATGGAAATAAGAAAAAGTTAAAAAAAAATAGGTTTCACATGTCATATCATGGTTGTTAAGAAAATAAGTAAAGTTGATTTGATAAAAATCGATGGAAATAGAAAAATTTTAAAAAAAAATGTCTCTACATTGGCACATGACCGGCACGAGGCCGTGCCGGACGGCACGTTGTCGTGCCGGACCGGCACAGATCGACACGGGGCGTGCCGACTGGCACGGCCATCCTTGAAATCATCTACTATGTACCGTATAAATACCCTAGCTCAACCTATCGTCAAACTATGCATTACGATGACCTACCTTTCAACTCAAACACCACCCTATGACCCCCTATAATCCAAGGATGTCCCTCCTAAAATCTCAACTGCAACTTATCAATAAATCAGGCTTTACATACTCAATAGTCTGCGTCGATGCACACCACCTCCACCCAATAATCGGTGTGCACCGGTTTTAGAAATTTGTCAGCAACCCGAGCAAGTGCACACCCACTTGCTTCGGTCCGCACCTTCTCTAAATAGTCAATAAATGGTTATTTGCTATCTAGGACTAATTTGATTGTGATCCTTCGTGGAATCCTATCAATTTGGTAGAGCAACATTCCTTGGCATGTCCACTACAAGAGCCATGTCTACACGAAGGAATACAATTGATCCAAGTTCTTTGACACCATACGTCCCACCACCCGATCTTTCAATGGAACTTAAGGTCAAGGGCGTTCATTCATGAGGAGAGGCCGAACATGATAGGCCTAGATCTCGTGTCCATGATGGCACATATATATTTTGTTGCTATCGAGGTGAAAGAGAGCATGAGGGAGATCAGAGGCAGTAGCAGATCCAAACCTACCGTCAGATCACCAGCTAGGGCTGTCACAGTCACACCTGTGCATAGCCCTAGGCCGACACCTCATCGTTACCTCAGCATGAAACATCTCCAAGACAGCATACTCATATGCCATTACTGCCCACTATAGAATGAAAAAAGAATGCAATCCTACAGATGGGTTCTGCAACCAGTGGCCATGGACGTGCACTACATATAACCCATGGATTGAGTATGAGGATACTTGCCGACCATACCAAAGAGTACCAAAGGTGGCCTATCATGGTTGATAAAAGGAAGGACATAGAGACACTCATGGAACAGCAATGGCCAAATCGTGCAGCTGGACTTCCTTAAGTTATGATGGCGACCTGCTCGACTGGATCTATTGAGTGGAGTAATTTTTCGCCTACCTGAACACACCTAAAGATTTCAAAGTGTTGCTAGCCTCTTTCACTTGGAGGATGTTGCAATATGGTGGTTCTAATCAGCGAAAAGGAACCAACCTTTTTCACAAATACAGTCCTTCTATTCGGGCCATCTAAATACAAGGACTTCTAGGCGACTCTCTCTGCTTTATCTTGCTTTCTTATTGTTGTCTAATTAGTCTTTCTCTCCCTTGCTGCCCTCTCTTCTTAGCAGTTTTTTTCCTTCACTACGGCAGTACTCTTTCTCACTGTGCGCAACCTACCAGAGCTATTACCCACGTTCCATCATCACCTATGTCAACCCTAGCCAAAATTCATCTATCCTCTACCATATCAAAACCCTAGTTCAACCTATAGCCAAGCTACGCCCTACAACGACCTACCCTTCAGCCCAAACACCACTTCATGGCTCCCTATAATCCTAGGAAGTCCCTCCTAAAGTCCTAGCTACAACAGATCACCATATTAGACTTTCCATACTTAATAGCCTGCATCGATGTGCACCGCCCGATAATCAGTGTGCACTGCTTCTAGAAACCCGTAAGCAAACCAAGCTCGACGCAAACCCACTAGCTTCGGTGCACACCACCTCCAGACAGTTAGCAAAGTCTTACTTGCTGTCTAGAGTTGATTTGATTGCGATTCTTGGCGGGGGTCGCATAAAGGACCATGTGACATTAATAAAATGTCACGCGGGTATGAGATTCGAGTTGGATCTGGTCTGACATGTTAGTTAAATGAAATGAATCGAGTTATTCAGCCAATCCCGAGCCTAGATCAGGATCCACCGAAACTCAGATCCATGTATATTATTAGTATTATCAATATTAGAACAGTCACAAATATATATAGAACTGAATACTGAACAAACATAGAAAATCCTATTGTTTTAGAACAAAAATCATATCATGGAGATATATGATTTGTCCAATTCTACATCACCTGTGTGACGAATTCCCTTTCAACAGCACCACCAGCTGCAGCTTCTTGTTCTGCTGCTGCTTTCCATCTAGCAATTTCTTCTTCAGCTGCTGCAATGTCCATCATGAGGCCTTCAACCTTTTAACATATGCCCACTTAGTTTTTTATATGTAACTAATAAATGCCATCTTACAATTAAATGACAATAGTGAGCATAAACATTAAATGTGTGGAATGATGATGCTAGAAAGAAAAAAGTAAAGAAAATGCATTGCATATAAGTTGAGCCTAAAGAAAAGGAAATTACATTTTCATTTGCAATCTGTTCTTTCTCTTCAAGTTCCTTTATATGATGCTTTTGTTGGTTAATCTCTTTTGCTTGCCCATCCAGACGTGATCTAAGTAAACTGGACTCTGCCCTTACTCCAGTAACAATGAAGAATAAAGCAAGTTAGGATGTAAAAATGAAGAGTAAAGCAAGTTTGTATGGCTCAATGACTATAAAAACACTAAGAGCATAGACAAGAATCACAAGATAGTAATTTTAATATTCTATGAGAAAGCCTGCCCAGTGACACGATTAATCATCAGTACTTCTAGTACAAGATTACAAAAGAAAATGTTAATTATGACAATTCCTTACTCTTTTGAATGAAAACCATCTCTAGATAGTTTAAAATTGCATCATTTTAGATCTTAGATAACTACAATAATGAAGTATCACCTTTGGGAGAATAGACAATCATAAAGTGAATTTATTATCCTTTGTAATTCTTGAAGGGAAGAGTTAAATTTTAATAATCTCTGCCTGTAGTCTTACAATATATAGGAATTATTATTCCCTATATAATAAATCCAAGGATTCTCATTGTTTTTTCTCAAGTTCTATATGTAGCATTTCCCAACTTTTTCTTCGTTTAATCTTTCTTGGTCAATTTGGTAATACGGCTAAGCATTTGGAGAATGATCATCCTTCAGAAAGCCTGCTAGGAAATGTGGATTCAAGTTTAAATAAATCCAAGCATAATAAGGAGTAATTCTATAAATAGTAAAAATTCTATATTATATAAGGTGCCATTTACTCCAGAAGCATAATAAACTATAGTAAGCATTGTTTGTATAACTTGTTTTATCATCTCAGTCAAAAATACTGGTCTTTACATAAGTTCTTGATAACCCTCCAATTTCACAGCAAAATCTTATCAAGCATAGTTAAAGAAGAGAACAGTGAGGCAACCGACAAAAAGAAGTGACTCCAAGCTAGTAGGAGGATATACATAGATCGTTTGAATCAAAGCATTAATTTAAATTATCTCGATCACCAAGGTCTGAAAACTTGGTTTCAGTCAGGGATTGTTATGTCAGTCAGTGCAGTTGGTATGGATCAATATATACCGTGCCAGTAGATTATCAACACTGGTACTGGAAGCGTATCTCAATAATCCATTATGGTCACCCATGCTAACCGGTGTCACTAGGAATTGAGCATACCTTAATTTAAGCAACTATAATTTGAGGTATCTTTCATTCCTTTGAATACCTCTTAGTCTTTTGGTGTTTAATCTATCCAAATCATATTCTAAATTTTAGAAATCAAAAAGAAATTCTCCCAAATGTTTTTCCATAACTTAAAATATCCAAGAAAATTTGGGGAAAATCATGAGATTAAAAAAAATTGCATGTGCTACACTAATACCTTGCTTTGAAGAATATTAATTTAGCCCTTAAAATCTATTTTAAGGCCCTAAAAAAGATGTTTCTTCGGCATGTCAAGGCTATCTGATGCGCCAACACATTGACTCTACATGGCATATACCAATGATACATACCATGACGAGCTAAAATCGACATGTCCTGATCACCTGCTATTTAGTTCGAGTCCTAGACTTGGATACCTGCTAATTATAGGCTCAAATTGTTAAATTGATCAATGGGTTTAGTCAAGTCATTTAATTAGTTTAGTCGAGTCATTGAATGTATGATGAGTCCAAGTATTACTCAATTTAGTCAAGTTGCTTGGAGTAATAGTAATCCGAATTCGAGTAGGTTTAGAGTTAGTCTCTATATATATGTGGAGTGCAGCCCAAGTTGAGGTATCAAGGAATATTTGCATTGCCTTTATTGTTATCTTTCCCTTATCTATCTCTCAATTTCGTCATCTCTAGCCTCCTTCACATTCTCCTCAAGCCATCGACGCCCTTCTCCAAGAGGCTGAAGCTTATCCTCCCCACTCTTCCCTTCTAAAGTATCGATCTACCTATTTATCACTATCATCATCAAGCCTTTACACCATCTCCATCTCTATCTATAAGCCGATCTTCAGAACTGCCCTCTAAACCTCCTCAACAGTTTGATTAATGGGAAGTCTTCCATGGCAGCGGACCACCCCATGGAGACCTAGATGAAACCATCGTCGCCGCCGACTTCATTACCAAGATGGGCGGAGACACCACCGATAAACCCCCTCAATGGTGGCGACATGGCAACCGCCAAGGCTATGATTTAAACCACCCTTGTCATCATAAACCAAATCTTGATGGAGTAATCAAGGAGGCTTCCCAGATCACCACGAGGAGCCACACCACCAACAATCAATGTCGGGCCGACTTCATCGCAAAACCCCGACTGTTGCCATTCGAGCAGCAGCCCCTCCACATCCACCTCCTATGGAGTTTGAGGATGATCTAGATAAGTAAATTGAGGCATGGCTGCAGAGTCCAATCTCGACACCCACACCGAAGAGAATCAGGCACCTAACCGAAATCGAACACCAATAATCCACTGCTTCGAGGAGGACAATCCCTGGGCGGAATATGATGAACCAACACCACATCATCTTCAACCTAGGGTTGCTCGTGAGGGCTATAGAGGTAGGAGACTCCCTCAAGACGAATAACCAGAGGTCGGAATTAGAGAGACCTTTGAGCTTGAATTTTCCAAAATTCAGTGGAGATCCACTTGATTGGATTTATCGAGCAAAATAATTCTTTGAATACTGGCACACTCTAGAGGCTCACAAAGTCCTTCTGGCCTACTTTCATCTAGAAGAGATAACCATAAGGTGGTATCAATCCACCCAACGAGCTCGGCCATTCCAATCTTGGGACAATTTTACAGAAGCCCTTTGCACCTAATTTGGGCCTTCCGACTATGAAGATTTTCAAACCACATTGACGAAGCTGACACAGAAAACCTCCGTTAGAGCTTATCAGGAGGAGTTTGAGAGGATTAGTAACTGAGTCCATGGATGGATGGACTCGGCCCTCAAAAGCACACTCATCTTCGACCTACAACAGGATATTCAAACTAAGGTGATGGTCGCTCGTCCCTAACCCTAGTATGAAATCCATGGTAATATCTTCCCAAGGCATAGTAGGAATAGGTAAAGGGGTGTATAATCCAGTGTTCTGTGTATGACCCTTAAAAGATTGGCATATACGACAGTTTTTCACATACTTCTCAACATCACTACACATCTTAGGCCAAAAATATCACTCTTGTGCTAAAGAAAGGGTTTTATGTTGACCAAAATGTCCACCTAGCCCACCACTATGCAAATCATGAATTAAACTTTCTCTTAGAGAACCAACAGGAATACATAGTTGTGTCCCGCGAAATAAATATCCTTCATGCAGTAGAAAATCTGATGTTGAATCAATACCATTTTCTTGGCATGATTGTAGGATAGGTCCAAAGTATGGATCATCACTATACTGACCTTTAATTGATTCAATGCCTACAACTTGTATTGACATAGTAACCAGTAAATTTGATCTCCTACTCAAGGCATCAGCTACTCGATTGCTCACTCCATCTTTATGTCTCAGATGAAAAGTATATTCTTGTAAAAATGATGACCCTTAGCATGTCACTTACTAAGATTTTTTTGTGAATTTAAGTAGCGTAATGCTTCATGGTCTGAATTTAGAATAAATTCTCTTTGAATCAGATAATGTCTCCAATGTTTCAATGCCTGAACAATTGCATAAAACTCTAGGTCATATGTAGAGTAACGAGAATGTGCATCATTTAGTTTTTCACTGAAGTATGCAACAGGACGTCCCTCTTGACTAAGGACTGCACCAATACCTATGTGAGAAGCATCACAATCAACCTCAAATACTTTATCAAAATTAGGAAGAGCTAGCACTGGAGCACTAATCATCTTATTCTTCACAAGTTCAAAACTTTCCTCAGCTACTGGATTCCACAGAAACTTTCCTGCCTTAAGACAATTAGTAATTGGAGCTATTATAGAACTGAAATTGCGAATGAATCGTCGATAGAATGAAGCTAGCCCATGAAAACTTCATATGTCACTAATCGTCCTAGGTGTTAGCCAACTCTTTATGGCTTCTACTTTATCAGGATCAACTTTTATTCCTTCAGCTGACACAATATATCCAAGGAAGATCAAACTATCAGTTAGGAAGGTACATTTCTTAAGGTTGATATACAATTGATGTTCACGCAATGTTTCAAGCACTTTCCTAAGATGGTTTAAATTTGTTTTAGGACAAATGCTATATATAAGAATGTCATCAAAATATACCACACTGAATTTACCAATGAATGGATGAAGAACATGATTCATGGTACGCATAAATGTGCTTGGAGCATTTGACAATCCAAAGGGCATGACAAGCCATTCATATAATCCTTCTTTAGTCTTAAAAGTAGTTTTCCATTCATCTCCAAGACGTACTCGTATTTGATGATACCCACTCCCAAGGTCTAGGGATCGGAAATCCTTCTTTAGTGTTGCACCACTCAACATGTCCAACATGTCATCAAGTCTAGGGATCGGAAACCTATATTTAATCGTAATTTTGTTGATGGCACGACTATCAACACACATTCTCCAAGAGCCATCTTTCTTTGGCGTCAAAAGTGTGGGTACAGCAACTGGACTCAAACTTTCCTTAATGTACCCTTTCTTTAAAAGATCACTAACTTACCTATACAACTCTTCATGTTCAAAAGGACTCATTCGGTAGTGAGGTAAGTGAGGGAGACTAGCTCCAGGAATGAAGTCTATGCGGTGTTGAATTTCACGTAGTGGGGGTAGGCCATTAGGAAGTTCATCGGGTGTGAGATCTGAAAATTTAGAGAGTAATGGTTGGATTTTAAAAGGGATGTCAGATGTTTCTTTGATCTCTTTACTCATCAAAGCATACACTACGGGTGATTCAATCATGTCATGCTGGAATTTATTCTTTTCAAGAATCATCATGGTTTTATTGTCAAGGCTTACATGGCTTTTTGTCTCTTGTTTCCTAGGATATGGCACATTCCTTTGTGGATGTAAAGTTACTTATACATTGTCCTTAATAAAAGTGTATGTATTTTTCTCCCCATTATGCATTATCTTCCTATCATATTGCCAAGGTCAACCTAACAAGATATGACATACATCCATAGGTACTACGTCACACCAAACTTCATCCTTATATGATTTACCAATTGAAATTTTAATTAGGCATCTAGTTGTAACAAGAACTTCACCCCCACCTTTAAACCAAGCAATCTTAAAAGGTTTATGCAACTTATCGGTTTTCATATTAAGCTAATCGATCATTTCCTAAGCAACAAAATTTTCTATGCTTCCACCGCCTATGATGACTGAACATAATTTTCCATTCAATGTGCAAGTAGTGCGAAAGAGACTTCGCCTGGGCACATGTGGAGCCCTTGGCGTTAGCATTACACAATGCATGACAAGTAGTTGGCCTTCAGTATCACCAATTGCTTCATCTTTAGAGATGTCATCTTTTTATTCATTCTCATGCAAGGTTCCCAGTATCGGGATCGGGGTCGGTATCGACCGTCCAGAAAAACGATACATATCGGCTGTATCGGTCGTTCGTATCGAATCGGACTATTTTTTAATTATATAAAATTCTAAATATTATTTAAAAATATAGAAAAATGCAGAAAAATTTTAAAAAAATGACAAAAAATATGAAAACAAAAATTACTCATATATGAAGTCTAAAAACTTAAAAAATGTATTAACTTACTCAAAATTTAAAACTTTGTTGAATACCGAGCTGGTTCTCGTAAATTTCTATAGTCTTCATCATCATAATCACCATAAGTTTGTAAATATTGATGTCTGGGACCTGATGCTTCAAAAAGTGATTCCATCATACTAGTCATATTGTATGGATCTTGTTGTGTCACTTGCGTTTGAGGAGGATAATAATCAGTATTTTAATCTTGTGCCTGAGAATACTGAGGATACTGAGAATAATAACTAGCATATAGATCTTGTGATAGCTCCAAACAATAAATACTCGATGTACCATAATCATAGGAACCAAAATGCATCTCATAACGATGTCGCTGATATGTATATATATCCTCAGTTTCTCTGTCTTCACTCCTTATGCCTCCTTAACTTTCCTCAACAAATATAGATGGAATGATCTCACACTATATGTATCATCAAGACTATAACTAGTACTAGTAGATATACTATCTCTCGCTGCTGAATGACTCGTACCAGCCTCTGCCCTCCTCGTGGTCTCTCCCAATATTTCATCTAACCATGGGTTATCTCTGTCATCTAATACCCTGTCCTCTATCTCTCTGATCCATGGAGTCAAGGGGTCTTCTTCATCAAAAACATGATTTAAATCAATCAGTTGTTCATTTTTTGCATTTCTTCTTAAATTTCTCTCCCTTAATCTCATATTATAATGACAAAAAACTAACTTCTCCAATCTTTCCATTGTCAATCGGTTGCATATTTTTGTGTGGATTAAGGAGAAAGTAGTCTAATTTCTTTCACATTGTGATAAAGACACAGTTTGACTTAAAATCTTCTTTGCTATTGGCGTCAAATTTGATGTCTCCTCCTATCCATAAATAGACCACCATTCAACTGGAGTGTTATGAGATATAGCTGCAGCAACTTTAGTAGTACTGAATTGCCTAGCTCTCAATCTATATCTCTCCATCTGAAATCAGAAATATATTATTAGCTTATTGATTATATTGATTATTGAAAATTAAAACTTGAAACAAATAATAATAAAATTATTTAATTGAATTATAACTTACTTCTTTATCGCACAGGATTTGTTTATGAATATCGGGCTCAAGCTTGCTGATTACCTTTCTAAACCCCAACAAGACTTCACTATTATTATTGACATTTTTAGATAATTGAAATCTTGGATTAAGAAAATACCCTGTAAAAATTTAAAAATTGTAAGCATTCAAATTTTTAAATATTAATAAATAAAAGTAAATTAAAACTTAAAACTTAAAAGCATGCTTACCAGCAGCGTGTATATCTCTATGTAGTTATTTGTTCCATCTAAAATAAATCATCTTCCACCACTTCCTATAACTTTGGCCCACATTTTTTTTTATTAATTATTTAGCTATGTCCATTGCCTCATATAAGAAACCCATCTCAGACTTGTCATCATTGTCTACAAGTCTTAATACTTTGATAAGAGGCTCAAATACTGCAGTGGCAATTGTAATATTATCCCAAAATGTATTTCCAAGAGCCATATTTTTCAAAGTTTCACCTAAAGATTTATCTTTAGGTTTCATATATTCTTAATTTTCATAGACCACTCCTGTGATGTAAGCATCCGTACAATATCATCCTTGTAGCGCATGATGCTCTCCAAGGCTAAAAAGTGAGTGGTAAATCTAGTGACGCCGGGTCTGATGATCTCCCTACCACCAGTCATCTGCCTGAGTAAATTAAGAACCCAACCATGGTTATATATAAAATTTGTTAACCTCTGACCTTCACATATGACCATGTCAATTTCAAGCTCTTTTGCAAAATCATCTAACATCAGATCAATACAATGTGCAGCACATGGCGTCCAATATAAATGAGGTCTTTTAATCATCAGTAAATTTTCAGCAGTTTTATAATTTGCCCCATTATCAGTAACCACTTAGACTACTCTTTTTTCACCAATTTCTTATACTACCTCATCCATCAACTGACAAATATAATCTGCATTTTTGAAATGAGCAGTAGCATCCACAGACTTCAAAAATATTGTCCCCATGCCAGAGTACACTAAGAAATTAATTATATTTTTTCTGTTTTGTGTATTCCACCCATCACACATTAGTGTACAACCAAATTCATCCCAATATCGTTTAAATGTCTCAATATAAGTATGAAGTTCATCTACCTCTGAGTCAAAATATTTAGTAGCAATATCATTTGAACTAGGAGGGGAACACCACCCCTACCTGCGATTGTATAGCATCCACCATAGTGTGATAGTAAGGGCTATCAGCTACATTGAAAGAAATATGGTTGTAGAAGAAAAATTTAGAGATAGCTCTACCAATATGTTTCTTTGCATTTTTAATTCTTTTGAGAGCTGTCTTGATTGAAGTTTGTGTACGAGCCTTTTTTTTCTGAAGATATATATCCATTGGTCCAATAATTTTAGATTCTGCTGTAACACCAGGAGTCCTATGGATAGAACTGCTGGCCCCATATTCTCTCTCTCCTCGTATATTAACTGATCTAGATCTCTGAAAGTTACCACCAGTGCTTCTTCTCATCTCTTCCTCTTCTCTATGCATATTTCTACTCTCTTTTATTGCCCTCCTCATCTGTTTCTCCTCCTCATCCTCCTCACTTTGCTTACTGCTATCATCATCAATCTGTACAGGATTATGCATCAATTATTCACGAATCATTGACTCTCTTTGCTGTGCAGATTGTTTATCCTTCTTTTAGCCAATTAAATGAGCTAACATCTGCTTTCTAACTTCCAAAAACACTTGAGTGCAAGCTGCTACATTTTCTTGTCTTCCAGCTAAATGTTCTTTCAAACGGCTGACACCACCACTCATTTCCTTTCCACACTAGTTGCATTTAACGCGCATTTTATCTTGCCCAATAGTGCTATAATGTTACCACCCAATGTCGGTATCATATGACTTCTCTTTTGGAGCCATTAATATTTTAGCTCTGCAAAACTGCAACTAAAAAACATAAACAAAAATCAAAATAAAATATAAAATAATTTAAAATTTATGAGGCATAATTGCATAAGCAGCACCAGTGTGCCGCTTCGCCTTCTTGTCTTGAGAAGCGACGATCTATTGGCCGCTTCTCCGCGGGAGAGAAGTCTCGTTGCACCGCTTCAAATGCTATACAAGGGAAAAAACAAACTGAAAAGAAAACTTACCGAAGGTCGCCGGAGATCGAGGTCGTCGGAGAACGTCGCCGGAGGTCGAGGTCACCGGAGAGACGGAGATCTACTCACTACTCAGTCGCCGGGGAGAAAGAGAGTAAGAGATCCGTGAGAAAGAGAGAAAGAAAGAAAGAAAGAAAAGAGAGAAAAAGAGGAAAAGAGAGAAAAGGGAGAGAGGCAGGTGGGGGATGAGGACATCAATTATTGATGTCCCCCGGGTCGGATCCGACTCGTTCCCACCCGTTTCAGTCGGCCAAAACCAATCAACCTTGTTCTCATGTATAAATGCAATGTTTTGGAGAACAATCGACCCAAACAAGTAACTAAAATAAAATATAGTAAGCAATAACTGACAGTAAGTTAATCGATTAAAAGGATCACTACTAGATAGAAGGAGAGAAAACCACTCAGATAAGGCAGTAACTTCCTCTACTCTCAAATATGTATGTTGACATAAAAAGACCTAAAATATGGTGTAAGAAAAAACTTTAGAGTTTAGGTTTACTAATAAATAGAATTGGGTACTTGCTAATTATGGACTCAAGTTGTTAAATAGATTAATTAGTTTAGTCAAGTTATTTGAATAGTCTAGTCGAGTTATTGAATATATTACGAGTTTGAATATTACTTAGTTTAGTCAAGTTGCTTGAAGTAATAATAGCCTAAATTCGAGTTTGTTTAGGGGTTAGCCTCTATATATATGAAGGCTGCCCTAATTGAGGTATCAGGGAATATTAGTATTACCTTTATCGTTATCTTTCCCTTCTCTATCTCTCAATTTCATCCTCTCTAGCCTTCCTCACATCAAGCTTCCCAATTTCGGCCGATCCCACTCGGGATCAGCCGAAACGAGAGGGAACGGATCAGATCCGACGACCTCGACCTCCGGCGACCTCAGGTGAGTTTTTTTTTCAATTTCTAATTAATTCCTCTCTTTCTCTTTTTTTTTTTTCCTTCAGGTGCTGCTGTGGTGAAGCAGCAACACCAAGTGCTACTTCACCACAGTAGCACCAACATCCAGTGCTGCTGCAGGGTGCTCCTAATGCTGCTACTGACCTGCAACAGCAGCAGTAGCACCTCAGTAGCAGCAGTAGCACCTGCTACTAGAGGCAGTAGCACCTGCTACTAGAGGCAGAGAGGGGTAGAAACTAGAAACTGGAAAGAAAGGAAAAAAAATAAGAGGGTTTTATTTTCGTAAATTTTAAATTATTTTATATTTTATTTTGATTTTTGTTTATGTTTTTTTATTACAGAGTTATAGTAAAAAATATAAAATATCAATGCCTCCAAAAAAGAAGTCATATAATACCGAAATTGGATGAGAACATTGCAGCACTATTGGGCAAGATAAAAGACGTGTTAAATACAACTGGTGTGAAAAGAAAATTAGTGGTGGTGTCAGCCATTTGCAAAAATATTTAACTAAAAGGCAAGGAAATATAGCAGCTTGCACTCAGCTATCCTTGAAAGGTAGAAAACAAATGTTGACTCATCTAATTGGCAAAAAAAGAAGAATAAACAATCTACACAACAAAGAGAGTCAATGATTCGTAAAGAATTGATTCATAATTCTATACATATTGATGATGATAGCAATGAGCAGAATAGGGAGGATGATGAGAAGAGATAGCTGAGAAGGACAATAAAAAAGAGCAGAATTATGCATAGAGAGGAAAAGATAAGAAGAAGTACTGGTGGTAACTTTCAGAGATCTAGATCAGTTCATATACAGAGAGAGAGAATACGGGGGCAACAGTTCTACCCTGAAGACTCTTGGTGTTATAGCAGAGTCTAAAAATATTGGACCAATAGATACATATATTCAAAAATAAAGGGGTCGTACATAGACTTCCATCAAAATAGCTCTCAAAAAGATTAAAAATGCAAAGAAACACATTAGTAGGGCTATCTCTAAATTTTTCTTCTACAACTATATTCCTTTCAATATAGCTGATAGTTCTTATTATCACACTATAGTACATGTTATACAATTAGTAAGGTCTGGTGTTTCGCCTCTTAGTTTAAATGATATTGCTACTCAATATCTTGACTAAGAGATAGATGAGCTTCATACTTATATTGATATATTTAAACGGTATTAGGATAAATTTGGTTGTACACTGATGTGTGATGGATGGAGTATATAAAACAGAAAAAATATAATTAATTTTTTAGTGTACTCGAGCATAAGGACAATATTTTTGAAGTCTACAGATGCTACTGCTAATTTCAAAAATATAGATTATATTTGTTAGTTGATGGATGAGGTGATACTAGAAATTAGTGAAAAAAGAGTAATTCTAGTGGTTACTAATAATGGGATCAATTATAAAGCTGCTGAAAATTTACTTATGATAAAAAAATCTCATTTATATTGAATGTCATGTGCTGCATATTGTATTAATCTAATGTTAGAAGATATTATAAAAGAACTTGAAATTGACATTGTCATACATGAAGATCAGAAGTTGACAAATTTTATATATAACTATGGTTTAGTTCTTAATTTACTTAGGCAAATGACTGGTGGTAGGGATATCATCAGACCCGGCATCACTAGATTTGTTACTCATTTTTTAACCTTGGAAAGCATCATATGCTACAAAAATGATATTATACGGATATTTACATCACAGGAGTTATCTGTAAAAATTAAGAATATGAAACCTAAAGATAAATCTTTAGATGAAACTTTGAAAAATATGGCTTTTAAAAATAATTTTTTGGATGATATTATAATTGTCACCGCAGTATTTGAGCTTTTCTTAAAGTATTACGACTTGTAGATAATGATAACAAGTCTGAGATGGGTTTCTTATATGAGGCAATGGACATAGCAAAAAAATCAATCAAAAAAAATATGGGCCAATAATATATTGTTTCAAGTTTTAACTTTCAATATAATCAGTATGCAATAATATATTTTTGATTTTAGATGAAAAAATATAGATTGAGAGTTAGGCAATCCAGTACTACTAAAATTACTGCAACTATATCTCATAACGCTCCAATTGAATGGTAGTCTATCTATAAATGGAACAAGGCGTCAAATTTGACACTAATAGCAAAAAAGATTTTTAAGTCAAATTATGTCTTCATCACAGTGTGAAAAAAATTGAACTACTTTTTTCTTAATCCACACAAAAACACGCAACTGATTGACAATTAAAAGATTAGAAAACTTAGTTTTTTGTCATTATATTATGAGATTGAGGAAGAGAAATTTAAGACAGAAAATAAATAACTAATTGATTGATTTAAATCATGTTTTTGATGAAAAATACCCCTTGACTCTGGATCAAAAAAATAAAAGATAGGTTATTAGATAACAGAGATAACTCATGGTTAGATAAGATATTGGGGGAGACCAGAACGAGAGCAGAGGTTGGTATGAGTCATTCAGCAGTAGGAGATAGTATACCTACCAGTATCAGTCATAATCCTGATAATACACTTGGTGGTGAGATCGTCCCATCTACATTTGCTGAGAAAAATCAAGGAGGCATAAGGATTTAAAATAGAGAAATTGAGGATATATATTTATATCAGTGATGTCATGAGAATGTTGCTTCATATGATTATAGTATATCGAGTATTTATTATTTGGAGCCATCACAAGATCCATATACTACTATATTACCCTCAGTATCGTTAGTATCCTTAGTATTTTTAGACACAAGATCAATATGCTGGTTATTATCTTCCTCAGACACAAGTTATACAACAAGATCCATACAATATGACTAGTATGATGGAATCACTTTTTAGAGCATCAGATCTCAAGCATCATTATTTACAAACTTATGCTGATTATGAGGATAAAGACCATAGAAATTTATGAGAACCAGCTCAGTATTTATTAAAGTTTTAAATTTTGAGTAAGTTAATATATTTTTTAAGTTTTTATACTTCATATGTGAGTAATTTTTATTTTCTTATTTTTCTATCATTTTTTCTAAATTTTTTAAAAAAATCTGCATTTTTAAATAATATTTAAAATTTTATGTAATTAAAAAATAGTTTGATCCGATAGGAACGATCGATACAACCAATATGTATCATTTTTCCAGACGGCCGATACTAATCTCGATCCGATACTAGGAACCTTGCCTCACGTTCTCCTCAAACCATCGACGCCCTTCTCTAAGAGGCTGAAGCTTCTCCCTCCTTGTCCATCGATTCCCCTAGTCCTATATGGCCAACCTACTACTCCCTTCTTTTCCCTTTTAGAGTATTGATCTACGTATTCATCACCACCATCATCAAGCCTCTGCGCCATCTCCATCGCCATCTATAAGCCAATCAATGCTGCCCTCTAAACCACAATCACCACCAAACCAACCACCAATACCATCATCGGCCTTTCATCCAAATCAGAACTAGATAAAGTCTGAATCTAAAAAGAGTCTAAATACCAAAGACGTATATCAGGAAGTTACAAACCGAACATTCAGTAAATATTCTCCCAAGATTGTGAGGACCAAAAAATCTATGACTAACCTAGATCTACCCTATGAGTAAGGTTCACATCACCTTTCAATACCATGATTTCTATAGCAAACAGTGATTGAGATTTAAGGTTGAGGACCTTAACAAATTGCAAATGTATTGGGGTTCTATAGGAACATAGGAACTATGTCTATCAAAGTCCAATTTCCATATCATCTTTGACGAATTCATGCACTAAAACTACATGTGGTGTCTCCCTCTATCTCGCCTCACTATTTTGTTACAAACTGGCCGAGGAAGTTAGCCGCACCACCACAAGCATCGATGCCAAAGATGAAGCCAGGAAGCTTCACGTCCAACCCAACCGATTATTGAATTTTACACCTTGTGATTGGCTATAGTTTCTAGGAATCAAGAGTGAGCCAAACCCAAGCTCTTAAGGCCGAGTTGGTCGAGTCAAGTTAGGATTTGATTATTTGCAAGAGTCGAACTCGAGCCTGTTCGAGTGGCTAGCTGAGTTAGGTTAGGTAGCCACCAAATCCATTGTGGTGCGCACCTAACATTTTGATCTATTGCATTAGGATTTGGTTGAGTCGGGTTGACCTAAGCTAAGATTGGCTTGGTCGATCAAATCTATTAGGGAGTTACTATAAATTACGTGGTGCGCCCTAGCCACCACCAAGGCCGACCATCGCTGCCTGTCTTCATGTTTAGTCGCACCCCTTGACCCTAAAGAACAGTCTTGCTTCTTCTCTATCCCTTTCCTTACCGTTTACACTGATATCCACCATTACCATCACCACCACCTTACCGCCACCTTTGGTTGATCACCACCATGCCCACTTTAGCCAACCCTTCTACGATTCGCTCAGATAGATTTGTTCACCATCCCAAGTCTATCACATTTCCAAAACCACGCGTCCGTCTAACCGTTGGATCTCAAATTGCACCTTAACCTTGGCAATCCACGGTAACCCTAACTTCTACCTCGTGCCTTGGAATCCAGTTTCGTCAATGGATTTGGACTCGAGTCGATCGTGGGGTTAGGAAGGCGTTTGTATCATATTGCCTCCTATCTTATGATTTTGGATAACTCTAACTAGTTAGTTCTTAGGCTTGGGCCTATCATCATGAGGCTCTATAATGCCCTTATGTTATTTTGTACCCTAAATCCACATCCCAAGTTGATCGTCCCTATAAAAGTTATTCTCCTATCCAAAACTGTCCTCGAAGCAATGGAGTACAAGATAGAAAAAGATGACGAGAAATATAGTGGCAAGGACTAGCACCATTTGGCTATTGTGGAGTGGAGCATACGAAAGAAGCCTAACTAGAAAATGGTGCAAAAAGGTGAAGTTACTCAACATAAGGGTTAGGAAGATGTATATGGAATGGGAAACAATGAAAGACTTGGCGGAGCCCCATGACTTAAAAACATATGAGGATACATGTTTCTTCTATTTTTCAAGTGAAGCCATCAGCATGCAATTCATATGTAGATCGAAGGGATGCTTTGGTAATGTATAAATGATGATAAAGAAGGATAACTTCAAAATTCCTTCAGTTACATCTATACCCTTCTAAATTTCAGATGGAAAAAGAAAAAGGACAGATTCACTCTAGATGTCCTTTAAGAATGGTAGGCATCCCCTTGTTGAATTGGAGCAATGCAAAAAAAAGTATTGGGATGTAAAATGAGAGCTAAAGTAGGTGAAATAAGACAATAGTATATAATACTAGAGAAAGAGCTGAAAACAGAATGAAAGAGTTGAGACTCCTTAAGAATATCTGCACAAAAGAACTGCAAGCATGGTAAGTACCTCAGGGCTTCGACTATGTGTTGCAGCTCAATTATCTTGAGTTGAGACTCCTTTACAGTATTTTCCACTGCACCCGCCTAAACAAGAATGAAAGAGAAATAACGAATCCATCCACGAATAACGCAATTTAAAAGTTATTCTAATGCATTTTCAAAATCTATATGTGATGAGCATAAAATACCAAGTTATAGACTTCATTCTCATGTCCATCTTCTGAGTCATGTTTATTACGGCCATCCAGTCTCAGATTTATCACAGCCTCTCTCAGGCCCTCCTGTGCCAGTTGTAAGACATCGTTCGTTTTTGACGAGAGCGCGCTCCTGAGCAAGGTGCCAATATGCTGCTTCTCTGCCAACAATGCAGCCACCTTCTCACTCAAATCTTTCACTTCTTTGCTCCTCTCCTCCATCCCTTCTCTTACCTTCTCTGCTGCCGCCTTCGCCAACTGGTAAACCGAGAATGATCCTTCCAAACAAGTCTTCAAATTCCCCTCCAAATCCATCTCCTTCCACATGAACATTGAATCCACCGACTCTGCTTGATCTAACTCGTTCAAATCCACCATCTTGGTGATCTCGTGCATCTCCCCAAAGGCCTTGGACATGTAACTCATCTGCTCAACGAGCACCGGTCTCTGTGCCTCCAATTTGGCCTCCAAGGTCTTAAATTTCGTTTCGCAGTCCTCGCCAAACTGCCGCAATTTAGAGATCTCGTTCTCCATCTGGACGACTGAACTTGTTAATCTATCGATCTCTGCATCCTTTTTAGCGACATCTTCACGGAGGCCCGAAATTGTGGCCTCGAGCTGTGAGACCTCGACGGCGATCTCGTAGTTGCGCTGCTCCATCTGCTCACGGGCCTGGTCACGGGAACGGGACGCGGCGTCGAGCTGCTTCAAAAGGTCCTCGACGACGTCGTTGGCGCGCTTGATGACGCCATAAGCGATAGAGGGAAGGCCGGAGGGGTATTTCTGGGATTTGGGGAGGCTGGCGGCGGCGGAGTTCTTTAAGGCGGGGACTTTCGCGGAGACCTTGTCGATGCCGGACGAGAGCATCTGGGAGGCGGTGGCGGACTCGGATTGGAGGGAGGCGAGAGTGGAGGCGGAGTTGTCGCGATCGCGGAGGGCGTCATCGCGCTTCTTGATGGCCTCGTGGGCGAGGGATTTAAGGCGGTTGAAACGGGAGTCGAGGGCGGAATAGGCGCGGCGCTGCTCATCGAGCTCGGATTGGAGGGAGAGGATGCGCTGCTGCTGCTGCTCGGAGGAGGAGGGGGAAAGGGTTGAGGAGGAAGAGGGGAGCAGGAGGGGGGAAGGGTCGTCAGCATCGTCGACGTCGCTGAGGACGGCGTCGTTGGGGTCGTCGTCGGCCATGGCTAGGGAAGGAAGGAAGGAAGGAAGGGGAAGAAAACGAGAGAATTGGCTTTTACCTACCGGTCAGTTTTTGTATATTGTGGTTTTCCGATCGGGAGGCAGGAGAAAACGAGAGAGGAGGGGCCACGGTTAGCCAAATTGCGCTGCAAGGTGGAAAGTTGTGTCGTTGGATTTCGACGGTAGGGCTGTCAAAATAAACAAGTTGCTTGGGCTTGGCTCGAATGAAGCTCGAGCTCGGCTCAATTGTTAGAGCTGAGCTAAGCCTGAATCGAGTTAGAAGGCTCAAAAATAATTTTGAGCCAGAGTTGAAGTCAGTTCACTCAGGGTCGGCTCAATAAGCTTAGTATAAAAGGGATTTCTAATTCTCAAAACCCTAGTTCCCAACTTTCCATCTCAACTCAGCGACTCTCTCGTAGCTACTCAAACCCTCAAACCCCTATCTCCCTAGCCGAGCTATCCCTCAGTTGCCTCGTCCTTCTCCACTGCAACCCACTTCGTCCTCCTCCTTCGGTAAGTTGGCTCCTCCTCATCCTCCTCCTCAAGCTGTCGCCTCGTGATTGTATTCTTTAGTTCCTCCTCAAGCTACCGCCTCCTCCTCCTCAAGCCATCGCATCATCCTCGTCCTTCTCTTTCGCCAAGTCCCATCGCTTCATTTTTCTCCACCGCGGCCCACCTCCTTTTTCAGCAAGCCAACTCCTCCTCTTCATCCTCAAGTCGTCGCCTCGTCCTCCTCCTCCATCGGCTTAGCCTCGATCTAGCTTAGTCCAGCTCGATCCGACTCAGCTTAAATGAGGCTTGATAATAGGCTTATTTTAGGCTCAAGCTCAACTTGGGCTCCGTCTAGCTCGACTCAAGCTCGGCTTGAGTTGAGCTGAGCTAAGCCTAAGCAAAATTATAAGGTTCGAAAGTAATTTCAAGCCGAGCCTAAGTCTAAGCCAGAGCCAGCTCGCTCAAGATCAACTTATTTACACCCCTATTCGACAAAGTGTGGGTGTGAATTAAATTCAAAGTCCGAGAAAAGATCCATATCCAATAATAATTGGTAAGCCGCAGCCTCCACCCAATATCATAATCAGACTTTTTGACCAAAGTAGTCATATTCCAAATTGCTAAAATAGATTACTCAAATTTATTACAAAGGGGTCTATGGCACTATAGCCCCACTTAAAACATTAATAATTTTTGTATTTCACTTTTAAAGAAAATGTTGATAAGATAAGTATTTTCGTAAAAAGATGAAATACCAAACTCTTTAGTATTTTACATTGTGCAGTTTACCCAAACCATTACTTAAGCAATTCTCGCATACAAAAATTTAAGAGAAAATGTTGAGCAATTTTATAAAATGCTTTCAAGTTAAGCATTTTGGCACCGCAGAGTATTCTACCACCGCAAATGAAAATGCTAAAGAGATAAGTGTTTTCACTACAAGTAAAACATTTATCTTTTAAGCATTTTTATTGAAACTATCCTACCATATATAATGAATATTTCATATTACTACTGTTTGTCAAACACCATGTAATATCATAGAATTTGTAAGAAAAATATATTCAATGACAAACAATAATGAAGATATTTTGATGATAGAATAACATCTACATTTATTTGAGGATCCACCAAACACAAGTAAAACCAATAAATTTACACCAAACCATATTAAAAGTAAAACTACTAAATAAGATATATTTATATCAAAATATTTCAAGTTCCCAAATAAGTATCTATCCTCCTGGTATATAAAATTGTAAATGTCTTGGTTTCTTTCATTTTTCCTAAGCAACCTTGGGTCATGAGACGTAGACGGCTAATTTATAAGCTATGAAGTAGGCATGTCTACATTTGTTGGTTGCTCTGCTATAGTCTGCTCCTCTCTAATCGTCTCCTCTCTTGTTGCCTCCTCTATAATCTCTTCTTTAGCCGACTCCTCTATAGTCACCTTCTTATCGTCTTGCTCTACAATCATTGCTCCCCCCCCTATATCTCTCTCTCTCTCTCCTTCTACCTTCTACTTTACCAATACCCCTACCTCTAACTACAAGAGATGGTAATAGTCGTTGCTTTGCAGGAGTTAGCATGGGCTGATACATTATAGGAGGAGCATGTAAACATCATGGTTCATCAACCATCTACAATGTGCTCGCTAACACACATGTCAAATAGTCACACTCATCAATGCTCGACAACCACTGCTATTCCAAGTGACAAGTGCATTTGACTCTCGACAGTAAATGTCTCAAAAAAAAATATAAACCTACACTAAATATTTAGTAGTTAGCTAATTTTTTTGCAAATCTCAAACCTTTGAGAATATAAAATATACAAACATAAAATATTACAATTTATACTAGACATATCGTAGTCTAAATAGTCATGCTAGAGGGCAAAAATTGCATATGTGTGTAACGATCACCTTCCTAACCCCACCATCACTATGAGTCCAAATCTGAAGATAGAATTGGATTCTAACTTATGAGCAGAAAGTTAGGGTTACTGCGGATCTCCAAAATTAAGAGGTAGCTCGAGATCTAACTATTAGATGGTAGAGTACTTTTGGGGTTGAGATAGATTTGAGATGGAAAACGAATTTATCAATGAATCATGAAAAAGGAAGGCCAAAGAGGCATGGTGGTGAACGGCCTTGGGTTATGGCAAGGTGGTGGAGATGACAATAGTGGAAATTGATGAAATCAGTTGAGAGAGGATATAGAAGAAGTAGGGTCGTTCCTTAGAATCAAGGGGGTGCGGCTAGACGAAGAGAAAGGCAGCAATAAAGTGATACACTTTATGGGAGTCTTTTCTTATTGTACTAGTTATTTAATTCTAAAAAAAATAAGAATTTTGTATGTTGTGTTCGAACGCGGGAGGGAGTGCGTTCATACGCCCTTTCGAACGCATGTAGGCGTTCACATCGACAAAGAACGCAAATTGTGCATTCGAACGCATTCGACCCCGTTCAAATGCAATCGACAAGAATTCACTATTTCTCGGGTTAATAATTATCATTTTTAGCTTGTTTGGTTAGCCTCTTAAGGTGTGAATGACAACCAAAAATATTATGATGAATGAATATTGAGTTTTATCCTCTCTTATCTCTCTACCCTAATCTCCCTTCCCCTTCGTTCAAGCCTTAGCCGTGCGCCATCTAGACGTCGATGATCTTCTAACCTCCCTCATCTATCAAGTCATCCCTCCTTGGGATCTCGACCCCTTCTCCCTCTTCATCCTTATCCCCTAAACTCTACAACCCATCCACCCTCATCTCCATTATCATCACTAACCTTATCATCACCACCCGTCACTACCACCATCACCCCTATTTTTGCATATTTTCATCCCAATTGAAGTCAAAATCTGCGAAAGGCGTAAATACCAAAAACATAGATCAGGAAGTTACATATCGACCACTCTTAGTTTCATAATATTCTAACTACGACAGAATATCTAGTGAATATTTACCCTTGGCTGCGTGGGCTGCTTTGATACACCTTGCCGAAGTCTTTTCTTATTGTACTAGTTGTTTATTTTTTAAAAATAAGGTTTTTGTAGGTCGCGTTCAAACGTGGAAGGGGGCTTGCGAATGCCTGTAGGCGTTCATATCGATAGAGAATGCAAATTGTGCGTTCGAATGCACTCCGCCGCGTTCGAATACTTACGTGTGAATGCCTGTAGGCGTTCATATCGACAGAGAACGCAAATTGTGCGTTCGAACATACTCCACTGCGTTCGAAAGCCTGCGTGCGAACACCTACATATGTTCACAACGACAGAGAACGCATTTCTGCGTTCGAACGCGGTCAACCCTATTCGAATGCGACTAGTGAGAGTCCACTGCTTTTAGGCTTAATAATTATCATTTTAGCTTGTTTGGTTAGCCTCTTAAGGTGTGAATAGTAACCAAAATCATTATGATGAATGAATCATCTCCTTCTATCCTCTCTATTATCTCTCTACCCTAATCTCCCTCCTCCCTTTTTACCAACCAGTCACCTCTTCCATTGGCAAGGTCTCATTTATCTTCTAATCTCCCTTGTCTATCGAGTCCTCCCTCCTCGGGATCTCGGCCACTTCTCCCCCTTCATCCTTCTCCCTTAAACTCCATCAACCATCTACCATCATATCCACTATCTATCATCCATAACCATAACATCACCTCCACCCATCACCACCACCATCACCCCCACTCTTGCGTATTTCAATCCCAGTTGAAATCTGAATCTACAAAGGGAGTAAATACAAAAATTGTAGATCAGAAAGTTACGGATTGATCACTCTTAGTTTTATAATTTTATGGCTACTAAAGAATATATGGTGAATATTTTTCTTCAGTTGCGCAAATTATTTTCCTACAGTGGTATCAAAGCCCGGCGAACCTCGGACCTCCATTAATGGTGGAGACAAGGAAGATGGCATCATCAAAAAGATCAATAGAGGGCACACCGACAATGGAAGACTTGACCCACAAAAACCTTTACCGAGAGGCCGATTCTCTTGGTGCGGCCACGGTAGGACCGAGTCAACTGACGTCCATGGGTGTGAACATGGGCTTGGCGGATGAACTTAGTGGCATGTTCCAAACATTGCTGCATCGGGTGGACGCAATGTAGAATGATCATAATGCCTTGAAGGAATACGTCATGAACCGATCGACTTCGTCATCTCCTCAACGAAGATTGGTGTCGCAAGAAGGACCAGCTGTGGAACCACACCGAACCGATGCTCCACAAGTCCAGGTATGACATGTTAATGTTAATGAACCACTTTTATCTATTCCTATACAACATCCCCCACCTCCGATACACAACCTGTGAGTGGTGGAACCCGAGAGGCGCTCGACACCGGTGCACTTCGTCGGTGAAGAAGATTGGCATTTTGATGATGATGTCGATCCCTTCGGAGATGGTGTTGGGCTTGTTCGAGGATCTGAGAAGGAGAGCAACATATACAGCGGTTCAGACCTGAACCAAGGATCTTTCGCGAGCCCGACAATACTATCCGGGGAAGAACCGCACCCTTGGACTTTCCAAAATTCTAAGGTGGGGATCCAACGGATTGGGTGTTTTAAGTGGAGCAGTATTTTGATTGTCAAGAAATAGTGGAGGACGCAAAGGTAACGAGGGTAAGCTTTCACCTCCAAGGAACGGTGTTGCATTGGTACCGATCGCTTATTCGAGGTGGATGATTTACCGATTGAGCAAAATTTTGTAGGAGGATTACACGCAGATTTTGAACAGCGGTATATGAAGATTTTGTGGTCACATTAAGTAAAATGGTCCACAAGACAACCGTGTTAGAGTACCAAGCAGAATTTGAAAGAGTTAGTAGCCAGTGCAAGCCACCTTGGCCCGAACCGACACTAATGAGCACTTTTATTTTAGGATTTCGGGAGGAGATCCGGCCGGATGTTCGTGCTCTCTATCCTACCACTCTTGAGGAGGCTGTGAGGATGGAGCAAAAGCGCAAGGCTCTTAGAATGGTAGCGAAGGCAAGTTGGGATAGGCGGTTTGCGTCGAGAACGCCAGCTGGAAATTCTATAGGTTCAAAGGTAGCGATTGCTAGTACTGGGGCACGACCACCCTTGAGACCCTCTTCCAATGTTAGAGGAGGCACAATACCCTCCATTTGAACTCTCACACCTACCCAGGTGGAGGAGCGAAGGGGCTTTTCTTTTGATGCGATGAACATTTCACCGCCCATTCATCGGTGTTCCAAACCGATCGAGAGTGTGATGCTCATCGACGGTCTCGAGGGGGATGATGAGGTTGTTGGTGATGGAGAGTATGTAGAGGAGGTCCATGGGGAGGACATGGAGGAGGGCGTGGAGGAAGATATCCAAGCTGAGATATTGATGCATGCATATTTGGGTACTTCCGTGCCGAGGACATTGCTGGTGGACAGACTCGTTAGAAAGTATTGCGTGCACATCCTTATTGATTCTAGGGGTACACATAACTTTCTAGACAAGAGGTTAGTGAGGAAGATGGGCTTGGATGCTGAACCCACTACGGGGTTTGAGATTGCTATTGGAGACGGCACGAAACTTAGGGCAGAGAGCTTGTGCCACCGGGTCGGTATACGAGTGCAAGGACATGACATCATTGTGAACTTGTATCCGTTGGCACTGCGAGGAGCGGACATTGTCCTTGGCACTTAGTGGTTGTAGAGCTTGGGACCCGTCACATTTGATTTCCATAGTATGTGGATAAAATTTCAGCAAGGAAACAAAAAGGTGCGGCTTGATGGCGTTTGATCCCTGCCAATTCCAACAATGCAGTCGATGGTGGGGCTGCCTTATGCGAGTGATTGGACCTATCTTCTTTAGTTAGGACTAATTCAGTTAGGACTAGCAGGAGATGAGCCTCAAATGAGTCTAGGTACTACAATTAATTTGTCTAATTTATTGGATAAATTTGTTGGACTGTTTGAGGAACCAAAAGAGTTACCGCCGACGAGAAAGGCAGACCATCGCATAGAAATTACGCTCGGGGCTGCACCGGTGAACGTGAGACTGTATCGGTATCCACATGTGCAGAAGGAGGTTATCTCCAAAATGGTGGCTGAGATGTTGGAGCAAGGCCTCATACAATCAAGTCATAGCTCTTACACATTGCCCGTATTATTGGTGCGAAAGAAAGACGGGTTGTGGCATTTTTGTGTCGACTATCGAGCACTATACGCTATCACCGTCAAGGACCGGTATCCCATTCCGATCATAGAGGAGCTGCTAGACGAGCTTGCAGGGGTGACCATGTTCAGCAAACTTAACTTGAGGGCTGGGTATCATCAAATTAGAGTTCATCCGGCTGATGTGCACAAAACTGTATTTCGGACTCTGGATGGGCACTACGAGTTCCGGGTGATGCCATTTGGCCTCACCAATGCTCCAACAACTTTTCAAGGCCTCATGAATGATATTTTTTGGCATGTGTTGCGACGGTATGTTTTGGTATTCTTTGGCGATATTTTGCTGTACAACAGGATTGAAATAAAGCATTGGCGGCATTTAGAGGATGTGTTGAATTTGTTGAAGTAAAACCAATTAAAGATTAAGAAGTCTAGGTGCCTATGGGGAGTACCACAAGTGGAGTATTTAGGCCACATCGGTAACGCCCCTGCCCAGCATGGGCACACGCCTACTTGGCACGCGCGGTGTACGTGATAGGACAGGCGGGCCCGTCACGTACAGATACACTCCTATCCATATACAATTATGACATCATCAAATACTATCTGCTAACATATCCATGCTCACATAATCCAACACCAAATAAATCATTCTATCAACCAAATAAACCTGTTAACATATGAATATCGAAGTGCACAATAATATATACTAGACCACTACATAATCTGATAGGACCCTCACAGGTCACAACAAACAATCAAGATACAACTAAACAACTGATATACGAGTGCACTATAATCTGACATATATTATACAAATCACCGTCTGATATAATAAAATATAAATATCAAATAATAGTACAACTTAATATCTAGTTAAACTATCTTTTATATTATTTCACGTCTATAGCTCACCTCATCCTCGCTCTAAAATATCTCCTTAAGATATCTTAAGTCGCTATCACGTACCACATATCTGAGGGGGTTAAAAAAAAATAAAGAAAGTCATAAGCAAAAGGCTAAGTGAATAGACCTTACCCCGAATCAATGATGCCAAACAAAGAGTAAATCATGTACTGGATAATATAAATCATAAAAAGTATCATGTCATGAATGAGTATATGAATGTTCCTTAATAATATATAATTGAAAAGTAGATAACATGTCATAACTGATAAAAATATATAATCCTCGGCAATGAATAAATAAATCACCATGTCATACTATCATCATAACTCTCTCTCTTATTTAAATATGACACATGCCAACCATGACTATGTTATTGTACTAAATGCAACCATATATGATGTATATAGACCACTCGATAATTAGGTAATCAGATGATAATAAAATCATATGCATTTCTCAACATCTCAATCATCAATGTCATCTCAGTCATCAACTATCCTATTAATCACATTTCATGCTGTCCTTCTAAATGATGGATAATATGCATATATCAAGTACGATAACAAGTCAATGCATAACAGGAATTTATGTGGAATAGGAATCAAGAGAAAAATGATGCAATATTGTCTCCAACCATTTAGTCAACACATGTATACCATTGCTAATCTATCACATGCATACCCATACTACAGATTGACTGAACATAAAATCATAATAGTATAATCATCTCTAGACCACTGCACATAGTTAACACCCAGTACCCGACCTCAACATCATGTTCGAAGGATCAGAGCATACTCCACCACCCGCAAAGAGTATCTCAAATATAACCATACCCCGCCACCCGCTAAAGTATCAACATCCATCCAAACTGGGCACCCTCCTAGTTGATAGAAACCTCATGACGATAACTCGCCACATATGCTCTAGCGAATGACAAGTGTCCGAATGTCTGCCGCGCACACAAACTAACGACCTCAGACGTAAGGCCAACAGGATCGCGACTATGTTGAGCGATTAATCATCTCTAAGCACGCCCTAACCCTCACGCCCACTTGGGTATCCTCATGCTTTCCTTCTAAATGCCAGATTATATGCATATATCTAATACGATAACAAGTCAATGCATAATAGGAATTTAGGTAGAATAGGAATCAAGAGAAAAATAATATAATGTAGTCTCCAACCATGCTTTCCTTATTTAGAAAAATAATGCTAATTATAGTATAAGGAGAAGAGGTATGTTTCCTTTTATATAAGAATATTTCTAAATATATAATTATAAGATAAAATAAAATAAAAGGCTAAATAACTATAAGTATAGACAAGGTCTAATTATAATTAATTTTATAATTCATACTTTATCTTGATTAATTAGGGACTATGCAGTCTTTACTCGATAAAATAATAAATAAATAACTAAATAAGCCTAGTATTTTATTTATTGCAGAATAATAATATATAATAAATTAATAGAATTAGTAAAAATGTATATCATAAGAATATTAGAATAAAATCTAATAATTATAATTTAAAATCTATATATTAATCTAATAGACATATAAGTAAATAAATAAATAAATAAATAAAAGTATTACCTATATTTATGTGTAATAGTTTATAACCTAATTAATCATTAATTAATTATAATTAACGATAATCATGATGAAGAATATACATCATTATTAAAATAATTAATGTCTAAATAAGTTATCTACATTAATTAAGAAAGCAATACCTAAATAAATAAATAAACAAAATTAATATAAAACAAATAAATAAATAATGCCACCAATGCTTTGCTACAGTGCCAAGCCCAGCATTGTGCAGAAAGAGGAGGAAGAGAAGCTGAGGGAGAAGAAAGAAGAAATAAGAAGAAAGAAGAAAGAAGAAGAAGAAGAAGACGTAGAAGAAGAGAAGAGGAAGAGAAGAAAGAGAGAAGGTGAGGGAGGGGGTTGCGGACCCGGGCTGGTGGGGAGGGCATTGGCCACTGGTGGCCATCCAGTGCCAGCCCTTTTGCCGACGGCTTGGCTCCGACAAGCCCGAGCCCGAGCCCAAGGTAAGAAATAGAGAAAGAGAGAGAGAAAGAGATGATAGAGAGAGAGAGAGAGTTTGAGGGAAGAAGGAGAGAGAGACCGAAAGAGAGAGAGAGTGGCGAGAAGAAAAAGATAGAGAGAGAGGCAATAGGGAGGGAGGCCTCGGCAGCGGCGGCAAGGCCCACCGCACCAGCTGACCCGGCCGGGCCGGCAGCTGGGGCGTGTGGCGCCTTCTCCTCCTGCCACTGCATGGCACGAGGCCGCCACGTCGTGCCATGCAATAGAATTAGTTTTTTTTAAGGTTGGGTTGTTACAACATCATAATAGCGAAAGGAGTGGCGGCAGATCCTCAAAAGGTGGCATGCATGACAACTTGACCGATCCCTACTTCCACCATAGGATTGCGCGGCTTCTTAGGGTTGATCGAATATTATCACCGCTTCATCACTAAGTATGGCAAAATTGCTGCTCCTCTCACTTCATTGCTGAGGAAGGACCCTTTTAGATGGATGGAGAAAGCCACTGCAGCCTTTGAAAAATTAAAAATAGCAATGACAATGGCGCCCGTTCTAGCTCTACCGGACTTCACAAAGAGTTTGTTGTGGAATGCGATGCATTGGGGGTTGGCATAGGAGCTGTACTAATGCAAGGAGGATGTCCCATAGCCTTTCTCAGCAAGGCTTTATCACAAAAATCCCAGCAATTATCGATCTACGAGAGGGAGATGTTGGCAATCCTACATGCAGTGACAAAGTGTAGGCCTTATTTGATCGGTAGGTGATTTATTATTCAAATCGATCAAAGGAGTCTTCCATACTTTACGGGATAGCATATTCACACTCCGACATAGCAGAAGTGCGTCAATTCTTATTGTACTATGATACACCTTGTTAGAGTCTTTTCTTATTGCATTAGTTGTTTATTTTTATTAAAATAAAAGTCTTGTAGGTCGCGTTCGAACGCGGAAGGGGTCGCATTCGAATGCCTGCATTGTGTTCGCATCGATAGAGAACGCTTTTTATGCGTTCGTACGCAATCGGGCGCGTTCAAACGCGATCGACGGGATTCCACTAGGATTACGGTTAATTATTATTATTAGGGCTTGTTGGCTAGCCTCTGTAAATGTGTGAATGGCATCCAAAATTATTATGCTATTGGAATATTAGTTTCTTGCCTCTCTATCTTCTCTCTACCCTAATCTCTCTCCTCCCTCTTCACCAACCTATCACCTCTACCGTTGGCAAGGTCTCTCATAACTTCTAATCTCCTTTGTCTGTCGAGTCCTCCCTCTTTTTTGTGATCTCAACCACTTCTTCCCTTCGTCTTTATCCATTAAACAACATCACACATCCACCTTCATCTCCATTATCATCCATAACCCTAGTATCCACTTCACCTGTAACGCCCTCGCCCGGCACGGGCACGTGCACGCCCATGCTTCCACACGGCATGTGCGGCTCATGCGACAGGACGGGTGGGGCTCGTCACGCACAGATACACTCCTGTGCATATATAATCATGACATCATCAAATACTACCTGCTAACATATCCATGCTTACATAATCCAACGCCAAATAAATCATACTATCAACCAAATAAACTTATCAACATATGAATATCTAAGTCCACTATAATATATACTAGACCACTACATAATTTGGTAGGACCCACACAAGCCACGACAAACCATCAAGATACAACTAAACAACTGGTACACGAGTACACTACAATCTGACATGTATTATACAAATCATCGTCTATACAATCAAGTACAAATATCAAATAATGGTACAACTCAATATCTGGTTAAACTATCTTTTATACGATATCATGTCTAAAATATCATCTATACCGTCTCGCACCTATAGCTCACCTCATCAATCTAAAATATCTTCTCGGGATATCTCAAGTCGCTATCACGTACAACATATCTAAGAGGGTTATAAAAGAAATAAAGAGAGTCATAAAGCCAAACAGTGAATAGACCTTACCCCGAATCAGTGAAGCCAAACAAAGAGTAAATCAAGTACTGGATAATTATGAATCGAAAGAGCATCATGTCATGAATGAGTTTATGAATGTGTCCTCAATAATAATATATAAATGAAAGGTAGATAACATGTCATAACTGATAAAAGTATGTAACCCTCGACAATAAATAAACAAATCTCCATGTCATATTATCATCATAATTCTCTTTCAAATTTGACACATGATGCATGCTGACCATGACCATACTATAATATCAAATTCAGCCATATATGATGTATATTGACCACTCGATAATGAGATAATCAGATAATAATGAAATTATATGCATTTCTCAATATCTTGACTATCAATGTCATCTCTACATGTCATCATCATACTAGACCACTATGCATAGTCAACACCCAGTACCTGGTCTCAACATCATGTCCGAAGGCTCAGAGCATACTCTACCATCTGCAAAAAGTATCTCAAATATAACCATACCCCGCTACCCGCTAAGATATCAACATCCATCAAGATCGGGCACCCTTCTAGCTGATAGAAACCTCGTGAGGATAACTTGCTATATACGCCCTAGCAAACAGCATGTGTCCGAATGTCTGTTACGCACACAGACTAGAGACCTTGGATGTAATACCAACAGGATCATGACTATGTCGAGCGATCAATCATCTCTAGGCATGTCCTAACCCTTGCACCCACTCGGGTATTCTCACGCTTTTTATCAACTATCATATCAATCACATTTTATATTGTCCTTCTAAATGATAGATTATATGCACATATCCAATACGATAACAAGTCAATGCATAACAGGAATTTAGGTGGAGTAGGAATCAAGAGAAAAATAATGCAATGTAGTCTCCAACCATTTAGTCAACACATGTATACCCTTGCTAATCTATCACATGCATACCCATGCTACAGATTGACTGGACATAAAATCATAACAGTATAATCATCTCTAATCATCTCTATTTATCATCATTATACTCATATTCAAGATCAACCTAATCACATGCATGACAAAAATATTCTTAACTATAATCATATCTAGATAAAGTCATATAATCATACTGGAGGTCAAAATATGCATGTATATAATATATAATATAACCTAATTTAAGAAAGACGTCTAGGGGATAAGACTACTCACCTCTGACTAGAAAATCCAACACGCGTATCCCTCACGTCAATCAATCAATCATCACACATCACTAGTAAGGTCCACGGGATCTCAAATAAGGGGGTTCGGAGTCTGAAAATGTTTAAGTAACATAAAGTTAGTTGTTTATCTAATTATAATCCGTTCGAGTAAAATATGACATTTTATTATGTTTAAAATTGATTAGATTCATAGGATAAATTTAATTGTGATAATATTAATATGCTATTACCATTAATTTATATTTATTTACTAAAAATCATAGTTCGCTAATTATAGAATAAGTAATAAGTAAATAGTAATTTATCTCCTTTTTGTAAATAACCAAAGATGACTATATATATATATATATGATTTAATAAAAATATAATTAAAAAATAATATTATTAATACTTATTTTGTAATACCTACTTTTATTTAATTAATCATAAATTATACGCAAAATAGTCATTATCCTATTATACAAAATAATATGCAAGTCTAAAATTCCATTTTATACAAACTATTAGACAATAATAATATACTAAAAATAGTTATATAAAATATAAATATAAATGTAAGATTATTATGAATGAGACTACACATATTAATCTAATAAATAATAAATAAACTATAAATAAATTTATAGGCAATATTTATAATTTAATTAATAAATTACTATACTAAAAATACTTAGTAAATTATATTAGTGAGTATAAAATATCAAAATAATTAATTACCTAAATAGACTAATTTACCTAACATTAGAAAATAGTTATACATAAAAAAACAATAATCCTCTTTGCTGTAGTGCTGGGCTTGGCCTAGCACTATTGCAGCAAGAAGAGGAGGAGGGACCGAGAATGGAGAAGAAGAAGAAACGAAGAATAAGAGAAAGAAAGAAAGAAGAAAGAAGAAAGAAAGAAGAAAGAAGAAGAGGAGAAGGAGAAGGAAGGAGGGCGCGGACCCGGGCCGACGGGGAGGGCGCCGGCCTCTCGCCGATGGCTTAGCTCCGCCGAACCCGAGCTAAGGAGAAAAAGAGAGAGAGAGAGAAAGAGAGAAAATAAGAGAGAAGAAGACAAAGAAGGAGAGAGAGCTCACTGGCGTCAGCGGTTCTAGGGGAGGTGGCGGCGGGTCCATGCCGGCAATGAGGAGAGAAAGAGAGTGTGAGAGAGAGTAGAGAGAGAGAGAGAAATTTAAAGAGATAGAGAGAGGGTGGTGGGGACGTCAGCGCTGCAGCTACGGCACCGGCGGGCCATTGAAGCTAGCTTGCTGGGCTGCCGGCTGGGGGTGCGTGGCACCCACAGCTCTCGCCACACCAGCATGGCATGAGGTCGGCCACATTGTTGTCGACCACGTCGTGCCATGCAAATTTTCTATTTTTTTTAGAATAGGTAGTTACATCATCCCCTTCCTCTGATACAAAACCCAAGACCGGCGATGGTGGAACCCGAGAGGCATACGACATTGGTGTGCTTCATCGATGAGGAGGATTGACACTTTGAGGATGATGTTGATCCCTTCAGAGATGGTGAAGGGCAAGCTCGAGGATTTAGAGAAGGAGATCAACATGCACAAAGGTTTAGACCTGAACCAAGTAACTTTCGAGAACCCAACAATGCTATTTGGAGGAGAACCGCACGCTTGGACTTTTCAAAATTCTAAGGCGGTGACCCAACGGATTGGGTGTTTCAAGTGGAGCAATACTTTGATTGTCAAGAGACAGTGGAGGACACAAATATCCAGATGGCAAGCTTTCAACTCCAAGGAATGGCATTGCATTGGTATCGATTGGTTATTCGTGGTGGAGGATTTATCGGGCTGACTTTTGTAGGAGGATTACACACAGATTTGGGACAACAGCATATGAAGATTTTGTTACCACATTAAGCAAGATGGTTCAGAGGATGACTGCTTTGGAGTACCAAGCTGAATTTAAAAGAGTTAGTAGTCGTTGTGAGCCACCTTGGCCTGAACCGATATTGATGAGCACATTTATTTCAGGGCTGCGGGAGGAGATACAAGCAGATGTTCATGCTCTTTGTCCTACCACTCTTGAGGAGGCCTTTGAGAAGGCCGTGAGGATGGAGCAAAAGCATAAGGCTATCAAGATGCTAGCAAAAACAAGTTGGGGCAACCAAGATGGACGATTTGCACCTAGAACGCTAGCTAAAAATTCTGCGAGTTCTAAGATAGTGGCTGCTAGTACGAGACCACGACCACCTTTGAGACCTTCTTCCGATGTTAGAGGAGGCACAAGACCCCTCGTTCGAACTCTAACACCTATCTAGGTGAAGGAGCGAAGAGCGAAGGGCCTTTGCTTTCGATGTGATGAACATTTCACCCTCGGTCATCGGTGTTCCAAACCGATCGGGAGTGTGATGCTCATCGACAGTCTCGAGGAGGACGATGAGGTCATTGGTGATGGAGAGTGTTCAGAGGAGGTCCATGAGGAGGCCGTTGAGGAGGGCGCGGAGGAAGATATCCAAGCTGAAATATCGATGCATGAATATTCGGGTACTTCCGTGCTAAGGACTTAGGGGTAGACAGACTCGTTAGAAAGCATTGTGTGCACATCCTTATCGATTCTAGGAGTACACACAACTTTTTAGATGAGAGATTAGTGGGGAGATTGGGCATGGATGCTGAACCGACTACGGGGTTTGACGTTGCTATGGAGACAGTACGAAGCTTAAGGCGGAGAGCTTGTATCGCCGAGTCAGTATACGGGTGGAAAGACATGACATCATTGTGGACTTGTATCCATTGACGCTGCGAGGAGTGACATTGTCCTTGACACTCAATGGTTACAAAGCTTGGGACCCGTCACTTTTGATTTCCAGAGCATGTGGATGAAATTTAAGCAAGGAAACAATGATGTGCGGCTTGATGGCGTTCGATCTCTACTGTTTCCTGCAATGCAGCCGATGGTTTTTTTTCCATATGTAAGTGATTTGGCCTATCTTCTTCAGTTAGGACTAGCAGGAGGTGGGACTCAAATGAATCCAGATAATACCATCGAGTTGTCTAGTTTATTAGACAAATTTGCTGGATTGTTTGAGGAATCAAAGGAGTTGCCACCAAGGAGAACGGCGGACCATCGCATAGAGATTGTACCCAGGGCTGCACTGACAAATGTGAGGCCATATCGATATCCAAATATGCAAAAGAAAGTTATTTCCAAGATGGTAGCCGAGATGTTGGGCAAGGCCTCATACAAACAAGTCATAGCTTTTACTCATTGCCTGTGCTATTAGTGTGAAAGAAGGATGGGATGTGACATTTTTGTGTCGACTACCGGACACTAAACGCTATCACCGTCAATGACCCGTATCCTATTCTGGTCATAGAGGAGCTATTGGATGAGCTTGCAGGGGCGATCATGTTTAGCAAGCTTGACTTGAGGGCCGGGTACCATCAAATTAGTGTTCACCCGGCGGATATGCATAAAACTACATTTCAGACTCCAAACAGACACAACGAGTTCTAGGTGATGCCCTTTGGTCTTACCAATGCTCCAGCTACTTTTCAAGCCTCATGAATGATATTTTTTGGCCTCTACTATGAAGGTATGCCTTGGTATTCTTTGACGACATTTTGGTGTGTAGTAGGACTGAATTAGAGCATTGGCGGCATTTGGAGGATGTGCTGAATTTGTTGAAGCAAAACTAGCTGAAGATCAAAAAGTCCAAGTTTGTAACGACCCAATACCAAAAAAAAAAAAAAAAAATTCATGGGCACGACGCGACCGGCCACACTGTGGTCGGCCTCGTGCCCATGCCAGCTGCTCATGCAGCTTGGTGGGGCGCCACGCGCCTGCGGCCGCTGCCGCAGCCCAACCGGCTGTGGCCAACTGGCCGCGGTGGGCCCCGACGCCACCACTACTCCTCCTCCACCGCCTTCTCTCTCTCTCTTTAAATCTCTCTCTCTCTCTCTCTCTCTCTCTCTCTCTCTCTCTCTCTCTCTCTCGGCCACCCTCTCTCTATCTCTCGTCCACCCTCTCACCCTACTCTCTCTATCTATACCGGCACCTTCCCTGGAGCCGCCGCCGCCGCCGGTGAGATCTCTCACTCCCCCTCTCTTTCCTTCTCTCTCTCTCACTCTCTCTCTCTCTCTCTCTCTTGCCTAAGGTTGGGATCGTCGGAGCCGAGCCGCCGCGCCGCCGGGTCGGGCGCGGCAACGGCCGGTGCCCTCCCCGCCGGCCCGGGTCCGCAACCTCCTCCCTCACCTCCTCTCTTTCTTCTCTTCCTCTTCTCTTCTCCTTCTTCTTCTTTCTTTCTTTCTTTCTTTTTCTCCTTCTTCCTCAGCTCCTTCTCTGTCCTTCTGCACAGTGTTGGGCCGAGCCCAGCACTGATGGCAAATGTAATTAATTTATTAATTAATTAGTTTATGTTATTTATTTAGGTATTTTTCTTCTTAATTAATGCAAATAGATTATTTAGACATTAACTATTTTAATAATATTATATATCATTCAATACAATTTTATTAATGATAATTTTTATAATTAATGATTAATTAGGTATAAATATAGGTAATACTTATATTTATTTATTTATTTACATATCTATTAGATTAATAGATAGATTTGTAAATTATAATTATTAGATTTATATTCTAATACCCTCATCATATATATTTTAAGTATTTCTATTAATTTTATGATTATTCTGCAACAAATAAAATACTAAGTTTATTTAGTTATTTATTTATTATTTTATTGAGTAAAGACTGCGTTGTCCCTAATTAATCAAGATAGTGTATGAATTATAAAATTAATTAAAATTAGACCACCTTTATACTTATTTAGCCTTTTATTTTATTTTATAATTATATATTTAGAAATACTCTTATATAAAAGGAAACAGGCCTCTTCTCCTTATATTATAACTAACTTTTTATAATAATAAAGAATTATAATATTTGAATCGTATCTATATTATAGACCTAGTTATGTAATCAAAAATAAAGAAAAGTGATTCTAAATCTAATAAACCTTTATATTTTAACTGAATTAATTCTAATTAGATAAACGGCTAACATCATACTTCTTAAATATTTCAGATCCCGAACCCCCTTATTTGAGACCCCGTGGACCTTGCTAGCGATGAGTGTCACTTGGTTACCTGACGGACGTGAGAGATGCGTGGTTTGTAGCTTCTGATCAGACGGTGAGTAGTCTTATCCCTTAGACGCCTTTCTCAAATTAGGTTATATTATATATTTGTGTATATGCATGTTTTGGCTTCTAGCATGATTATATGATTTTATCTAGAGATGATTATAGTCGAGCATATTTTATCATGCATTCGATTATACTGATTTGGAATATGAGTACATTGGTGATATATATAGAGATGATCAGAGATGATTCTACTGTTATGATTGTTTACCGAGTTGATCTGTAGCATGAGTATACATGTAATAGATTAGCATGAGTATGCATGTAATAGATTAGCATGAGTATGCATGTGTTGACGATACAGTTGGAGACTACATTGCATCATTTTCTCTTGATTTCTATTCCACCTAAATTTCTGTTAGGCATTGACTTGTTATCGTACTGGATATATGCATTTGCTCTGTCATTTAGAAGGAAAGCATGAAATATGATTGATAGGATAGTTGATAGAAAGCGTGAGGATACCCGAGTGGGCGCGAGGGTTAGGACGCGCTTGGTGGATGATTGATTGCTCGACATAGTCGCGATCCTGTTGGCCTTACGTCCGAGGTCGTTAGTCTGTGTGCGCAGCAAACATTCGGACACATGCCGTTCGCCAGGGCATATGTGGCGAGTTATCCTCACGAGGTTTCTATCAACTATGTGGGTGCCCGGTCTGGATGGATGTTGATACCCTAGCGGGTGGCGGGGTATGGTTATATTAGAGATACTCTTGTGGGTGGCGGAGTATGCTCTGAGCCTTTGGATATGATGTTGAGACCGGGTACCGGGTATTGACTATGCACAGTGGTCTAGTATGATGATATTATACTGAGATGTCGGTGATGATCGTGATGTTGAGAAACACATATGATTTTATTATTATCTAACATAACTGATTATTGAATGGTCAATATACATCATATATGGTTGCATTTGATATCACAGCATGGCCATGGTCGGCATGCATCATGTGTAAAATTTGATAGAGAGTTATGATGATCATATGACATGGAGATTTGTTTGTTCATTGTCGAGGATTGTATACTTTTATCAGTATGACATATTATCTACTTTTCATTTATGTATTATTGAGGATACATTCATATACTCATTCATGACATGATACTCTTTCTGATTCATATTATCTAGTACATGACTTACTCTTTGTTTGGCATTACTGATTTGGGGTAAGGTCTATTCACTGAGCCTTTTGCTCATGACTCTCTTTATTTCTTTTCTAATCCCCTCAGATTTGTGGTACGTGATAGCGACCTGAGATATCTTGAGAAGATATTTTAGAGTGATGATGAGGTGAGCTATTGATGCGAGACGGCATAGAAGATAGTTTAACCAGACATTGAGTTGTATCGTTGTTTGTTATATTTGTGCTTTATTGTATCGAATGATGATTTGTATAGTATATATCAGAATTTATAGCACTCGTGTATCAGTTGTTTAGTTATATCTTGATAGTTTATTGTGGCCTGTGTGGGCCCTGCCAGATTATGTAGTGGTCTACTATATATTATTATGAACTTGGATATTCGTATGCTAATAAGTTTATTTGGTTGATAGTATGATGTATTTGGTGATGGATTATGTGATCATGGATAGGTTAACAGGTTTTATTTGATGATGTCATGATTATATGTGCATAGGACAGTATCTGGGTGTGACGGGCCCCGCCCGACCTGTCGCGTGCGCCGTGCGTACCGTGTGGGCGCGTGGGCGTGCACGTGCTCGTGCCGGGCGGGGGCGTTACAAAGTTCCTATGGGGAGTACCACAAGTGGAGTATTTAGGCCACATAATCTCAGCGGAAGGTGTAGTGGCAGATCCTCAAAAGATAGCATGCATGACCGTTTGGCCAATACCTACTACTACCACAAGATTGCGAGGATTCTTGGGACTGACCGGGTATTATCGCCGCTTTATTGTCAACTATGGCATGATCGCTACTCCTCTTACTTCTTTGTTGAAGGACTCTTTTAGATGGACGGATGAAGCCATTACAGCTTTTGAAAAACTTAAAACAACAATGGCAACGACACTCATTCTAGCTCTACCTGACTTCACCAAAGAGTTCATTGTAGAATCTGATGCATTAGGGGTTGAATGCAAGGAGGACGTCCCATAGCCTTTCTTAGCAAGGCTTTATTACAAAAATCCATGCAATTATTGACCTACGAGAGAGAGAGATGTTGGCAATTCTGCATACGGTGATAAAGTGGAGGCCTTATTTGATCGGTAGGCTATTCATATTATCCAAACTAATCAAAGGAGCATTCAATATTTTATGGGATAGTATATACACACTCCGGCATAGCAGAGATGGCTCATAAATTTGCTGGGGTATGATTATGAAATCCAATACAAGAAGGTAACATAAGATAGAGTGGCAGATACACTATCACGCCAACCCGATACCGCCAAGCTCGTAGCATATTCTTCTCCTACTTTTTCCTTCCTTGTCGACCTGAGGTATGTATGTACTTCTGAGCCAGATATTATGAGATTGTTATAAGAGATGTTAGATGATCCAAAACGTCATCCAAAGGCTGGTCATGAGGATTGCGGCAAAAATTATTGGAGCATTTCCACCAAACTCCAAAGGATGGTCATGAGGGTGTCTTGAGGACTTATAGGAGGATATCTCAAAGTTGCACGTGGCCAGGATTGAGGCGGGATATGAGAAGTTTTTTCCATGCTTGCGAAGTCTGTCAAAGGGCTAAGGCAACCGCATTGAAACCGGCCTGATTACTACAATTTTTACCTATACTTGATCATGTTTGGGAAGATATTTCTATGGATTTCATAGAGGGTCTTCCGCTGGTAAGTGGTTATTTAGTTATTTTTGTGGTTGTTGACAAATTGAGCAAATATGCACACTTTTCTACATTATCATATCTATTTTCAGCCAAGTGAATGGCTGAAATTTTTATTAGAGATGTTGCTTGGTTACATGGCATGCCATGCATGATTGTCTCGGATCATGATCATGTATTTATGAGCAACTTTTGAATGGAGTTTTTTAGATTACAGGGGACTCGATTGAACTTCAGTTCGGCCTACCATTCACAATCGGACGGCCAAACCGAGGTGGTCAATTGAGGCATTGAGTAGTACTTAATTTGGTGAATATTTTCCCTCGGTGGTCAGGGTGTTATGGATCGATTCTACTTAGTTTAGTAATTTTATGACTATAAAAGAATATTTGGTGAATATTTTCCCTCGATTGCGTGGACTGCTTCTCACAATAAATCCAGATCTTGATGGAATCGTTCCGTAGCCTATCATTAGTATCAGAGCCTATCAATTTGGTATCGTAGACACTATCATACTAGTTGTCTATTTAAAAATCCAGATCTTGATGGTCGCGTTTGAACACCCTTGTGAACGCCTATAGGCGTTCAAGTCGATAGAGAACGCAAATTAGAGCACATTCGAACGCTCGCGTGCATACCTTGCATACATTCATATCGACAGAAAATATATTTTGTGCATTCGAACGCGGTCGTGATACGATCTCCTCTTAGGCTAAGGTTTGATCTATCTCGTTTTCAGATCTGGACAAGATTTGGCACAAAACTTTGGAAAAGGAGTCTGGAAGTTCTGGTCGTTGGATCAATATGAAATTTTAATATGTTGTAGTCCTAGAAAAGAGTTTTCCAATGAATCTAGTTTTAGGGAAATCAGACAGCAGGATGTGGAGATATCGTTAGATAAGTAGACGAATATTCGAGAGTCCGTCTATAGATCCGTGGATGGAGGCACAAGATCCGAGGTGGATTATGGAGGTGGTAGACTGGCGGTAATGGGGTGGCACCGATGGGTAAGTGGTGGTGGAAGGGATATGGATGATGGAAGGGTTAGGGCAAGTGTAGATAGATTTGAAGAAGGGTGAGAAGTGGGCCACCCCTAAGGGACTAGAGTGAGTGGCTGGTCGAGGGAGGCTAGAAGCGGCGGAGCTAGGGGATGAGGGAACGAGAAAGAAGAAGAAGAAGAAGATTAGGGCAAAACTCAATTCATTCAATAATGATTCCTTTGTTGCCATCCACACCTTTAGAAGCTAACCAACCAATTCAAAAATGACAATTATTAACCCTAGAAACAGTAGATTTTCACCGACCGCATTCGAACGAGGTCGAATGCGTTCGAACGCACAAAAAATGTTCTCTATCGATGCGAACCTAATGCAGGTGTTCGAACATGCCCGATCGCATTTGAACGCATATTTCACATTCTATATTTTTGCGAACCTAATTCAGGCATTCACAAGTGCGTTCGAATGCACCCACTCGCGTTCGAACGCGACCTACAGAAAACTTATTTTTCTCTAAAATAAAACACTAAAACAAGAATAAAAGAGTTATGAATCGTATTAGGTCGACCCCGTTCAAATGCGATCGGCAAGAGTCCACTATTTTTAGGGTTAATAATTATCATTTAGGTCCTAGTTGCAGTCCATAACATCAATAACTATAACAAAAAATGTAGATCAGGAAGTTACAGATCGATCACCCTTGGTTTCATAATTTGCAGACTACAAGAAAATATTTGGTGAATATTTTCCCTTAGTTGCGTGCACTGCTTTTCTACACCCGATCCAGATAAGGAAGAGGACATTCTGTACCTATCATGCTTTCCTACAACCGATCCAGATCGGGAAGAGCACATTTCATTTATAACAAGTGGTATCAGAGCCCGGCGGACCTCGGACCTCGGACCTCGGACCTCCACTAATGGTGGAGACATGGTTGTTGGCACCAAGGAGATCAATGGAGGGTGCACCAATAGCGGAACACTCGACCCATGAAAATCCTAACCGAGAGGCCGAGCCCCTTGGTGCGGCTGCGATCGGGCTGAGTCAACCGACGCAAGTGGGTATGAGCATGGGTTTGGCGGATGAACTTAGGGGCATGTTCCAAATGTTGCTGCAGCGGGTGGCCGCAATGCAGAATGATCATAATGCCTTGAAGGAGTACGTCATGAACCGGTCGGCTTCATCATCTCCTCGACGAAGATCAGTGCCACAAGAATGACCAGTGGCGGAATCACACTGAACCGACGTCCCACAAGCCCAGGTATGACATGTTAATATCAATGTGATAGGCTACGAAATAATTCTTTTAAGATATGAATTTATTGTAGGAAGCAGTCCATACAATTGAGAAAAATATTCACCAAATATTATTCTGTTAGTCGAAAATTGTGAATTGATCCGTATCTCCCTGATCTACATTTTTTATATTTACTCCCTTCACATAATTGAACTGAAACAGGGATGAAAGTACGATTTAGCGCGGATGATAGGGGTGGTGACGGGTGGAGTGGAAGTTAGGGTTTTGGATGATAATGGAGATGAGGGTGGATGAGTGGTGTTGTTAAGGGATAAAGACGAAGGGAAAGAAGTGGTCGAGATCCCAAAGAAGAGGGAGGACTCGATTGATGAGGGAGATTAGAAGTTTGGAAAGACCTTGCCAACAGTAGAGGTGGTAGGTTGGTGAAGAGGGAGGAGGGAGATTAGGTTAGAAAGAAGATATAGAGACAAGAAACCAATATTCCAATAATATAATAATTTTGGCTACCATTGGTCTCCTTGTCGATGTCATCTTCCTTGTTTCTACCATTAATACAGGTCTAAGGTTCACCTTGCTCTGATACCATTGATAGGCTACGGTATGATTCCTTCAAGACCTGTATTTATTGTAAGAAGCAATCTGCACAATTGAGGGAAAATATTCACCAAATATTCTTCTATAGTCAGAAAATTATGACACCAATTAGAATCGATTCATAACTCCCTGATCTACGACTATGTCCTTTGTAGATTCGAACTACAGCTGGGACGAAAATATGATATAGTGCGGATGATGGCGGTGGTGGCGAGTAGAGTGAAAGATAGGGTTATGGATGATAATGGAGATAAGGGTGGATTGTCGATGTGGTTTATGGGATAAAGACGAAGGGGAAGAAGTGGTCGAGACCCCCAAAGAAGGGGGAGGACTCAACATGCGAGGGAGATTAGAAGTTAGGAGAGACCTAGCCAATGGTAGAGGTGGTAGGTTGGTGAAGAGGGAGGAGGGAGATTAGGTTAGAGAGAAGATAGAGAGACAAGAAACCAATCTTCTAATAACATAATAATTTTGGCTGCCATCGACACATTTATAGAGGCTAGCCAACAAGCCCTAATAATAATAACTAACTTTAATCCTAGTGAAATCCCATCGATTGCATTCCAACGCACCTGATCGCGTTCGAATGCACAAAAGACGTTCTCTATTTGTGCGAACACGATGCAGGCGTTTGAACGCGCATTACACATTCTTTGTATTTGCGAACCTGATGTAGACGTTCACAAATGCGTTCGAATGCGACCCCTTTCGTGTTCGAACGCGACGTATAAGAATTTTAGTTTAATGAAAATAAACAACTAATGCAATAAGAAAATACTCTAATAAGGTGTATCAGCCCACCACGCTTTCCCCATCTTGCCCTCAAGGTGTAAAGTCAGGAAAACGCTCCAAGATGTCCGTCTCCAACTCCCATGTAGCCTCATTGGATGGCTTGCCAAGCCACTCAACTAGAATCTCCATCTCTAATATGCTATCATGACGTCGTCGGTGCCTACCAAGTATTCGAACTGGCTCTACAATATCTGTCTCCTCTAGTGGCTCTGGTAGAGCTGATCCAACGACCTCATGATCACCAATCCGCTCCCTTAATAATGAAACATGAAAGATAGGATGCACTCTCGACCCCTTCGGCAGCTCCAAATGATATGCAACCGGACCAATACGCTCTAACACTCGAAACGAACCAATGTAGCGATTTGCTAACATTTGGTTACGCATCGAATGCAAGGTCACCTATCGATATGGTTGTACTCTCACAAACACCCAACTGCCGATGTCGAACTCCTGCTCCCAATGGCTATGATCATAAACTTGCTTCATACGGTTTTGAGCAAGTTTAAGATAGGCACGCAATCTCCTCAATGTAGCATCTCTATCCATCAAAGCTACGTCCACCTCCATCCAATCTGCAGATGCCACTAAATCATAAGCATGCAATGTCGGAGCTATGTGTCCATACACTGTCTCAAATGGAGTCATGTCAATACTGCTGTGGTAGGCGATGTTGTAAGACCACTCCGCCCACGGTAAGAACTCCAACCATCGTCTCGAAATCTCTCCAACAAAGCATCTCAAGTACTTCTTAATGCCTTGATTGAACACCTCGGTGTGAATGGTAAGCCAAACTGAAGTTCAATCGAGTCCCCTGCAATCTGAAAAACTCTATCCAAAAGTCACTCATAAATACACGATCACGATCCGAGATAATCATGCGTGGCATGCAAGGTGACCGAGCAACATCTCTCACAAAAATTTCAGCCACTAACTTGGCTGAAAATAGATGTGACAATGCTGAAAAGTGCGCATACTTGCCTAATCTGTCAACCACACAAAAATAACAGAATAACCACGTACTAGCAAGACCTCTATGAAATCCATATAAATGTCTTCCCAAATATGATCCGGCATAGGTAAAGGCTGTAGTAATCCGGTTGATTTTAATGTGGTTGCCTTAGCCCTTTGACAGACTTCACTAGCACGGACAAAACTCATCACATCATGCCTCAATCCCTGCCACGTGCAACTCTAAGATATCCTCCTATAAGTCCTCAAGACACCCTCATGACCAGCCTTTGAAGTTTGGTGGAAGTGCTCCAACAATTTCTACCGCAATCCATCATCTATGGGCACCTAAATGCATCCGCGGTCTAGCAGCGAATCACCTTGATTCTCCAACTCTGGATGATGTTCCGAATCATCCAACTCCTCCTGCAACAATCTCAAAACATCTGGATCAGATGTACATGTATATAATAGCTCATCAAGGAAGGGAAAGGTAGGAGAAGAATATGCTGCGAGCTCAGCGGTATCGGGTTGGCGCGATAGTGCATCCGATGCTCTATTTTCTGTTCCATTCTTATATTGGATTTCATAATCATACCCCAGCAATTTTGTGACCCATCTCTATTGTGTCGGAGTGTGTATACGCTGTCCCATAAAGTACAGAAGGCTCCTTTGATTAGGTCGGATAATGAATCGCTTACCAATCAAATAAAGGCTCCACTTTGTTACCGCATGTAGAATTGCCAACATCTATCTCTCGTAGGTCGATAATTGCTGTGATTTTTGTGATAAAGCCTTGCTAAGAAAGGCTGTGGGACATCCTTCTTGCATTAGTACAGCTCCTGTGCCAACTCCCGACGCATCACATTCCACAACGAACTCTTTGGTGAAGTCTGGTAGAGCTAGAATGGGCGTCGTTGTCATTGGTGTTTTTAGTTTTTCAAAAGCTGTGGTGGCTTCATCCGTCCATCTAAAAGAGTACTTCTTCAACAAAAAAGTGAGAGGAGCAGCGATCTTGCCATACTTGACAATTAAGCAGCGATAATACCCGGTCAGCCCTAAAAATCTTTGCAATCTTGAGGTTGTAGTAGGAATTGGCCAAACGGTCATGCATGCTACCTTTTGAGGATCCGCCGCTACACCTTTCGCTACGATGATGTGGCCTAAATACTCCACTTGTGGTACTGCCCAAAGGCACTTGAACTATTGATCTTTAGCTTGTTTTGCTTCAACAAATTCAGTACATCCTCCAAATGCCGCCAATGCTCCAATTCAGTCCTGCTATACACCAAAATATCGTCAAAGAATACCAAAACATATCTTCGCAATAGAGGCCAAAATATATCATTCATGAGGCCTTAAAAAGTAGTTGAAGCATTGGTGAGACCAAAAGGCATTATTCGGAACTCGTAGTGCTCGTCCGGAGTCCGAAATGCAGTTTTATGCACATCCGCTGGGTGAACTCTAATTTGATGATACCCAACCCTCAAGTCAAGCTTGCTGAATATAGTCGCCCCTACAAGCTTGTCCAACAACTCCTATATGACCAGAATGGGATACCGGTCCTTGACGGTGATAGCGTTTAATGCCCGATAGTCGACACCAAAATGTCATGTTTTGTAGGAGGATTACTCGCAGATTTGGGACAGCGGCATAAGAAGATGGTTCAGAGGACGACCGTATTGGAGTACCAAGCAGAATTTGAAAGAGTTAGTAGTCGTTGTGAGCCACCATGGCATGAACCTACATTGATGAACACATTCATTTTAGGACTGTGGGAGGAGATACAGGCGGATGTTCGTGCTGTTTGTCTGACCACTCTTGCGGAGGCCTTTGAGAAGGCCGTGAGGATGGAGCAAAAGCACAAGGCTCTCAAGATGGCAGCGAAAACAAGTTGGGGTAACTGAGATGGGCGATTTGCGCTTAGAACTCCGATTGGAAATTCTGTGGGTTCAAAGACAACAACTGCTAGTACTAGAGCACGACCACATTTGAGACCTCCTTCTGATGTTAAAGAAAGCACAAGACCCCCCATTTGAACTCTCACACCTACCTAGGTGGAGGAGCGAAGAGCGAAAGGCCTTTGCTTTCGATGCGATGAACGTTTCACCCCCGGTCATTGGTGTTCCAAACTGATCAGGAGTGTGATTCTCATTGACGATCTCGAGAAGGACAATGAGGTTGTTGGTGGTGGAGAGTGTTCAGAGGAGGTCCATGAGGAGGCCGGTGGAAGAGGGTGGGAAAGAAGATATCCAAGCTAAAATATCGATGCATGCATATTCCGGTACTTCCGCGCCAAGGACATTGCGGGTGGACAGACTCGTTAGAAAGCATTGTGTGCACATCCTCATCGATTCGAGGAGTACAATATGATAGGGTTACAGATAATTCCCTTAAAATCTTAATTTATTGTAGGAAGCAGTCCGCACAACAGAGGGAAAATATTCGGTAAATATTCACCTATAGTTAGAAAATTACGAAACTAAATGGAATAGATCCAAAACTCCTTGATCTATGTTTTTTAATATTTTTTCCCTTCATAGATTCGAACTGCAACTATGACGGCAACACAATATATTGCGGATGTTAGTGGTGGTGACGGGTGGAGTGGAAGTTTAGGTTATGGATGATAATGCAGATGAGGGTGGATGGGTGATGTTGTTTAAGTGATAAAGATGAAGGGGAAGAAGTGGTCGAGATCCCAAAGAATGGGGAGGACTCGATAGATAAGGGAGATTAGAAGTTAGGAGAGAACTTGCCAATGGTAGAGATGGTAGGTTGGTGAAGAGAGAGGAGGAGATTAGGGTAGAGAGAAGATAGAGAGACAAGAAATCAATATTCCAATAGTATAATGAATTTGGCTAGCATCCACACCTTTATAGAGGGTAGCCAATAAGCCCTAATAACAATAACTAACCCTAATCCAAGTGGAATCCCGCCGATCATGTTAGAACGCGCCCGACTGCGTTCGAATGTGCATTTCGTGTTCTCTATTTTTGTGAACCTAATGCAGGCGCTCGCAAGGGCATTCGAACGCAACTCCTTTCGCGATTGATCATGACCTACATGAATTTTATATTCGCTCCCTCAGTAATGAAACATGGAAGACAGGATGCACTCTCGACCCTCTGGCAGCTCCAAACGATATGCAACCAAACCGATACTCTCCAACACTCGAAACGGACCAAAGTAGCGATGTGCTAACTTTTGGTTACTCATCGGACGCAAGGTCATCTGTCGATACGATTGTACTCTCACAAACACCCAACTGCCAATGTCGAACTCCTACTCCCGATGACTGCGGTTATAAACTTGCTTCATGCGGTTTTGAACAAGTTTAAAATTGGCACGCAACCTCCTCAATGTGGTGTCTCTATCCATGAAAGCTAAGTCCACCTCTGTCCGATCTGCAGATTCCACTCGATCATATGCGCGTAATGTCGGAGGTGTGCATCCATACACCATCTCAAATGGAGTCATGTCAATGCTACTGTGGTAGTCATTATTGTAGGACCACTTCACCCACGCTAAGAACTCCAACCATCATTTCGGTATCTCTTCAACAAAGCACCTTAAGTGCTGCTCAATGCCTCAATTGACCATCTCGGTTTGGCCGTCCGTTTGTGGATGGTAGGCCGAACTGAAGTTCAATCGAGTCCCCCTATAATATGAAAAACTCCGTCCAAAAGTCGCTCATAAATACACGATCACGATCCGAGACAATCGTGCATGGCATGTCATGTAACCAAGCAACATCTCTAACAAAAATTTTAGCTACTAACTTGACTAAAAATGGATGTCAAAATACAGAAAAGTGCGCATATTTGTTCAATCTGTCAACCACCACAAAAATAACAGAATAACCATGTACCAGTAGAAGACCCTCTATGAAATCCATAGAAATGTCTTCCCAAACACAATCCGGTATAGGTAAAGGTTGTAGTAATCCGGCCGATTTCAATGTGGTTGCCTTAGCTCTTTGACAGACTTCGCAAGCACGAACAAAACTCCTCACATCTAGTCTCAATCTTGGCCATGTGCAACTCTGAGATATCCTCCCAAAAGTCCGCATGACACCCTCATGACCAGCCTCTGGAGTTTGGTGGAAGTGCTCCAACAATTTCTACCGCAATCCATCATTTGCAGGCACTCGAATGCATTCACGGTCCAACAGCAAACTGCCTCAATTCTCCAACTTTGGATGGCGCTCCGGATTATCCAACACCACCTACAACAATTTCAAAACATCTGGGTCAGATGGACATGCATATCTCATCTCGTCAACAAAGGGAAAGGTTGGAGAAGAATAGATTGCAATCTCAGCGGTATGGGGTTGGCACGATAGTGCATCTGCCGCTCTATTTTCCGTTCTCTTCTAGTATTAGATATCATAATCATACCCCAACAATTTTGTGGCCTATCTCTGCTGTGCCGGAGTGTGTATACGCTATCCCATAAAATATACAAGGCTCTGTTGATCAGTTCGGATAATGAATCGCCTACCGATCAAAGATGGCCTCCACTTTATCACCGCATGCAGAATTGCCAACATCTCTCCCTTTTTAGTCGATAATGACAGAGATTTTTGTGATAAAGCCTTACTAAGAAAGGCTATGAGATGTCCTCCTTGCATTAGTACAACTCCTATGCCAACTCCCAACGCATCACATTCCACAACGAACACTTTGGTGAAGTCTAGTATAGCTAGAACAAGTGCCATTGTCATTGCTATTTTCAGTTTTTCAAAAAACTGTAGTGGCTTCATTCATCTATCTAAAAGTGTCCTTTTTCAACAAAAAAGTGAGAGGAGCAGCAATCTTGCCATACACGATGATGAAGCGGTGATAATATCCAGCCAGCCCCAAGAATCCTCGCAATCATGTGGTAGTAGTAGGTATCGGCCAAGCGGTCATGCATGCCACCTTTTGAGGATCCGCCGCTACACCTTTCGCTGAGATGACGTGGCCTAAATACTCCACTTATGGTACTCCCCATAGGTACTTGGACTTCTTGATCTTCAATAATTTTGCTTCAACAAATTTAGTACATCCTCCAAATGCCGCCAATGCTCCAATTTAGTCTTGCTATACACTAAAATATGATCAAAGAATACCAAGACATACCTTCATAGTAGAGGCCAAAAAATATCATTCATGAGGCCTTGAAAAGTAGCTGGAGCATTGGTAAGACCAAAAGGCATCACTCGAAACTTGTAGTGCCCATCCGAAGTATGAAATGCAGTTTTGTGCACATTCGTCTGGTGAACTCTAATTTGATGGTACCCGACCCTCAAGTCAAGCTAGCTGAATATAGTCACCCCTGCAAGCTCGTCCAACATCTCCTCTATGACTGGAATGGGATACCAATCATTGATGGCGATAGCGTTTAGTGCCCAGTAGTCGACACAAAAATGCCATGTCTGATACCATTCGGACTTCACCGACGTCGTCTCAAGCATGGATTCACTTTAGGAGTATTTTTGTTTCATGTTTTAGTGTTTAATTTCCATTAAAATAAGTTTTCTATAAGTCGCGTTCGAATGCGGGTGGAGTGAGTTCGAACGCGGTCGACGAAAATTGTATTTTTAGGGTTAATTTGAGTTGTTGGTTAGCCTATAAAAGGATGTGGTAGGCAACCAAATTGAGGATTGATTATTGAGATTGAGTTTTGCCTTGCCTCCTTCGTCTTCTTCGCTTCCGTTCTCTCAATCCCTGGAGACGCCGCTTCTAACCTCCCTCGTCCGGCTAATCACCCTAGTCCCTTAGGGGTGGCCCTCTTCTCCCACTTCGTCCAATCTATCCCACACTTGCCCTAATCCTTCCATCAACCACAACCCATCCACCACCACTTTTCACCGGTGCCACCCCATTAACGCCGGTCCTCCACCATCCACCATTACCTAGGATCTCGTGCCTCCATCCACGGATCCAAAATAGAGCATCCTGACGTTCGTTCGCTAAACGAACGATATATGGACATCCCCATCTCCGATTCGCCCGAAACTTGATTTGTTGGAAATTTCGTTTCCGGGCCTAAAACATATCAAAATTTCACGTCGATCCGACGGTGGAATATTTCGAGATCTTATTTCAAAGTTCCGTGCAGATCTAGTCCAGATCAAGAATTGGAAGAGATGGTTCACCAAAAAGGCGAGATCATATCAAGCTGGTATCAGAGCTCCATAGCCAGAGGTGTGATCGTATCAAGCTTGGTATCAGAGCCACCGTTCCTCAGACAAGCGCTTCCAATGACGACAACCAGATCCATGGCTACACGGCGAGATGATGAAGAAGAGATTCTCCCAATAGAGGAGGGAGAAACGATTGCAGGGACTTCCACCCGTGGAACCGCCCGATCTAATCAGAATACGGAAGAACCTAGCGTTCAAGCCGTGTTGGGGTCTCTTTCAGAGCAAATGGCCATCAACAACCAGATAATGATGGAGATGATGTGGGAACTACGGACGACAAGGAAAGCAATGGCGAACGGGAAAGCACCATCGACCCCACGACGCGAGTCCACCCCCTTGAACCCACCGCCACCGGTTCAGCCTTTGCAACCACAAGAGCCGCTGCTACCACCACCCTATGGGCAGAGGCAAGCAAGGATGGTTACACCAGGTCCAGTTGCAGGTGAACCCATCCGACGGGTGAACCACTATGGAGACCGCCTTGGAGATCAAGATCCGTGGGCGGGTCAATACGATCCGGAACCACGGCAAGTTAATCAAAACCGAAGGAGGGATCATCAACCCTTCATGGTGCATCCTCCCCCGGTTAGACAAGGACATGATCCGAAACGAGACAATGGCATCCGTGGACAAGTCGTGTGTCTCGAATTCCCCAAGTTCAAAGGTGGCGACCCGATCGATTGGTTGTATAGGGCCGAGCAATTCTTTGCATACCAAGGAACGGCGGAAGAGTACAAGGTGACGCTTGTGAGCTTCCACCTTGAGGATGCGGCGCTTCATTGGTTTCGAGCAGCCAATGCCACTGAGGCTATCGAAACTTGGGCTGAATTTTGCGCCGATATCACACGGTGATTTGGAGCATCGGGATATGAAGACTTTGATGCTCTCCTCTCAAAGACGGTGCAAAAGACCACGGTTGGGTCATACCAAGAAGAATTTGAGAGGATTAGTAGCCGATGTCATCCACCATGGACGGATCAGCAACTTCGCAGCACCTTCATCTCCGGGCTGCGGGGTGACATACAAGCCGAAGTGAGAGCTTTAAGGCCTAGAACCTTAAAGGAGGCCTTCAAAGATGCGGTGCTTATGGAAGACAAACATAGGGCCATGAAGATACACTTGAAACAGAGTTGGATGAGCCAAGGAAGCCGCAATCAAGCTCAACCAAACATAGCGGCGGGAAATACTATCGGAGTACCAAGGGTTGCTGCTACAGTGGTACCTCCTCGAGCACCCTTGAAGCCATCCCAAGATGTGAAGTATGCACCTAGAGGTCCGGGACGAGCACTCACACCAGCCCAAGTAGAAGAAAGAAGAGCCAAGGGCCTATGCTTCCGTTGTGATGAGAAGTTTGTACCCAGGCATCGCTGCGCTAAACCGATGGGATCGGTGATGCTAATCGATGGATTGGAGGAAGCGGAGGACGAGTTTGCAGCTGAAGGTGCAGATGTGGCTGGACATCAAGGAGAAGAAACTGAGGAGCAACCCGTGGAGGACATGATAGCCGTAAACGGGGTAGTCAAGAAAACCACAGTGAGAATCTTGATTGACACCGGGTCCACCCACAACTTCATTGACAAGAGGCTCCTTAGGAAGATTGAGCTCGAGTCGGAACCCATGGAAGGGTTCGATGTGATGATCGGAGATGGCACCACATTGTGAGCATATTTTATTTGTGGAGGTGTGGAATTGAAGGTGCAAGGCCAAACTTTCACATTGGACCTTTATCCGTTGGCCTTGCAAGGTGCCGATATTATTTTGGGGACTCAATGGCTTCAAAGCTTGAGTTAGAGTTCAAAGATCGCTTCCCAAATTTCAAACCTTGAGGACAAGGTTGCGGAAGCGTGGTGGATTGATACGATTCGAACTTCACCGACGTCGTCTCGAGCATGGATTCACTTTAGGAGTGTTTTTGTTTCATGTTTTAGTGTTTAATTTCCATTAAAATAAGTTTTCTGTAAGTCGCGTTCGAACGTGGGTTGAGTGAGTTCGAACGGGGTCGACGAAAATTGTGTTTTTAGGGTTAATTTGAGTTGTTGGTTAGCCTATAAAAGGATGTGGTAGGCAACCAAATTGAGGATTGATTATTGAGATTGAGTTTTGCCTTGCCTCCTTCGTCTTTTTCGCTCCCGTTCTCTCAATCCCCGACGACGCCGCTTCTAACCTCCCTCGTCCGGCTAATCACCCTAGTCCCTTAGGGGTGGCCCTCTTCTCCCCCTTCGTCCAATCTATCCCACACTTGCCCTAATCCTTCCATCAACCACAACCCTTCCACCATCACTTTTCACCGGTGCCACCCCATTAACGCCGGTCCTCCACCATCCACCATTACCTAGGATCTCGTGCCTCCATCCACGGATCCAAAATAGAGCATCCTGATGTTCATCCGCTAAACGAATGATATCTCGAGATCCCCAACTCCGATTCATCTGAAACTTGATTTGTTGGAAAGCTCTTTTCCGGGCCTAAAACATATAAAAAGTTCACGTCGATCCGACGGCGGAATATTTAGGGATCTTATTTCAAAGTTCCGTGCAGATCTAGTCCAGATCAAGAATTGGAAGAGATCGACCCTTCACCAAAACCAGAGGTGTGATCGTATCAATGTCCCATCCTTTTTTTCGCAGCAATAGCACGGGCGATGAGTAAGAGTTATGACTTGGTTGTATGAGACCTTGCTCCAACATCTCGGCTACCATCTTGTAAATAACTTCCTTTTGCACATGAGGATATCGATATGGCCTCACGTTTTCCTATGCAGCCCCAGGTACAATCTCTATGTGATGGTCTACCGTTTGCTTTGGTGGCAACTCCTTTGGTTCCTCAAATAGTTCAGCAAATTTATCTAATAAATTATACAACTCTGTAATAGTATCTGGACTTATTTGAGACTCATTTTTTGCTGGTCCTAACTGAAGAAGATAGGCCAAATCACTCGCACAAGGCAGTCCCACCATCGGCTACATCGCAGGAATCAACGGAGAACGAACGCCATCAAGCCGCACATCTTTATTTCCTTGTTTAAATTTCATCCACATGTTTTGATAATGAAATGTGACGGGTCCCAAACTCTGTAACCACTGAGTGTCAAGGACAATGTTTGCTCCTTGAAGCGCCAACAGATACAAGTCCACAATGATGTCGTGTCCTTGCACCCGTATATCGACCCGGCGACACAACCTCTCTACCTTAAGCTTCGGTGGTATCAGGTTGGCGTGACAGTGCATCCGCCGCTCTATTTTTGTTCCCTTATTGTATTGGATTTTATAATCATATCCCAGCAAATTTGTGACTCATCTCTACTGTGCCGGAGTGTGTATACGCTGCCCCATAAAATACAGAAGACTTTGCTGATCAGTTCGGATAATGAATCGCCTACCGATCAAATAAAACCTCCACTTTGTCACTGCATGCAAAATTGTAAATATCTCTCTCTCATAATTCGATAATTGCAGAGATTTTTATAATAAAGCCTTACTAAGAAAGGCTATGGGACGTCCTCCTTGCATTAGTATAGCTCCTATGCGAACTCCTGATGCATCATATTCCACAACGAACTGTTTCGTGAAGTCCTGTAGAACAAGAATGGGTTCCGTTATCATTGCTATTTTTAGTTTTTCAAAACCTATAGTGGCTTCATCTGTCCATCTAAAAGAGTCATTATTCAACAAAGAAGTGAGAGGAGCAGCGATCTAGCCATACCCAATGATGAAGCGGCGATAATAGTCGGCCAGCCCCAAGAATCCTCGCAATCCTATTGTAATGGTTGGTATCGGCCAAGCAGTCATGCATGCCACCTTTTGAGGATCCGCCGCTACACCTTCCACTTAGATGATGTGCCCTAAATACTCCACTTGTGGTACTCCCCGTAGCCACTTGGACTTCTTGATTTTCAACTGGTTTGCTTCAATAAATCCAGCACATCCTCCAAATATTGCCAATGCTCTAATTCAGTCCTACTATATACCAAAATATCGTCAAAGAATACCAAGACATACCTTCGCAGTAGAGGCCAAAAAATATCATTCATGAGGCCTTGAAAAGTAGTTGGAGCATTGGTAAGACAAAAGGCATCACTCGGATTACGTAGTGCCTATTCGGAGGTCCGAAATGCAGTTTTGTACACATCCCCCGGGTGAACTCTAATTTGATGGTACCCAGCCCCCAAGTCAAGTTTGCTAAATATAGTCGCCCCTGCAAGCTCGTCCAACAGCTCCTCTATGATTGGAATGGGATACCGATCCTTGACGGTGATAGCGTTTAGTGCCCAGTAGTCGACACAAAAATGCCATGTCCCGTCCTTCTTTCGCACAATAGCATATGGGATGAGTAAGAGCTATGACTTAGTTGTATGAGACCTGGCTCCAACATCTCAGCTACCATCTTGGAAATAACTTCTTTTTCGATATATGAATACCGATATGGCCTCACGTTTGCCGGTGCAGCCCCGGGTACAATCTTTATGCGATGGTCCGTCGTTTGCCTTGGTGGCAACTCCTTTGGTTCCTCAAATAGTCCAGCAAATTTATCTAATAAATTAGACAACTTTATGGTAGTATCTAGACTCATTTGAGGCTCATCTCCTGCTGGTCCTAACTAAAGAATATAGGCCAAATCACTCGCATAAGGCATCCCCACCATCGGTACTATCAAAGGAATCGGCGGAGAACGAATTCCATGAAGCCGCACATCTTTGTTTCCTTGTTCAAATTTCATCCACATGCTCCAGAAATCAAATGTGACGGGTCCCAAACTCTGTAACCACTGAGTGCCAAGGACAATGTCCACTCCTTGCAGCGCCAACGGATACAAGTCCACAATGATGTCGTGTCCTTATACCCGTATACTGCCTTAAACTCCGTGCCGTCTCCTATAGCAACGTAAAACCCTATGGTCAGTTCAGCATCCAAGCCCAATCTCCTCACTTACCTCTCGTCTAGAAAGTTTACTCCCCGAATCAATGAGGATTTGCTAATTATTCTCCCATAGTCAGAAAATTATGAAACTAAGTGGAATAGATCCGTAACTCCCGGATCTACGTTTTTTTGTATTTATGCCCTTCACAGATTCGAACTTCAATTAGGACGAAAATGCGATATGTTACGGATGTTAGTGGTGGTGACGAGTGGAGTGAAAGTTTAGGTTATGGATGATAATTGAGATGACGGTGGATGTGTAACAACCCAACCTTAAAAAAAACAAATTCTATTGCATGGCACGATATGGCCGGCCTCGTGCCATGCAGTGGCAGGAGGGGAGCGGCGAACAGCCGGGCCAGCTGGCACTGTGGGCCCCGCCGTCACCGCTAGGGCCTCCCTCCCTATCGCCTCTCTCTCTATTATTTTTCCTCCCCACTCGCTCTTTCGGTCTCTCTCTCTCTCTCTCTCTCTCTCGGGTTCGTTGGAATAGAGCCGCCAGCGAGAGGTTGACCGCTAGCTGGGTCATAGGCGCGTAATGTCGGAGCTGTGCGCCCACATACTATGTCAAACGGAGTCATGCCAATAATGTTGTAGTGGGCAGTGGAAGTAGGGATTGGCCAAGCTATCATGGATGCCATCTTTTGTGGATCCGCCGCCACTCCTTCCGATGTTATGATGTGGCCTAAATACACTAAAATGTCATCAAATAATACCAAGACATACCGTCACAGTTGAGGCCAAAAAATATCATTCATGAGGCCTTGAAAAGTAGCTGGAGCATTGGTGAGACCAAATGGCATCATCTGGAAGTCGTAGTGCCTATCCGTAGTCTGAAATACAGTTTTGTGCACATCCTCTCGGTGAACTATAATTTGACGATACCCGACCCTCAAGTCAAGTTTGCTGAATATTGTTGCCCTTGCAAGCTCGTCCAGCAACTCCTCTATGACCAAAATGAGATACTAGTCCTTGATGGTGATAGCATTTAGTGCCCGGTAGTTGACACAAAAATGCCACGACCCGTCCTTCTTTCGCACTAATAACACGGGCGATGAGTAAGAGCTATGACTTGGTTGTATGAGGCTTTGCTCCAACATCTCGACCACCATCTTGGAGATAACTTCCTTCTGCACATGTGGATAACGATATGGTCTCACGTTCGTCAGTGCAGCCCCGAGCACAATTTCTATGAGATTGTCCGCCGTTCGCATCGGTGGCAAATCCTTTGGTTCCTCAAACAGTCAAGAAATATTATCCAATAAATTAGACAAATCATTTATAGTACCTAGACTCATTTGAGGCTAATCTCCTGCAGGTCCAAACGGTAGAAGATAGGCCTAATCACTCGCATAAGGCAGCCCCACAATGGGTTGCATCGCTGGAATTGGCGTGGACCGAACGCCATCAAGCCGCACCTCTTTGTTTCCTTGCTTAAATTTTATCCATATACTTCAAAAATCAAATGTGACGGGTCCCAAGCTCTGTAACCACTGAGGGTCAAGGATAATATCCCCTCCTTGCAGCACCAATAGATACAAGTCCACTAAGGGACATTAGTTATTTATTTTCATTAAAGTAATTTTATGTTGGTCGCCTTCGAACGCGAAAGGGGCGTTCGAACACCTTTGTGAATGCCTACATCAGATTCGCAAAAATAGAGAACGTGAAATTTGCATTCGAACGGTCGGGCATGTTCGAACGTCTACATCGGGTTCACATCGACAGTGAATGCCTTTTGTGTGTTCAAACACGATTGGACGCATTCAAATACAATCGGCAAGAGCCTACAAAAATTAGGGTTTATAATTATTATTTTGGCTTGCTGGCTAGTCTCTACAAAGGTGTGGATGGCAGCCAAAATCATTATGCTATTAGAATATTAGTTTCTTGCCTCTGTTATCCTCTCTCTAGTCTCTCTACACTACTCTCCCACCTCTCTCTTTCACAACCTATCACCTCTACCGTTGGCAAGGTCTCTTCTAACTTCTATTCTCCCTTATCTGTTGAGTTCTACCTCCTCCTTCGGATCTCAACCACTTCTTCCCCTTTGTCTTTATCTCTTAAACAATATCAACCATCCACCCTCATCTCTATTATCATCCATAACCCTAAAATCCACTCCACCCATCACCACCATCTTCATCCCCACTATATTGTGTTTTCATCCTAGTTGCAGTTCGACACTACGAAGGGCATAAAATATGAAAATCATAGATCAAAAAGTTACGGATTGATCCAACTTAGTTTCGTAATTTTCTGACTACGGGAGAATATTGATACGTTTAGTTAGGAACTTTTCTTACTACATTAGTTGTTTATTTTCATTAAAATGAAATTCATGTAAGTCACGTTCGAATGCAGGTGGGGTCACGTTCGAACGCCCTTGCGAATGCCTACATCAGGTTCACAAATACAAAGAACGCATATTGTGCGTTCGAACGCGGTCAGATGAGTTCGAACACCTGCGTTCGAATACCTGTATCGCATTCACACATACAGAGAATGCCTTTTGTGCATTCGAACGTGATCGAGCGCGTTCGAACATGATTGGCGGGAATCCACTAGAATTAGGGTTATTGTTTTAGGACTTGTTGGCTAGCCTCTATATATATGTGGATGGTAGCCAAATTTATTATGCTATTGGATTATTGATTTCTTGCCTCTCTATCATCTATTTACCCTAATCTCCCTCCTCCCTCTTCACCATCCTACCATCTCTATAGTTCTCAAGGTTTCTCCTAACTTCTAATCTCCCTTGACTATGAAGCCACCCCTCTTCTTTGGGTCTCGACCACTTCATTCCCTTCATCTATATCCCTTATTTATATCCACCATCTACCTTCATCGTCATACTTATCCATAACCCTAACATCCACTCCACCTGTCACCACCACCGTCACCCACGTTATTCCATATTTTCATCGATGCTATAGTTCTAACTCAATTGTTTCATAATTTTATGACTATAGAGGAATATCTAACGAATATTTTCCAATGATTACATGGATCGATTCCTCTAATATATTCATAGCCTATCATTGGTATCAGAGCTTATCATTGGTATCAGAGCTTATTACTTGGTATCAGAGCTTAACAAATTGGTATCAAAGTAGGCGAACCTCAGACCTCCATTAATAGTTGAAATAAGGGCATTTATTTTCGATGTGATGAGCATTACACCCTCGGTCATCAGTGTTCGAAACCAATCGGGAGTGTGATGCTTATCAACAGTCTTGAGGAGGACGATGAGGTTGTTGATAATGGAGAGTGTCCAGAGGAGGTCCATGAGGAGGTCGTTGAGGAGGGCGTGGAGGAAGATATCCAAGCTGAAATATCGATGCACGCATATTCGGGTACTTTTGCGCCGAGAACGTTACGAGTAGACGGACTGCTTAGAAAGCATTATGTGCACATCCTCATCAATTTGGGGAGTACACACAACTTTCTAGATGAGTGGTTAGTGAGGAGATTGGGTTTGGATGCCGAACCGACCACAGGATTTGACGTTGCTATTGGAGACGGCACGAAGCTTAAGGCAGAGAGCTTGTGTCGCCTGGTTGATATTTGGGTGCAAGGACATGACATCAATGTGGACTTGTATCCATTGGCGCTGCGAGGAGAGGACATTGTCCTTGGTACTCAGTGGTTACAGAGTTTGGGACCCGTTACATTTGATTTTTGGAGCATGTGGATGAAATTTAAACAAAGAAACAAAGATGTGCGACTGGATGGTGTTCGGTCTTCGTCGATTCCTGTGATGCAGCCTATGGTGGGGCTGCCTTATGAATATGATTTGGCCTATCTTCTTCAGTTAGGACCAGCAAGAGATGAGCCTTAAACGAGTTTAGGTACTACCATTGAATTGTCTAATTTATTAGATAACTTTTCTGGACTGTTTGAGGAGCCACAGGAGTTGCCACCAAGGAGAGCGGCGGACCATCGCATAGAGATTGTACCCGGGGTTACACCGGCAAACGTGAGGCCATATCGGTATCCACATGTGCAAAAAGAAGTTATCTCAAAGATGGTAGCCAAGATGTTAGAGCAAGGCTTCATACAACCAAGTCATAGCTCATACTCATCCCCCGTGCTATTGGTGCGAAAAAAAGGATGGGACATGGCATTTTTGTGTCGACTATCGAGCACTAAATGCTATTACTATCAAGGACCGGTATCCTATTCTGGTTATAGAGGAGATACTGGACGAGCTTGTTGGGGTGACTATATTCAGCAAGCTTGACTTGAGGGCCAGGTATCATCAAATTGGAGTTCACCCGGCGGATGTGCACAAAACTGCATTTTCGACTCCCAACGGGCATTACGAGTTCCGGCTGATGCCTTTTGGTCTCACCAATGCTCCAACTACCTTTCAAGGCCTCATGAATGATATATTTTGGCCTTTTTTGCGAAGGTATATCTTGGTATTTTTACACGACATTTTGGTGTATAGCATGATTGAATTGGAGCATTGGCGGCATTTGGGGGATGTGTTGAATTTGTTGAAGCAGAATCAAATGAATATCAAAACGTCAAAGTGACTATAGGGAGTACCACAAGTGGAGTATTTAGGCCACTTCATTTCAGCGAAAGGTGTAGCGGCAGATTCTCAAAAGGTTGCATGCATGACCGCTTGGCCTATTCCTACTACTACTATCGGATTAATAGGATTTTTGGGAATGACCGAATATTATCACCGCTTCATCGCCGGGTATGGCAAGATCACTGCTCTTCTCACTTTTTTGTTAAAGAATGGCTCTTTTAGATGGACGAATGAAGCCACTACAGCTTTTGAAAAACTAAAATCAGCAATGACAACGGCGCCCGTTCTAGCGCTACCGGACTTCACCAAAGAGTTCATTGTGGAATGTGATGCATTAGGTGTTAGCATAGGAGCTGTACTAATGCAAGGACAACGCCCCATTTCCTATCTTAGGAAGGTTTTATCATAAAAATCTCAGCAATTATCGATTTATGAGAGAGAGATGCTGGCAATTCTGCATGCGGTGACAAAGTGAAGGCCTTATTTGATCAGTAGACTATTCATTATACAAACTAACCAAAGAAGTCTTCCATACTTTATGGGACAGCTTATACACACTCCGGCACTGCAGAGATGGGTCACAAAATTATTGGGGTATGATTATGAAATATAATATAAGAAGGGAACGGACCGTGTTCGAACTCGCCCGACCGCGTTCGAATGCACCGAGTTCGCTCTTCTGAATTTGCGAACGCGATGCAGGTGTTCGAACGCGCGATCGAACGCGATGCAGTAATGGTGGTTGAAGGTGGACCGGCGTTAATGTGGTGGCACCAGTGAAAAGTGATGGTGGAAGGGTTGTGGTTGATGGAAGGATTAGGGCAATTGTTGGATAGATTGGACGAAGGGGGAGAAGAGGGCCACCCCTAAGGGACTAGGGTGATTAGCTGGATGAGGGAGGTTAGAAGCGGCGTCACCGGGGATTGAGAGAACGGGAGCGAAGAAGACGAAGGAGGCAAGGCAAAACTCAATCTCAATAATCAATAATCAATTTGGTTGCCTACCACATCCTTTTATAGGCTAACCAACAACTCAAACTAACCCTAAAAACACAATTTTCGTCGACCGTGTTCGAACTCGCCCGACCGCGTTCGAACACACCGAGTTCGCTCTTCTGGATTTGCGAACGCGATGCAGGCGTTCGAACGTGCGATCGAACGCGCTTGTCGGTATTTGCGAACGCGATGCAGGCGTTCACAGTGCGTTCGAACGCACAGTACATTTTCTTCACCACGTTCACAAACCGCGTTCGAACTCACTCCACCCGCGTTCGAACGCGACTTACAGAAAACTTATTTTAATGGAAATTAAACACTAAAACATAAAATAAAAACACTCCTAAAGTGAATCCATGCTCGAGACGACGTCGGTGAAGTCCGAATCGTATCAGTGAGGATACAGTCGTATCGACAGATGACCTTACGTCCAATGTGTAACTAAAAGTTAGCTCATCGCTACTTTGGTCCGTTTCGGGTGTTAGAGCGTATTGGTCAGGTTGCATATCATTTGGAGCTGCCGGAGGGGTCAAGAGTGCTCTGTCTTCGATGTTTAATTGCTGAGGGAGCAGATTGGAGATCATGAGGTCATTGGATCAGCTCTACCAGAGCCATTGGAGGAGATAGAGATCGTAGAGCCAGTTAGAGTACTTGCTAGACACCGACGATGGAGATTCTAGTTGAGTAGCTTGGCAAGCCATCCGATGAGGCGACATGGGAGTTGGAGACTGATATCTTGGAGCGTTTCCTCGACTTTTCACCTTGAAGGCAAGGTGGGGGAAGCGTGGTAGGCTGATATGTTTAGTTAGAATCTTTTCTTACTGCATTAGTCATTTATTCTCATTAAAATAAAATTCCTGCAAGTCACGTTTGAACGCAGGTGGGGTCGCGTTCGAACGCCCTTGCAAACACTTTTATTAGTTTTGCAAATATAGAAAATGCATATTGTGTGTTCGAACGCGGTCAGGCGAGTTCGAACGCCCGCGTTCGAATGCCTGCATCGCGTTCACACATATAGAAAATGTCTTTTGTGCGTTCGAACGCAATCCAGCGTGTTCGAACGCGATCAGCGGGAATCCTCTACAATTAGAGTTACTTATTATTTTAGGACTTGTTGGCTAGCCTCCATATATATGTGGATGGCAGCCAAATTTATTATGCAATTAGATTATTGATTTATTGCCTCTCTGTCATCTATCTACCCTAATCTCCCTCCTCCCTCTTTACCATCCTTCCATCTTTACAGTTCACAATGTTTCTCCTAACTTCTAATCTCCCTTGACTGTCAAGCCACCTTCATCTCCATACCCATCCATAACCCTAACATCCACTCCACCTGTCACTACCACCATCACCCACTTTATTCCATATTTTCGTCCCTTCTACAATTCGAATATGTGAAGGGCGTAAATATGAAATTTGTAGATCAGGAAGTTACTGATCTAACCCAATTTGTTTCATAATTTTATGACTATAGGAGAATATCTGACGAATAGTTTCCCATGGTTACGTTGAGTAATTTCTCTAATACATTCAGAGCCTATCATTGGTATCAGAGCTTATCAATTGGTATCAGAGCTTATCATTGATATCAGAGCTTATCATTTGGTATCAGATCTTAACAAATATCTGGTGAATATTTTCCCTCGGTTATGCAGACTATTTTCTGCAATAAATCTAGATCTTGAAGGAATGGTTCAGTAGCATATCACCTTGCACCCGTATATCGACCCAGCGACATAAGCTCTCTACCCGAAGCTTCGTGCCGTCTCCACTAGTAACCTCAAACCCCGCGGTCAGTTCAGCGTCCAAGCCCATCTTCCTCACCAACCTCTTTTCTAGAAAGTTGTGTGTACCCCTGGAATCGATAAGGATGTGCATACAATACTCTCTAACGAGTCCATCCACTCATAATATTCTCGGCGCGAAAGTACTCGAATATGCATGCAAAGATATCTCAACTTGGATATCTTCCTCTATGCCTTCCTCTACGTGCTCCTCATGGATCTCCTCTGTATACTCTCCATCACCAACAACCTCATCGTCCCCCTCGAGACCGTCGATGAGCATCACACTCCCGATCGGTTTGGAACATCGATGACTAGGGGTGAAACGTTAATCGCATCGAAAGCAAAGGCCCTTTGCTCTTCGCTCCTCCACTTGGGCAGGTGTGAGAGTTTGAACGGGGGATCTTGTGCCTCCTCTAACATCGGAAGAGGGTCTCAAGGGTGGTCGTGCTCGAATACTAGCAATCGCTGCCTTTTAGCCCGGAGAATTTACAACCGACATTCTCGACACAAACCGCCCATCTCGGTTGCCCCAACTTAATTTCGCTGCCATCTTGAGAGCGTTGCGCTTTTGCTCTATCCTCACAGCTTTCTCAAAGGCTTCCTTAAGAGTGGTAGGACAAAAAGCACGAACATCAATTATGCGAACCGGGTCAGATCGAATCATATCAAAGGGAGATAGGGCTCAATGGATTGAGCCTATTTAATTAGCTAAATCCAACTCTACACAGTTTTGGGAAAATATTCATAGAATATTCTACACATATCCAAATAATATCAAATGAGTTGAATAAGGTCTTCAACATCAAAATATACAACTTTGATATTCATGACTTCTCCAGATTCGGAATCTATCTAAGACCAAATGATCCGAGAAGATAAAGGAAGACTAGTTTAGTTGGTTTGTTAGGGTTTTAACTTACTTGTCGGTTTGTTAGGGTTTCTTTGGAGTTATTTAAGTTAGTTGAAGAGTTCTTAGGGTGAGCCTCTATAAATATATGGAGAAAACCCTAATTGATGTTGGAGAATGCTATTGGAATATTGATTTCATGCTTCCTATCTTCTTTATATTATCTCTACCTTAATCTCCCTCCTCCCTCTTCACCATCCTTCCACCTCTACCATTGGCAAGGTCTCTTCTAACTTCTAATCTCCCTCGACTATCGATTCCTCCCTCTTCTTTGGGATCTCGACCACTTTTTGCCTTTCGTCTATATCCCTTATCCACATCCACCATCCACGTTCATCTCCATAATCATCCATAACCCTAACATCCACTCCACCCATCACCACCACCATCACCAGCGTTCTTTCGTGTTTTTGTCCCAGTTGCAGTTTAAACGAAGGGCGTAAATACAAAAATTATAGATCAGGGAGATACGAATCTAATCCACTTGCTTTTAATTTTCTGACTATAAGAGAATATTTAATGAATATTTTTCCATGGTTACGTGAACCGATTCTAGTAATAAATCCACATCTTGAAGGAATCATTCCGTAGCCTATCTTTTCGTACAAGAACCCATCTGTAACAACCTAACCTTAAAACAAAATTAAAATTAATTAATTAATTTTGGGCATGACGTGGCCAGCCACATTATGGCTGGCCTCATGCCCATGCAAGCTGCTCATGCAGCTTGCGTGGTGGGGTGCCATGCGCCCACTGCCACCGTCGCAGCCAACCGGCTGTGGCTAGCTGGCTGCGGCTAGCCCCGGCGTCGCCGCTACCCCTCCTCCACTGCCTTCCCTCTCTCTCTTTAAATCTCTCTCTCTCTATCTATCTATCTTTAAATCTCTCTCTCTCTATCTATCTCTCTTTAAATCTCTCTCTCTATCTATCTCTCTCTCAGTCTCTCTCTCTCATTTTACTCTCTCTTCACTCTCTTTTGCACTGCTTCCTCTCCTCGTTGCCGATGTCGGCCCGCCGCCACCTCCCCTGAAGTTGTTGCCTCCGGTGAGATCCTTTATTCCCCCCTCTCGTTGGAGCTGAACCGCCGGCGAGAGCCCAGCCGCTGGCTGGCCAGTTGCGATCGGTGCCCTCCCCGCCGGCACGGGTCCACACCTCCCTCCTCTTCCTTCCCTTCTTCACCTCTTCTTCATCTTCTTTTTCTTCTTCTTCTTCTTCTTCTTCTTCTTCTTCTTTCTTTCTTTCTTTTTCTTCTTCCTCGGCTTCTTCTCCTTCTTTCTACGCAGTTGGCCCAGCACTGATGGCAGATTATTTATTTATTTATTTATTTATTTTATTTATGTTATTTATTTAGGTATTTTTCTTCTTAATTAATGCAAATAGATTATTTAGACATTAACTATTTTAATATTATTATATATTCTTCAATATAATTTATTAACGATAATTTTTATAATTAATGATTAATTAGGTATAAATATGCGTAATACTTTTATTTATTTATTTATATGTTTGTAAATTATAATTATTCGATTTATATTCTAATACCATCTTCATATATATTTTAAGTAATTCTGTTAATTTATTATATATGATTATTCTGCAACAAATAAAATACTAGGCTTATTTAGTTATTGATATGATCTCCCCTTAGACTAAGGTTTGATCTCTTCCTATTCTCTGATTTGGACTGGATCTGGCATGGAATTTTGAAATAATATCCCGAAAGATGCCGCCGTCGGATTGACGTGAAATTTTCTTAGAAATTAAACAGTAAAGCAAGAAACAAAGGCACTCCTAACGTGTATCCATGCTCGAGACAACATCGGTGAAGTCCGAATCATATCAATCCATCACGCTTCCGCAACCTTGTCCTCAAGGTTTGAAATTTGGGAAGCGATCCAAGATATCTGACTCTAGCTCCCATGTAGACTCGTCAGTAGGTTTGCCCAGCCACTAAATCAGCAATTCTGTAATAACCTAAGTAGAGTTTAAAAAAAAATTAATTATGGGCATGATGCGACTGGCCACATTGTGCCCAGCCTCGTGCCCATCATGCAGCTTGCATGGTGGGGCGCCACGCACCCGCGGCCACTGCCGCATCCAACCGACTGCGGCCAGCTGGCCGCGGCGAGCCCCGGCGCCGCCACTACTGCTCCTCCACCACCTTCTCTTTTTCTCTCTCTCTTTAAATCTCTCTCTCTCTCTCTCTCTCTCTCTCTCTCTCTCTCTCTCTCTCTCTCACTCTCTCACTCTACTCTCTCTCTATACCGACACCTTCCCTAGAGCCGCCGCCGCCGCCGGTGAGACCTCTCACTCCCCCTCTTTTTCCTTCTCTCTCTCTCTCTCTCTCTCTCTCTCTTGCCCGAGGTTGGGCTCGTCGGAGCCGAGCCGCCGGCGAGAGGCTGGCCGCTGGTTGGCCAGCAGCGGCCGGTGCCCTCCCCGTCGGCCCGGGTCCGCACCTCCCTTATCTTCCTTCCCTTCTTCTCTTCTCTTCTTCTTCTTCCTTCTTCCTTTCTTCATCTTCTTCCTCAGCTGCTTCCTCTCTTATTGTTTGCTGCAACATTGTTGGGCTCGGCTCATCACTATAGCAAGCTAGTGCTGGGCCAAGCCCAACACTAGTACTAGTGATCCCTCATTTTTTTGTTAATTTTTATTATTTATTATTTTATTTAGGTATTTCTGTCTTAATTAATACAAATAGATTTAGACATTATTTATTTTAATAATAATACATATTCATCATTATGATTATTGTTAATTATAATTAATTAATGATTAATTAGGTTATAAACTATTACATATAAATATAGGTAATACTGATATTTATTTATTTCTTTATTTACTTATATGTATATTAGATTAATAGATAGATTTGCAAATTATAATTATTAGATTTATATTCTAATATTCTTATGATATACATTTTATGTAATTCTATTAATTTATTATATATTGTTATTTTTGTAACAAATAAAATACTAGGCTTATGTATTTATTTATTATTATATAAAGTAATTTCTAATTAATCAAGATATACATATAGTTAGGTTTTCATTTATATTTATATTTATATTTTTATCTCTAATTAAAAAATCTAGCTAGTTATAAAGATAAGTAGAAATTCTAATACCTTCTAAATGATCATATATTACATGAATGGATTTTAATCAGATAAACGGCTAACATCATACTACTTAAATAATTTCAGATTCCGATCCCTCTGTTCAAGACCCCGTGGACTTAGCTATCGAGGCTTGATCATTGTCATAGCAACGTGAACGAGTGGTTGTTTGGTATTTGCAGTGGTAGTGAGTAGTCTTATCCCCTAGACGCCTTTCTCAAATTATGATATATTAAATATTATGTACATGCATATTTTGGTCTCCAACATGATTATATGACTTTATATAGAGATAATTGCAGTCAAGCATATTTTATCATGCATTCTAATTAGGCTGATCTTGGATATGAGTATGATAATGATAAATAGAGATGATGAGAGATGATTATATTGTTATGGTTTTATGTCGGGATGATCTCTATCATGAGTGTACATGTGATGGACTAGCAAGAGTATGCATGTGTATGATTGATATGCCCTTAGCGTATGGCAGGGTATGATTTATTCACAGAGATACCCTTAGCGTATGGCAGGGTATGATTCATCTGCAGAGATACTCTTAGCGTATAATAGGGTATGCTCTGAGCTTGTGACATGATGTGTATCGAGTTTGTGCCGGGTACCGTAGTCCAGCTTGGTGGATGATATTCAGAGTTGAGACAGATGATTGTAATAGTGAGAGATATATGGATTATATCTGGCCTCGATATATACGATTATCTAGTGGTTGACATGCATCATGCATCATCATTGATGTGACTAGTATTGTTGGATCATAATTGTTATACATGATATGTTGTTATATTCAGTGATGTTATAAGGTAATTTCATCATGTGATATATTTTTGGTTTAGGATATAATATGCCCATTCATGAAAATTGATTTCATTCATATATATGTCATTGAGGATACATATATACATGTTCATATATGGCATCATGCTACTTTCTAATTCATATTATCTAGTACATAATTTACTCTCTATTTGCATCACTAATTCGGGGTAATGTCTATTCATGGAGTCTTTAGCTCATGACTCTCTTTGTTTTCTCCTTTTCAAAAACCAGGTGAACGAGAGGAGCAGGATACTCCCTTAGAGATCTTGCCGATGGGTGAAGAGTAGTGTGTGGTTAGTGTTATGCGCTAGATGAGTTATCTTATCTGATGTATTAGTAGACATCCTCCAAAGTGTGTCTTTATCCTTGTCTTATATTATAGCAGGTAACTTTGTATTTGTATAATTATGTATATACACCGTTGTGTATATGTTGTGGTATAAAGCTCCTGAAGATGTGTGATACGATCACACCTCTGGCTATGGAGCTCTGATACCAGCTTGATACGATCTCGCCTTTTTGGTGAAGGGTCGATCTCTTCCAATTCTCAGATCTTGACTAGATCTAGTACAGAACTTTGAAATAAGATCCTGAAATATGCCGCCGTCGGATCGACGTGAAACTCTAATATGTTGTAGCCCCAGAAAAGAGCTTTCCAACAAATCTAGTTTCAGGCGAATCTGAGTTGGGGATCTCGAGATATCGTCCGTTGAGTGGACGAACGTCAGGATGCTCTGTTTTGGATCCGTGGATGGAGGCACGAGATCCTAGGTAATTGTGGTTGGTGGAGGACCGGCGTTAATGGGGTGGCACCGGTGGAAAAGTGGTGGTGGAAGGGTTATGGATGATGGAAAGGTTAGGGCAAATATTGGATAGATTGGAAGAAGGGGGAGAAGAGGGCCACCCCTAAGGGACTAGGGTGATTAGCGGGACGAGGGAGGTTAGAAGCGGCGTCGCTGGGGATTGAGAGAACGGGAGTGAAGAAGACGAAGGAGGCAAGGCAAAACTCAATCTCAATAATCAATAATCAATTTGGTTGCCTACCACATCCTTTTATAGGCTAACCAACAACTCAAATTAACCCTAAAAGCACAATTTTCGTCGACCGCGTTCGAACTCGCCCGACCGCGTTCGAACGCACCGAGTTCGCTCTTCTGGATTTGCGAACGTGATGCAGGCATTCGAACGCGCAATCGAACGCACCTGTCGATATTTGCGAACGCAATGCAGGCGTTCACAGTGCGTTCGAACGCACCGCGTTCGAACGCACAGTACATTCTCTTCACCACGTTCATAAACCGCGTTCGAACTCACTCCACCCTCATTCGAATGCGACTTACAGAAAACTTATTTTAATGGAAATTAAACGCTAAAACATGAAATAAAAACACTCCTAAAGTGAATCCATGCTCGAGACGACATCGGTGAAGTCCGAATCGTATCAATCCACCATGCTTCCGCAACCTTGTCCTCAAGGTTTGAAATTTGGAAAGCGATCCATGATATCTGACTCTAGCTCCTCCATGGTATGATCTTCTGCATTGGTTCCCCACATATCTGAGGATATAGGAAATGTTGGTGCTGAGAAAGAGGCAAGCTCACTTGTGTCAGGTTGGCGCGAAAGGGCATCAGCCGCTCGATTCTCGATCAGCAAGTTCCAAGTTAAGCTCGGTCCTATCCGTCGCCGCGAGTCTTTCGTAGGCACGCAAGATAGGGGTAGTGTGATCATAACTGCCTCAAAGGGGTTCATCCTCAGTCGAGCTTGGATACTTGTACTCCAACTAACCCAAGGTGGAATTCGGGTCCATCTACATTGAGTCCACTTGGTGTCGGGTGGTCGAACCACTTGACTCAATGTTAGTTCAGCAATAGAAATCTGGTGCATCCGATTGTGCTCGGGAGGTCGAGTTAGATGCAGTTGGTGGATCCGGATTTGGTCCTTCCAATGACTCGAGTTAGGTTTAGCGACAACCATTTGCAATAGTAGAGCTTGGTCCCCTACAAAAGGAAAGCCCACAAGTGGTTGCAATGTTGGCCCTTGCTGCGGTTGATTTCCATCCAGCAGCACCCTTCTTCCATTCCTCCGAAATGTCAGTGTGAGGTTTGAGAAATCAAATGTTACGGGCCCCAAGCTTTGAAGCCATTGAGTCCCCAAAACAATGTCGGCACCTCGCAAGGCCAACGGATAAAGGTCCAATGTGAAAGTTTGGCCTTGCACCTTCAATTCCACACCTCCACAAATAAAATCTGCTCGCAATGTGGTGCCATCTCCGATCGTCACATCGAACCCTTCCGTGGGTTCCGACTCGAGCCCAATCTTCCTAAGGAGCCTCTTGTCAATGAAGTTGTGGGTGGACCAGGTGTCAATCAAGATTCTCACTGTGGTTTTCTTGACTACCCCGTTCACCCGCAAGGTCTTTGGCGCAGCTGTCCCCGAATAGGCGTGGAGGGAGATTTCGGCTATCATGTCCTCCACGGGTTGCTCCTCAGCTTCTTCTCCTTGATGTCCAGTCACATCTGCACCTTCAGCTGCAAACTCGTCCTCCGCTTCCTCCAATCCATCGATTAGCATCACCGATCCCATCGGTTTAGCGCAGCGATGCCCGGGTACAAACTTCTCATCACAACGGAAGCATAGACCTTTGGCCCATCATTCCTCCACTTGGGCAGGTGTGAGTGCTCGTCCCGGACCTCTGGGTGCGTACTTCACATCTTGGGATAGCTTCAAGGGTGCTCGAGGAGGTACCACTGCAGCAGCAACTCTTGGTACTCTAGTGATGTTTCCTGCCGCTATGGTTGGTTGAGCTTGATTGCGGCTTCCTTAGCTCGTCCAACTCTGTTTTAGGTGTATCTTCATGGCCCTATGTTTGTCTTCCATAAGCACCGTATCTTCGAAGGTCTCCTTTAAGGTTTTAGGCCTTAAAGCCCTCACATCGGCTTGTATGTCACCCCGCAGCCCGGAGATGAAGGTGCTGCGAAGTTGCTGATCCGTCCATGGTGGATGACATCGGCTACTAATCCTCTCAAATTCTTCTTGGTATGACCCAATCGTGGTCTTCTGTACCGTCTTTAAGAGGAGAGCATCAAAGTCTTCATACCCCGATGCTCCAAATCGCCGTGTGATATCGGCGCAAAATTCAGCTCAAGTTTCGATGGCCTCAATGGCATTGGCTGCTCGAAACCAATGAAGCGCCGCATCCTCAAGGTGGAAGCTCGCAAGCGTCACCTTGTATTCTTCCGCCGTACCCTAATATGCAAAGAATTGCTCCGCCCTATACAACCAATCGATCGGATCGCCACCTTTGAACTTGGAGAATTCGAGACGCACGACTTGTCCACATATGCCGTTGTCTCGTTCCGGATCATGTCCAACTCCTTGTCTAACCGAGGGAGGATGCACCATGAAGGGTTGAGGATCCCTCCTTCGGTTTAGATTAACTCGCCGTGGTTCCGGATCGTATTGGCTTCAAGGGTTGAGGATCCCACCCACGGATCTTGATCTCCAAGGTGGTCTCCATAGTGGTTCACCCGTCGGATGGGTTCACCTGCAGCTAGACCTGGTGTAACCATCCTTGCTTGCCTCTGCTCATAGGGTGGTGGTAGCAACGGCTCTTATGGTTGCAAAGGCTGAACCGGTGGCGGTGGGTTCAAGCGGGTGGACTCGCGTCGTGGGGTCGATGGTGCTTTCCCGTTCGTCATTGCATCTCTTGTCGCCCGGAGTTCCCGCATCATCTCCATTATCATCTGATTATTGATGGCCATCTGCTCGGAAAGAGACCCCAACATGGCTTGAATGCTAGGCTTTTCCGCATTCTGATTAGATCGGGCGGTTCCGCGTGTGGAAGTCCCCGCAACCGTTTCTCCCTCCTCTATTGGGAGAATCTCTTCTTCATCATCTCGCCGTGCAACCATGGATCTGGTTGTCGTCATTGGAAGCGCTTGTCCGAGGAACCTGGCTCTGATACCAGCTTTATACGATCACACCTCTGGCTATGGAGCTTTGATACCAGCTTGATACGATCTCGCCTTTTTGGTGAAGGGTCGATCTCTTCCAATTCTCAGATTTGGACTAGATCTGGCACGGAACTTTGAAATAAGATATCGAAATATGCCGCCGTCTGATCAACGTGAAACTCTGATATGTTGTATCCCCAGAAAATAGATTTCCAACAAATCTAGTTTCAGGCGAATCTGAGTTGGGGATCTCGAGATATCGTCCGTTTAGTGGACGAACGTCAGGATGCTCTGTTTTGGATCCGTGGATGGAGGCACGAGATCCTAGGTAATTGTGGTTGGTGGAGGACCGGCGTTAATGGTGTGGCACCGGTGGAAAAGTGGTGGTGGAAGGGTTATGGATGATGGAAAGGTTAGGGCAAATGTTGGATAGATTGGAAGAAGGGGGAGAAGAGGGCCACCCCTAAGGGACTAGGGTGATTAGCCGGACGAGGGAGGTTAGAAGCGGCGTCGCCGGGGATTGAGAGAACGGGAGTGAAGAAGACGAAGGAGGCAAGGCAAAACTCAATCTCAATAATCAATAATCAATTTGGTTGCCTACCACATCCTTTCATAGGCTAACCAACAACTCAAATTAACCCTAAAAACACAATTTTCGTCGATCGCGTTCGAACTCGCCCGACCGCGTTCGAACGCACCGAGTTCGCTCTTCTAGATTTGCGAACGCGATGTAGGCGTTCGAACGCGCGATCGAACGCGCCTATCGATATTTGCGAACGCGATGCAGGCGTTCATAGTGCGTTCGAACGCACAGTACATTCTCTTCACCACGTTCACAAACCGCGTTCGAACTCACTCCACCCGCGTTCGAATGCGACTTACAGAAAACTTATTTTAATGGAAATTAAACACTAAAACATGAAATAAAAACACTCCTAAAGTGAATCCATGCTCGAGACGACGTCGGTGAAGTTCGAATCGTATCAATGTGTTGTGGCCTGTGTGGGGCCCAAGTAGGGTTATCTATATGCTGTTGATAGTTAGACTTGAGTTATTCTTAGTTTAGATGTTGTGGATGAAATCATGATGTTGCTACAGGTTTATTTGATTTTCAGTAACTAACCAAATGGTCAGGTGCTATGCACGTGTCATGTGGACTCATGCCATGCACGTGTTTAGGGTTCGGGTGTAACAACTTCAGTCTCCAATATGGATCCATGGTGTATTCTCCTACAACCTATGACTCAGACCAGTTCAGTAGGGCCATCTTCCTCTATTGGTTCGGGTAAGGCCGAACCCACCACATGGTTAGGTCTGGGCCTTCAATGCCGATACATGGAAGACCGAATGTATCTTGGTTCCTTCAAGTAGGTCCAACAGGTAAGCTACTGGACCAATTCATTGTAGCACTCGGTACGGACCAAAGTACTTGTGACCCAACTTCTGGTTCAAAATTGGCCTCAATGTGGATTGCCGGTACGGTTGAGCTCGAACAAACACCAATTGATCCACCTCAAACTCTCGCTCACGCCGGCCTTTGTCATGAGTCTGCTTCATGCGATTTTGGGTTGTTACTAGGTGCATCTTGAGCCGTCTCAAGGTTTCATCTCGATCAACAAGTTCCAAGTCAAGCTCGGTCGTATCCTCCGCCGCGAGTCTATAGTAGGCGCGCAAGACAGGGGGAGTGCGCCCATAAACTGCCTCAAAGGGTGTCATGCAGATGCTAGAGTGATAAGCGGTATTGTATGACCACTTGGCCCATGGAAGGAATTTGACCCAATCATTTGGTCGATCCGCCACAAAGCATCGCAAGTATTGCTCTAGTCTACGATTCACCACCTCGGTTTGACCATCCGTCTCGAGGTGATACGCTGAACTAAGGTTGATTTCAGTCCCTTTCAATCTGAAGAACTCGGACCAAAACTCGCTGATGAAGATGCGATCCCGGTCTGACATGATCAACCTAGGCATCCCATGCAAGCGCGCCACTTCCTGAAGAAAAATTTCAGCAACCTTTATCGCTGAAAACGGGTGCGTCAATGCTATGAAATGAACATATTTGCTTAGTCTATCTACCACAACGAACACCACCGATTGTCCTCAAACCTCTGGCAGCCCCTCGATGAAGTCCATAGAGATGTCCTCCCAAATACGCTCCGGTATAGGCAATGATTGCAGCAGCCCGCTGGGCTTGAGTGCCTCCGATTTGACTCATTGGCAGATTTGACATTCATGCACATACTTCTTCACGTCTATCTTCATCGCTATCCATGTACAGTTTTGGGCCAACCACTTGTAGGTACGTAATTGTGACGCCCCCGCCCGGCACGGCACGTGCACGCCCACACGGCACGCGCGGCGCACGCGACAGGTCGGGCGGGGCCCGTCCCACACAGATACTCTCTTGTGCACATATAATCATGACATCATCAAATAAAACATGTTAACCTATCCATGATCACATAATCCATCACCAAATACATCATACTATCAACCAAATACACTTGTTAACATATGAATATCCAAGTTCATAATAATATACACTAGACCACTACATAATCTGGCAAGGCCCAGATAGGCCACAACAAACCATCAAGATACAACTAAACAACTAATACATGAGTGCTATAAATTCTGATATATACTATACAAATCATCATTCGATACAATAAGGCACAAATATAACAAACAATGATACAACTCAATGTCTGGTTAAACTATCTTCTATACCGTCTCGCATTAATAGCTCACCCCATCATCACTCTAAAATATCTTCTCAAGATATCTCAGGTCGCTATCACGTATCACAAATCTAAGAGGTTAGAAAAGAAATAGAGTCATGAGCAAAAGGCTCAGTGAATAGACCTTACCCCGAATCAGTGATGCCAAACAGAGAGTAAATCATATACTGAATAATATGAATCAGAAAGAGTATCATGCCATGAATGAGTATATGAATGTATCCTCAATAATATATAAATGAAAAGTAGATAACATGTTATAACTGATAAAAGTATATAATCCTCGACCATGAGTAAATAAATCTCCGTATCATACTATCATCATAACTCTCTCTCAAATATGACACATGATGCATGCCGACCATGACCACATTATGATATCAAATGCAATCATATATGATGAATATTGACCACTCGATAATCAGGTAATCAAATGATAATGAAATCATATGCATTTCTCAATATCATAATTATCACCGACATCTTAGTATAATATCAACATACTAGACCACTGTTGCACAGCAATACCCAGTACCCGGTCTCAATATCATGTCCAAAGGCATAGAGCAAACTCCGCCACCCGCAAGAGTATCTCTAATATAACCATACCCCGCCACCCGCTAGGATATCAACATCCATCCGGACCGGGCACCCACATAGTTGATAGAAACTTCGTGAGGATAACTCGCCACATATGCCCTAGCGAACGACATGTGTCCGAATGTCTGCTGCGCACATAGACTAACGACCTCAGACGTAAGGCCAACAGGATCGCGACTATGTCGAGCGATCAATCATCTCTAGGCACGCCCTAACCCTCGCGCCCACTCGGGTATCCTCACGCTTTCTATCAACTATCCTATCAATCACATTTCATGCTTTCCTTCTAAATGACAGATCATATGCATATATCCAATACGATAACAAGTCAATGCATAACAAGAATTTAGGTGGAATAGGAATCAAGAGAAAAATGATGTCATGTAGTCTCCAATTATATAGTCAGCACATGCATACTCATGCTAATCTATTATATGCATACCCATGCTACAGATCAACTGGACATAACCTCACCATAGTATAATCATATCTCATCATCTCTATTTATCATCATCATACTCATATCCAATATCAGCCTAATTATATGCATGATAAAAATATACTCGACTGTAATCATCTCTAGATAAAGTTATATAATCATGTTGGAGGCCAAAACATGCATGTACATAACATATAATATAACCTAATTTGAGAAAGGGATCTAGGGGATAAGACTACTCACCGTCTGATCAGAAGATACAAACCACGTATCTCTCACGTCCGTCAAGTAACTAAGTGTCACTCATCGCTAGCAAGATCCACGGGGTCTCAAATAAGGGGGTTCGGGATCTAAAATATTTAAGTAGTATGATGTTAGCCGTTTATCTAATTAGAATTAATTCAGTTAAAATATAAAGGTTTATTAGATTTAGAATCACTTTTCTTTATTTTTTATTACATAACTAGGTCTATAATATAGATACGATTCAAATATTATAATTCTTTATTATTATAAAATGTTAGTTATAATATAAGGAGAAGAGGCTTGTTTCCTTTTATATAAGAGTATTTCTAAATATATAATTATAAAATAAAATAAAAGGCTAAATAAGTATAGAGGTGGTCTAATTTTAATTAATTTTATAATTCATACACTATCTTGATTAATTAGGGACAACGCAGTCTTTACTCAATAAAATAATAAATAAATAACTAAATAAACTTAGTATTTTATTTGTTGCAGAATAATCATAAAATTAATAGAAATACTTAAAATATATATGATGAGGGTATTAGAATATACATCTAGTAATTATAATTTACAAATCTATCTATTAATCTAATAGATATGTAAATAAATAAATAAATATAACTATTACCTATATTTATACCTAATTAATCATTAATTATAAAAATTATCATTAATAAAATTATATTGAAGGATATATAATATTATTAAAATAGTTAATGTCTAAATAATGTATTTGCATTAATTAAGAAGAAAAATACCTAAATAAATAACATAAATAAATGAATTAATTAATAAATTAATTACATCTGCCATCAGTGCTAGGTTCGGCCCAGCACTATTTGCTACAGTGCTGGGCCGAGCCCAACACTATGCACAAGGAAAGAGGAGCTGAGGAAGAAGGAGAAAAAGAAAGAAAGAAAGAAAGAAAGAAAGAAAGAAAGAAAGAAGAAGAAGAAGAGAAGAGGAAGAGAAGAAAGAGAGGAGGTGAGGGAGGAGGTTGCGGACCTGGGTCGACGGGGAGGGCATCGGCCGCTGCTGGCCAGCCAGCGGCCGGCCTCTCGCCGGCGGCTCGGCTCTGACGATCCCATCCTCGGGCAAGAGAGAGAGAGAGAGAGAGAGAGAGAGAGAGAAGGAAAGAGAGGGGGAGTGAGAGATCTCACCGGCGGAGGCGGCGGCTCCAGGGAAGGTGCCGATATAGAGAGAGGGTAGAGTGAGAGGGTGGCCGAGAGAGAGAAAGAGAGAGAGAGAGAGAGAGAGATTTAAAGAGAGAGAGAGAAGGTGGTGGAGGAGGAGTAGTGGCGACGCCGGGGCCCACCGCGGCCAGCTGGCCGCAGGCGCGTGGCGCCCCACCAAGCTGCATGAGCAGCTGGCATGGGCATGAGGCTGGCCATAGTGTGGCCAGTCGCGTAGTGCCCATGAATTTTTTTTTTTTTTTGGCATTGGGTTGTTACAGTAATACCCCTTCATGACCTACTATCATGGAAATGTGCTATCAATTTCGTAGTTCTTTATTCCGGGGTCCCTTGATCCGCCCGCGCTTTAGTACAAACCCATCGTGCTCCTCATGCTCGGGGTGGCTTGAGGGGTTCTCTCTCAGCTCGTCCATGAGTCGGACCAGATACTATCCTCTGCGCTAGCTCTCCGCAGATCTGAGAAGAAAGGAAAGGTGGGTGCAAAGAAAGAAGCAAGCTCCCTTGCGTCCCCTTCGTTTGGAAGTTCAAGCAGCAGTTGACTTCCATCTAACAACACTCTATGGTCATTCCTCCAAAATGTCAATGTGAGGCTTGTAAACTCACTCCATTCGCGTTCGAACGCGACTTACAGAAATCTTAATTTCTTGGAAATTAAAAATTAAAACAAGAAACAAAGAAACTCCTAAAGTGTATCCATGCTCGAGATGACATCGGTGAAGTCCGAATTATATCAGTTATTTATTTATTATTTTATCGAGTAAAGACTGCATTGTCCCTAATTAATCAAGATAGTGTATGAATTATAAAATTAATTATAATTAGACCTTGTCTATACATACAGTTATTTAGCCTTTTATTTTATTTTATTTTATTTTATAATTATATATTTAGAAATACTCTCATATAAAAGGAAAGAGACATCTTCTTCTTATGTTATAACTAACCTTTTATGATAATAATATAATTATAGTATTTGAATCGTATCTATAATATAGACCTAGTTATGTAATAAAAAATAAAGAGAAGTGATTCTAAACCTAATAAATCTTTATATTCTAATTGAATTAATTCTAATTAGATAAACGGCTAACATCATACTACTTATATACTTTCAGATTCCGACTCCCTTATGTGAGACCCTGTGGACCCTGACGGTGAGTTGATGTTTGACTGACAGACGTAAGAGATACGTGGTTTGTGTCTTCTGATTAGACAGTGAGTAATCTTATCCCCTAGACGCCTTTCTCAAATTAGGTTATATTATATATTGTGTACATGCATGTTTTGGCCTCCAGCATGATTATATGACTTTATCTAGAGATGGTTACAGTCGAGTATATTTTATCATGCATCTGATTAGGTTGATTTGGGATATGAATACATTGGTGATATATAGAGATGATTATACTATTATAATGTTATATCCAGTTGATCTATAGCATGAGTATGCATGTAATTGATTAGCATGAGTATGCATATGTTGACTACATGATCGGAGACTATATTGCATTATTTTTCTCTTGATTCCTATTCCACCTAAATTCTTATTATACATTGATTTGTTATCGTACTGGATATATGCATATGATCTGTCATTTAGAAGGAAAGCATGAAATGTGATTGATATGATAGTTGATAGAAAGTGTGAGGATACCCGAGTGGGCGCAAGGGTTAGGACGCGTTTGGTGGATGATTGCTTGCTCGACATAGTCGCGATCCTATTGGCCTTACGTCCGAGGTCGTTAGTTTGTGTGCGCAGCAGACATTCAGACACATGTCGTTCGCTAGGGCATATGTGGCGAGTTATCCTCACGAGGTTTCTATCAGCTAGAAGGGTGCCCGGTCTGGATGGTTGTTAATACCCTTAGCAGATGGCAGGGTATGATTATATTTGAGATACTCCTTACAGATGGCAGAGTATGCTCTGAGCCTCCAAGCATGATGTTGAAACCGGGTACCAAATGTTGACTGTGCACAGTGGTCTAGGATGATGATGACATATAGAGCTGACATTGATGACTGAGATGTTGAGAAATGCATATGATTTCATTATTATTTGATTACCTGATTATCGAGTGGTCAATATACATCATATATGGTTGCATTTGATATCATAACATGGTCATGGTCGGCATGCATCTTGTGTCATATTTGAAAGAAAGTTATAATAATAGTATGACATGGAGATTTGTTTACTCATTGTCAAGGATTATATAATTTTATCAGTTATGACATGTTATCTACTTTTCATTTACATATTATTAAGGATACATTCATATATTCATTCATGACATGATGCTCTTTCTAATTCATATTATTCAGTACATGATTTACTCTCTGTTTGGCATCACTGATTCGGGGTAAGGTCTATTCACTGAGCCTTTTGCTCATGACTCTCTCTCTCTATTTCTTTTCTAACCCCCTCAGATATGTGGTACATGATAGCGATTTGAAATATCTTGAAAAGATATTTTAGAGTGATGATGAGGTGAGCTATAGATGCGAGATGGTATAGATGATAGTTTATATAGAAACTGAGTTGTACGAGTATTTAATATTTGTACTCTTTTGTATTAGACGTTGATTTGTATAATACAGGTCGAATCATAGTGTACTCTTGTATTAGTTGTTTTAGTTGTATCTTGATAGTTTGTTGTGGCCTGTGTGGGTTCTGTCAGATTATGTAGTAGTCTAGTGTATATTATTGTGGACTTGAATATTCTTATGTTAACACGTTTATTTGGTTATTAGTATGATTTATTTCATGATAGATTATGTGATCATGGATAGGTTAGCAGGTTTTATTTGATGATATCATGATTGTATGTGCATAGGAGTATTTGTGTGTGACGGGTAGCGCCCGTCCTGTCACGTGCGCCGCGTGTGCCGTATGGGCGCGTGGGCGTGCACGTGCCCATGCCGAGCGGGGGCGTTACAGTTCAAGTGGTATCAAAGCTTAGGTTTAAGGATAATCTGGCAAACCATCAAGTATAGTAGTTGTCGATTTGGTTTAGGGTTACGCAGTAGTCAATCTCGATGAGTTTGATATTAATTGGTTGAGATAGAAATCTAGGTTGTAATGTTGAGATTATTAAGTTTTGATACTTTGACAATATTGATAGAAATAATTTGTGATGTTAGTATATTGAGAATTTATTTGAGCGACTAATGAATACGATGAAATATTATTAAATCATGCATTGATGTTATTGATATTGAGGTGTTATTGTCTGTGGAGCCTAATATTGGATATATAGACTTATTCATATGTCGTGATAAAGTGTAGAAATTTTTCAATATGTGGAGATATGTATTTTGTGCAAAAGGACTATTATCAGTAGATTTGAGGTTATTTTTAGCAGATATAGCATATTTTGAATTTTTGATATTTTATGGATATATGTGAGATTAGAAGATTGATGTAAAAGATATATGTGCAGAGAGACTATTCTGATTTTTATGAAAGTTATAATTATGGATTGTGGATGAATGAGTAAAACATATGATGATTTTGTATAGTGGAAAAAAAATTATGTGATGTGATATAGGTGATTGTAGATTATATATAGAAAAGAATTTTCGGATGACTAGTACGATAAATTGTGTTTGTAAGATACTTGTGTTAGTAGGTATGAAATTTTGATTGTATCGATAAGATGGGTGATTTAGTAGGGATATGTGTGTCTAACAATATTGTTAGAGGATTAACGTCTCGTTTAAATCTTTGAGTTGATTACTAAATAGGATAATGGGTGTAGGAAATATGACATGGATACAGTTATTGGATTGTGAGTGATGTTAGTAGTTTAGACGTAAGGTATATAGTTTTGGAAGACATGATAGTCGGTCTAGTTTAGAAGTTCCTAATTGTGTGAATTTGATTAGATGAAAAGAATGATAATGAACTGAATAATATAGGGTGATGATAGTTGTTAAGTTGATAGCCCCATGACATATGTTGTATAATAGTTGTTAAGTTGATAGCCCCATAACTAATGCAATAAGAAAAGACTCTAACAAGGTGTATCAGCCCACCACGCTTCCCCCACCTTGTCCTCAAGGTGTAAAGTCGGGAAAACGCTCTAAGATGTCTGTCTCCAACTCCCATGTCACCTCGTCAGATGGTTTGCCAAGCGACTCGACGAGGATCTCCATCTCTAATCTAGTACCACGATGTCGTCGGCGCCTAGTAAGTACACGAACTAGCTCCATGATCTTTATCTCCTCCAATAGCTTCGGTAGAACTGATCCAACGACCTAATGATCACCAATCTGCTCCCTCAATAATGAAACATGGAAGACAGGATGTACTCTCAACCCCTCCGGTAGCTCCAAATGATATGCTACCGGACTAATACGCTCTAACACCCGAAACAGACAAAAGTAGCGAGGTTGAATGATGATAGATGAAGAGGATGGAATGAGGGATGATGGCGTTGGTGATGGTGAGGAAAAAAATGGACAACGATGATAGTAATGAAGGGAGATTAATTTACTTATATTCCTAGGTTATCATACTCTTACTCCTAAAATAAATTCAATGATAAGATAATTTCTCAATACTTGGATGATTAATCAAAGGAGCCCAACTCCTCTATAAATAGAGGTCGAGTACAATGAGTCCTACTAGAACTAGCCCTAAGACTTACACGACTCGACCTAAGACTTGTGTAACGCCCCCGCCCGGCACGGGCACGTGCACGCCCACGTGCCCACACAACACGCGGCGGCGCACGCGACAGGTCGAGCGGGGCCCGTCATGCACATACTCTTCTATGCACATATAATCATAACATCCTCAAATACTACCTGCTAGCATACCCATGCTCACATAATCTAACACCAAATAAAATATACTATTAACTAAATAAACCTGTTAACATGTGAATATCCAAGTCCACAATAATATACACTAGACCATTGAATAATCTAGTAGGATCCACATAAGCCACAACAAACCATCAAGGTACAACAAACAACTAATACAAGAGTACACTATAATCTGACTTGTATTATACAAATTATCATGTACACAAAGAAGTACAAATATAAAATAATGGTACAACTCAATATCTGATTAAACTATCTTCTATACCATCTCACGTCTATAGCTCACCTTATCTTTCTAAAATATCTCCTCGGAATATCTCGAGTCGGTATGACGTACCATAATATCTATGGGGGTTAGAAAAGAAATAAGGAGAGTCATGAGCAAAAGGCTCAAAAATAGACCTTACCCCGAATCAATGATGTCAAATAGAGAGTAAATTATGTACTGAATAATATGAATCAAAAAATAGCATGATGCCATATATGAACATGTATATATGTATCCTCAATGATATATATATATATATATATGAAATCAATTCTCATGAATGAGCATATTATATCCTCGACCAAAAAATATATCACATGATGAAATTACCAAATAACATCACCGAATATAACAACATATCATGTATAACAATTATGATCCAATAATACTAGTCACATCAATGAAGATGCATGATGCATGCCAACCACTAGATAATCGTATATGTCAGAGCTAGATATAATCTACATATCTCTCACTATCACAATCATCCGTCTCAACTCTTAATATCATCCACCATGTTGGACTATGGTATCTGGCCCCAAACTCGATACACATCATGTCACAAGCTCAGAGCATACCCTATCATACGCTAAGAGTATCTCTATAGATGAATCATACCCTGCTATACGCTAAGGGTATCTCTGTGAATAAATCATACCCTGCCATACGCTAAAGGTATCTCAGAAGAAAGTAATCATACCCTACCATACACTAAAGGCATATCAATGATAGTTGTACCCTGTCATATGCTAAGAGTACAACTATCAGCCATCACCATACTCTACCCTACGCTAAGAGTATGTCTAGTACCAGTCCGGACCAGATACCGTTCCAGCCATCACATCATATCACATCACATCACATCATATACACGTACTTTTATAATTTCCTATACATGATAAATCATATGCATATATCCAGTACGACAACAGATCATGGAACTTAGGAATTTAGGTGGTAAAGAAGCCAAGAGAAAAATAATGCAATGCCGACTCTAACTATGTATCTAACACATGTATACGTTTGCTAGTCTATCACATGCATACTCATGATAAAAATCATCCCGACATAAAACCATAATAGTATAATCATCTCTATATATCACCAATGTACTCATATCTCAGATCAGCCTAATCAAATGCATGATAAAAATATGTTTGACTAAAATCATCTCTATATAAAGTTATATAATCATGCTGGAGGCCAAAACAAATAATGGCTAAATCTAATTTGAGAAAAGACGTCTAGGGGATAAGACTACTCACCACCACTACAAATACCAAACAACTACTCGTTCACGTTGCTATGACAATGATCAAGCCTCGATAGCTAAGTCCACGGGGTCTTGAACAGGGGGGTCAGAATATGAAATTATTTAAGTAGTATGATGTTAGCCATTTATCTGAGTAAACTCCGTTCATGTCATATATGATGATTTAGAAGGTTTTAGAATTTCTACTTATCTCTATAACTAGCTAGATTTTTAATTACAAATAAAAATATAAATATAAATATAAATAAATAATAAATTACTTCATAAAATATAAATAAATACATAAGCCTAGTATTTTATTTGTTACAAAAATAACAATATAAAATAAATTAATAGAATTACTTAAAATGTATATCATAAGAATATTAGAATATAAATCTAATAATTATAATTTACAAATCTATCTATTAATCTAATATATATATATATATATATATAAGTAAATAAATAAATAAATAAATATAAGTATTACCTATATTTATGTGTAATAGTTTATAACCTAATTAATCATTAATTAATTATAATTAACAATAATCATAATGATGAATATGTATTATTATTAAAATAAATAATGTCTAAATCTATTTGTATTAATTAAGACAGAAATACCTAAATCAAATAATAAATAACAAAAATTAATAAAAAAATAAGGGATCACTAGTACTAGTGCTGGGTCAACACTAGCCTGCTATAGTGCTGGGTCGAGCCCAGCATTGTTGTAGAAAATAAGAAGAGAAGTAGCAGCTGAGGAAGAAGAAGAAGAAAGGAAGAAGGAAGAAGAAGAGAAGAGAAGAAGGGAAGAGAAAGGAGGGAGGTGCGAACTCGGGCCGGCGAGGAGGGCACCGGCCGCTGCTGGCCAGCGGCTCGGCTCCGACGAGCCCAACCTCAGGCGAGAGAGAGAGAGAGAGAGAGAGAGAGAGAGAGAGAAGGCGGTGGAGGAGGAGTAGTGGCGGCGCCAGGGCACGCCATGGCCAGCTGGCCGCAACCGGTTGGCTGCAGCAGTGGCCGCGGGCGCGTGGCGCCCCACCATGCAAGCTGCATGACACGAGGCTGGCCACAATGTGGCCGGTCGCGTTGTGCCCATAATTTTTTTTTTTTAAGATTGGGTTGTTACAACTTACCTTATAGGCTTATATCACTTAATTGGATTTGCCATAGAGGTTTGTATGACTTAATTAAACTTGCCATAGAGGTTTATATGACTTAATTGGACTTGTTGTACAGGTTTATATGACTTAATTAGACTTGCCATAGAGGTTTACGTGACTTATATGACTTAACTAGACTTATCTTAAGAGCTTATATGACATAATTAGACTTGCCTTAAGGGTTATATAAGAAATAAGCACGAATCAATTAAAAGATAAATAGACTCAATCCATCGAGCCCAATGTTTTCATGATGTGATCAGACTTAACTCGGTTCGTATTAGTTATGGGGGGCAGTAGGACGAGAAGGTAGGCGGCTTGGTCGGCCAAGGATGGTGGATGGCCAAGCATGGTGTTGGTCGAACAAGGGAGGATGTAGATTAAGAGAGAAAAATAGACCAACTAGGGTTTCAATAATCCAAAGCTATCCAATTTAGGTGCATACCACAATATTTATATATGACTCCTTGACTTGACTCAGTTTGCCAAGATGAGCAAGCTCAAATCTAACTAGTCCACCCAAGCAACAACTCATTTACATAAGCAATGATTAATACACATAAGGAAATGACTAGAAAGTAAATGCACCTACCGTAGGGTCTAAACAGCAAGAGCAAACTAATAGGCAATTACAAAGATTAAACAATAGATAACTAGCCAGGGGGCTGGATGTAAATACCTCTAACATCTCTCTAAGCACCATACTCAATGGGATTGAGTTTGCCCTCATAGCTAGGCCATAACAATAAATGCCACTTACCTCAATTTAGTTCTGTTCATGCCTAGGTCAAGTCCTAAAATTTATTTTTAGCCTCTTTTTGGGTCAGCAATTGAACTGCTTTTACTTCCAAGTAGATGTGTCTATTAATGAGAAACGACGATTCCTTTTGAAGACAATTTTTTAATCGAATTAACACACTCATTCTTCATGGTTATTTATTTTTCATAAATAGAATTGCTGATTCTGTATAATTTTTCCTCACTAAATTCATTTGAGCCTTCTACATTTCAGAGAGAGTATTGCACTATCCTAATTCAACAAGTCACTCGAAGGGCAACATCTTACTATCGGGTAGAGAGCATATTGATCTTAAGGATATAATGTTTATCACTAGACTCATCTTATACATCTTACAATATTATGTTATTTGTGAGTTCTTTTAATTTATTTAATTATTGTATTTGAGTCAGCTTTTGTGATATTTGAATTTAGATTATTACCATCAACACTGATAACATGAACATCAACAATACGTTCTTGTAGCATACTACCCAGGAACTAAATTAGCAAAGCGAATGGACTACATAAGACAACGGAATGCCAATAAATGAAGCTAAACTTTATTCATACGTATGATCTTGAAGAATTACAATTAACCCAACTGTTGACTAATTCTTCTTTTGCAATTCTTTAGCTGCAGTGCTTTCAGAGTTCATCTTTGAGAGAAGCTCTCCTCTTGTTTGAATGGTTTGGCGAAGTCTTGATGGGGTAAGAAGGCTCCATGGCAATACCACAGAGCCCTTCCTCGGCCTGGATTCCGCGCTCCATCCTAATGTAGCCCTTCTCTCCCCAGTCGGATCCCCATGAGTTCTTCACAGTCCAGTACTTTGTTCCATCTTGGGTCGTTCCGTATCCCACTATTGCAACTCCGTGGTCCAACTCTGTTCCACAGTCTCCAGTGAAAACACCCTGTCAAAAAATTAGAAGCATTAATAGTTAGTGGCGAAGTGCCTGCCAATATTGTAATTAACAATGGGCCTATTAGGTCAAACCAATATCTAACAAAATAGTATGTAAACAAGAATATTCCACTAGAGATATTAAATTCACCTATTAAAATGAGTAAAATACACTTTAGGACTAGAACACATTTAATTCGAGTTCGTATTGAACTTCTTTGTTATGTTGACTAACCACCTAATCAAGTTTGCAGACAAACCTCTGAATAGAACTGGAAAGCCGTGCCGCTTGCTTCAATGGCAACAGAGACAGGCTGGTTAGCCACAGCTTTCATTAGAGCTTCCTCGTCATTCGCAGGGACGTTCACGTGCCCGTCGATCACAACCATCGGAGAATTCTGCTGTGTGTATAATTACGAATGTAAATATCATTTATCATATAACAAGAATAACCCTCCCTCTAACTAATAACACACGTGTTGCTTTTGGTGTCAGCGTAGTAATTTGAAAACGATTTCAACTCTTCTAGCTATTTCACGATTCCATAAAAATCTTAATTATTAGTACCTTCGAGACATCGCATGTTCCATCATCTGCCATGTAGGGATAATCTTCCTCCAATGTTATCCCTCCGTTCCTCTTAATGAACTCAAAGGCATACTCCATTAGACCTCCATTGCATCCATTGTTGTCACTGGTGTCACAATCTATAAGCTCTTGCTCAGATAAGGAAACGAGTTTCTTGGTTTTGATCTGATTTATGCCCTCCACCGCCACCACCGTCGAGAAAGCCCAACAGCTCCCTAGATGATTATAAAACTCTCAGCTGACGATATATATATAATCTAACATTTTAATACGGTAAAGATATGACGAGGGCTTATTAGACTATTTTTCTTATACAATTATCTGAAATAGGAGCGGCCAATTTTTCAGGGGAAGGCCATTGCCGCTGTGTCATTGCTTGCAAATAAAAGAGTTAGCTTGCATGCGCATGTTCTCTTACCGCATTGCCCTTGATCCTTGACGGCGGTAACTGCGCCATTTTGCCTCCAATCCACCGAAGCAGGGAGATCCCGGACGCTCTCGTACGTGAAGCTCTCCGAACCGCGCGGCCTTCCGCGGCGCATCCTATGGTGATGGACCTTAGAACCAGCGTAAGTCCTCCTGAACTCTTCCTTTGTCATGTCTCCAAACTTGTTGAGCTTGAGTTTGTAGGGCTTGTCCTTCTTATTGAATTCATGGATGAACTTGACGTTCTCCTTGAACACATTGAACCGCTTGTTCTTCTCGTCGAGGTCCCTCGACACCGTGTGGTGGCTCCGCCATCTCTCGTACAAGTTCCACAGGCTCTCCTCCGATGCAACGTCCTTCTCCTCAAAGGGAAAGCTCCGGGATGGTGCGAAAGCTAGGGCTAATACTACGGCCAACAGCAACAGAGTACTCTTCTCCATTATGGCAATGGATTTAATTAAGTTGAGTAGTTGTGGATCCTAGGGTATCGAGATAGTGGAGTCTTATAGGGAGGAGGAGAACTTTTAAAGGCTGTGTCGAGTAGCAAAGAGGTTAAGATGGTTAGTGTTGCTTGTGGGAAACAATAACCTTTTGAACTAAAATGGAGTGGTAGATGGAGATGAAGATGGCCACGCTTGGGAAGAGTAGCAAGGTAAGGCTCTCTATAATTGTTTCTCTTGGTGTGCAAGGAAGAGTTTGGGAGACCCACATGGAGATACAGTGACATGCAAATTGTGATTAAGCGTCCAAACACATTATAGACACTCTTAGCAGTTTCTCTCTCCATTTTCACAATTATAGCAATTAATACATAATGGAATATGGTTATTAATAAGGCTTATTATCAGTTAAACATGCCTGTCAAATAAGAAAAGAAATTCTACATAATTACATATCATAATATTTGTAAGGCTTAAGTGCAAATTACCCTCGGGTTTAGACGTAAAATCAAGGCGTCCAATGAATTTAGACATATTGCACTCAAACCGGCTAGGATTCCGAGCGCGCGGCAAGTTACCCCATTCCTAAATGCTGCACTATTTGGATAAAAAAAGGAAAGATGTACTAAATATATAGTTAGTTGTTCAAACAATATTAGAATAAACTTCGGCATGCAATTGGATATATGTCAGACAGATGGGTGTTAGTAATTACAGTCTCTAAGTTGATGCAAGACCAAATTGACTTAACATCTACATCTACATCTAAATTTCAATAGGAAAGAGTGTCCTACAAGCAACCACTTCTTGGTCTGTTACGTACAAATGCAGCTAATGAAACCAATTCAGTCGCGTAAAGTTAAAATCAGTTGTAACGCCCGAAAGATGTACTCTATTCAATATCCAGTCTTGCACACTTTTACCTCGTAAGGCTAAAATCGGTGGAGTTTCACACACAAAATGAAGATGTAATTAACACTGACATCAGATTTAGAAATTAATAAAAGATCTACTAGCATTCTTTGATGTTAAAAGCGGAACCAATGAATATAGCATTGAAATTTTTAGCTCTTTTCTTCTCCGCTAATTATGAGAATTTTCATTATATGGCTAATGTAACTCTCCCGCTCGGCACAAGCATGTGCACGCCCACGCGCCCACACCGCACACGCGCCGCACACGACAGGTCGGGTGGGGCCCGTCACGCATAGATACACTCCTGTGCACATATAATCATGACATTATCAAATAATACTTGCTATCGTATCCATGCTCACATAATCCAACATCAAATAAATCATATTATCAACCAAATAAACTTGTTAACATATAAATATCCAAGTCCACAATAATATACACTAGACAATTACCTAATATGGCAGGACCTACACAAGTCACGATTAACCATCAAGATACAACTAAACAACTGATACACGAGTATACTATAATTTGACATGTACTATACAAATCATCGTCTAATACAATAAAGTACAAATATAACAAACAACGATACAACTCAATTTTTATACAAACTATTATCTATACCGTCTTGTACCTATAGCTCACCTCATCAATCTAAAATATCTTCTCGGGATATCTCAAATTGCTATCATGTACCACATATCTGAAAGAGTTAAAAAAGAAATAAAGAGAGTCATGAGCAAAAGGTTCAGTGAATAAACTTTACCCCGAATCAGTAATGTCAAATAGAGAGTAAATTATGTACTAGATAATATGAATCAGAAAGAGTATCATGTCATGAATAAGTATATGAATATTCTTTAATAATACATAAATAAAAAATAGATAACATATCATGTCATAACTAATAAAATATATAATCCTCGACAATGTATAAATAAATCTCCATGTCATACCATCATCATAACTCTCTCTCAAATATAACTCATGATGCATTGATCATGATATGATATCAAATGCAACCACCTATGATGCATATTAACCATTCAATAATCAAGTATAACAGATGATAATGAAATCATATACATTTTTCAATATCACGATCATCACCGACATCTCGGTATAGTATCATCATATTAGACCACAATGCATAGTCAACACTCGGTACCTAATCTTAACATTTTACCTATGGGCTCAAAGTATATCCTGTCATATACTAAGGGTATCTCAATCATAATTATACCTACCATATGCTAAGGGTATATCAAAATCTATCTAGATTGGGTACCCCACTAGTTAATAGAAATCACATGAGGGTAACTCACCATACTCATGCCCTGGCGAACGGCAGGTGTCCGATTGTCTATGCGCACAGGACTCAACGATCTTGGACATGGGCCATGAGATATCGCATATCAATGACCATAATCATCACTCTAGAAACCCTTAATCCTGACGTCTATTCAGGTACCCTCATGCCTTTTTTAATCAAATTTTCTATCAATGAGATTTATGCATTTCCTTCTATATGATAGATCAAGTGCATATATCTAGTACTATAACAAGTCATGCATATTAGGAATTTAGATGGTAAGAAAGTCAAGAGGAAAATAATGCAATACAGTCTACAACCATACATCTAACACATGTATATCACTGCAAGTCTATCACATACATACTCGTGCTAGAAATCACCCCGACACAAAGTCATAATAGTATAATCATCTCCAATTATCTTTATATGTCATCAGCATACTAATATCCTAAATCAGCTTAATCAAATGCATGATAAAATATGTTTGACTGAAATTATCTCTACATAAAGTCATATAATCATGCTGGAGGCCAAAATATGCATGTACAAAATATATATAATATATTCTAATTTGAGAAAGATATCTAGAGGATAAGACTATTCACCTCTGATCAGAAGACACAACTCACGTATCCCTCAAATCCGGCAACCGAGCGATAACTCGTCCTAACAGGATCCGCAGGGCTTCACATAAGGGGGTTAGGATCTGAAGATGTTTAAGTAACACAAAGTTAGTTATTTATCCTATTACAATCCGTTTGAGTAAAATATGATATTTTATTAGGTTTAAAATTGATTCGATTCATATGATAAGTTCAATTGTGATAATATTAATATGCTATTATCATAATTTATATTTATTTACTAAAAATCTTAGTTTGCTAATTATAGAATAAGTAATAATAAAATAGTAATTTATCTCATATTTGTAAATAACCAAGACAAGTATATATATATATAATTTAATAACATTAATACTATTAATACTTATTTTGTAATACCTACTTTTATTTAATTAATCATAAATTATACGCAAAATAGTCATTATCCTATTATACAAAAATAATATGCAAGTCTAGTATTCCATTTTATCAAAATTATTAGACAATAATAATATACTAAAAATAGTTATAAAATATAAATATAAATGTAAGATTATTATGAATGAGACGAAATATATTAATCTAATAAATAATAACTAAACTATAAATAAATTTATAGGCCATGTTTATAATTAAAATTAATAAATTATTATACTAAAAATACTTAGTAAAATTATATTAGTGAGTGTAAATTATCAAAATAATCAATTATCCAAATAGACTAATTTATCTAATATTAGAAAATAATTATATATATATATATATATATATATATATATATATATATATATATATATATATATATATAATATAATCCTCTTTACTACAGTGCTAGGGTCGGCCTAGCACTGTAGAGGAGGGGGAGGGATCGAGAATGGAGAAAAAGAAGAAAGGAAGAAGAAAAGAAAGAAAAAAAGAAAGAAAGAAAAGAAGGAAGAAAAAGAAGAGAAGACAAAGGGGGGAAGTGCGGACCCGGGCTGTCGAGGAGGGCACCGGCCGCTGTTGGCCAGCCAGCGGCCGGCCTCTCGCTGGCGGCTCGGCTCCAACAAACCCGAGCTCGGGTGTGAGCGCGCGCGAGAGAGAGAGAGAGAGAGAGAGAGAGAGAGAGAGAGAGAGAGAGAGAGAGAGAGAGAGAGGGGGAGGGAGAGGGAGGGAGAGAAAAGAGCTCACCGATGCTTGCGGAGGTGGCGGCAATGGTTTTCAAAGACGGCGGCGATGGCGGTAAAAGTAGGAGAGAGAGAAAGCGAGTTTGAGAGAGAGAGAGAGAGTCGAGTGAGAGAGAGAGAAATATAAAGGGGGGAGAGAGAGGCGGTGGGGACTTCGGCGCTGCGGCTGCAGGCGCCGGTGGGCCCACCGAATTTTTTTAATTTTTTTTAAGTTGGGTTGTTACAGCTAAGCATCTCCACATTTTAAAATAATTACAATTAAGCGTTTTACGCGCATTTCGAAGTTCGTGGGATGTGTGACCACTATTATTTCGTGTTCGAAACATGACGTGAAAAAAGTAATGCTCGTCCCAGAAGTTTTCGTACACACTGAAAGTTCGATTCTTCCACAATTAGGGTGAAGAGAACCAGCTAAGTGTAATATAGGTGCCATTTGATTTCTTATATTTAATATATATATATATATATATATATATATGTGTGTGTGTGTGTGTATGTATTAAGAGATACATGTTTATGTAAATTTTGTATCTAGAGAAATAAATAAATTACTTGTAGATTGTATTTCATAACACTATATTTGTTAAATATATGTTTAGTTGGTTGTATTTCATAATATTATATTATGATGAGTACCATGGATAAAAAAATAATAAAATAATTTAAAAAAAATATATACTTGACAAAAATAAGGACAATTTGCACCTAAATCAAAATGATTTATGATTTTACCTCACTACTCATTTTAGGTTTTCTTTGCAACTTTACCCAAACTTTTTTAAAAGTACCAAAATTAACCCTTCACGGACTTTGAGGATATCTTTTTACATTAAATAGGAGGAGATATTATTTGTAAAATATGAAAAAATAGCTTTTTTTCTCTAATTCTCTCTTCTCTAGTGGGAATAAAGTAAAACATCTTATGAATATAGTTTTTATAACCTTTATTCTCCATATTGCAAACCATCTAAAACCCTAATATCTTCCTTAATAGTGAGAGCTCTCCCCTTCTCGAAACCACCTTGTTTGCAATTAATAGAAAACACAATAGTGCACGTAACAGGGGCTTCCCTATCCTTCACGGAGGGATCGGAGAGCATGAAGCTTATGCAGGTCTCCTCCTTAATTTTGTTTCACATTTTGTATATAACATTAAATTTCTTGTTAGTGAATTGGTGTTGGAATTGGAGGGAAAAAAAGGGTTGGTTGGAAGAGGTATCCATTCTATGAAGGGAAGCAGTTCGACTTGTTGGAGGAGAATATTCACAAAATATTCTCCCGTAGTTAGAAAATTACAAAACTAGTGGTGATTATTTTGTGTCTTCCAAATATACGTTTTTAAAATTCATGCCCTTCATAGATTCTAGCTGCACCTAGGGTAAAAATACACAATATTGTGGTGAAAGTGAAGATGACGGGTGATGGTGATGATGGTGATAAAGGTGGTGATAATGGTGATGGATTTGGTGGCACATGGTGTTGAAGGGATAGGATGAGGGAGAAGAAGTTGGTCGAGATCCCAAGGAGGAGGGAGGACTCGACAGTCAAGAGGGATTAGAGGTATCCAACTTTGAGATGACATACGGTTAGGGCTGGAACGAGAAGGGAGAAGAGTTAGAGTAGAGAAGAACGGGAAGAAAATCCATATTCATTCATAATGATCCCTTAGCTTGCCATCCACATCTTAAGAGGCTAACCTAACCAACCAAACTAGCAAGTAATAATCCTAGAAACAGTGCATTCTCATCGAGCGCATTCGAATGCACAATTCGCGTTTTCTGTCGTTGCGAATGTATGTAGGTGTTTGCACGTGTGCGTCCGAACAGGGTCGAGCGCGTTCGAATGCACAACTTGCATTCTATGTCGATGCGAACGTATAAAGACGTTTGCAAGGGACATTTGAACGCGACTTCCCCGCGTTTGAACGCGACATGTAGAATCCTTATTTTTTTTAAAATATAACTAAAATAAAATAAGAAATAGTATAGCTTGTATCCATGCACGAGATGACTCAGTGTGGTCCGAATCACATCAACTATAGGCTTGAGTAGGTCCTTTCATAAAATCATTGCATTTAATATTCAGGTAGGGCTAGCATAGCTATACCAAGGCCTGACGCGTTATTAAATATAATTAAAAATATTTTCCTCAAATTCTTGTCCAAATTATTATTATCAAATTTATAGAAGATCACTATTACTAATTGGCTTGCGGATAAGATAGATGGTTGAAGGCTATGATTGGCTTACAACTATGGTAGTGGGTAAAATTAAAAATCGTACGATTGGTAGAGACGGTTAAGATAGAGAGATGGGGGAGAAGCAAGCATGCTCTATAGGACTACGGGGATCAGCGAATGAGGAGATTATGTTACGATTCAACTAGTTATGACTTTTGTTTACTTTTATTTTAGAAATAATCTTTGTTTTGGAAGACTAAGATTTCTAGCAGTCGCGTTCGAATGCCAAGAAGTCGTGTTCGAACACCTACACACGTTCGCAACGACAGAGAACGCATTACTTGTGTTTAAACGCGTTCGACCACGTTCGAACACAATCGGTGAACTGCATGGTCCTATGGTTTTCTTTTAATTATTTTGTTTGATATATGGAAGGCAACCTAATTGGGGATTATTGATGAAATATTGGAGTTTTTCTTCCCAACCCTCTCTTTTCCTCCAACAAGCATCTAATCTTGGATGTCGTCTTCTTCCTCCCTCAATATGATTGTGCCCCCTTGCCTCTCAAGGATTGGTCGACTCTCTACCCCTTCATTTAGCTTAATGCTCTACCCCACCACTGCTGCCATCATCTTCCCCAAAACCTAACCATTATTTTCCTATTCCATTATTCACGTCCCCACGCCACTACTTGACTAACAGTCAGTATTTTCCCTATAACTTTTGATCTACACATCCGATCGACGTGATCTCAGTTGCGTTGGATTCCTCACTTCAAGAGGTGCCAAAGTTACAGATCTATTGGACAACTAGATCTCCCACAAATCTCCTTGAAATTTCCTCCCTAAGAAGTATTAGGCTAATCTTCATATTGTTGCAACATTTTTATTCAAGATCGTATCAGATTAGAAGCTAGACGGTACTGTTCTGATAGGAGAGGCAGCTTTGGTTGGTAAAGAGGGAGGACGAAGATTGAGGTCGACAGCCAAGTTGAGAGGGAGATACTAGAATGCAAGACAAAAGCCAATTAATCTTTCATTCATGCATACCTAGAATCTACCCTCTCAACTTGGCCGCCGACCTTAATCTCCCTCCTCCCTCTTTACCAACCAATGCTGCCTCTCCTATCAGAATAGTATCATCTAGCTTTTAGTCTCCCTTGTCCGCCGATCCACTAGACCCGTAGGGCAGGCTTACTTCTCTCCCTTCATCTCTCTATTTTAACCATCTCTACCTCTCGTACTGTTTACATCTTTACATGCTACCACAATTGTAGGCCAATCATAGCCTTCAACCATCGATTGCATTCGTGCATTCGCAAGCCAGTTCGTAACAAGTGGTATTAGAGCATCTCTTCCTCGAACTAGATGCTGACAATAAGAGAACCACATCAAAACATCATGAAGGCAATTTCGAGGTGACTAAAGAGACCGCTTTTCATAGACGGAGACTACTTCTCACCTTGAGGACAAGGTGAACTGAAGCGTGGTGGAATGATGTGATTTAGACCATATCAAATCAAGTTTAGTTATCTTATTTATTATGCTTATGTCGTTTAGTCAAAGTCTTAGTAGGTTAGATTTTTATTTTATTAGCTAAATTAAACTTTATGCAATTTTGGGAAAATATTCGTAGCATATTCTTATGTCTGAATAATATCAAAACCATTAGAGAGGATCGGTGACTTCGTCATCTATAACTTTTATATTCAGAGTTTCCTCAGATTCAGATTTATCTATGGTGAAATGAAAGGTTAATACAAGGAGATAAGGAAAACTGGTTTAGTTAAGTTTGCTAAGGATATTTTGATTTAATCTCCATAAATAAGGTCTTACGGCTTGTTTCTTAGGCATGCTTGGAATGAAGAATATATGTTCTCCATATTTGCAAGAGTATGCAGGCATTCAAACGGGAGCATTCAAATGTGACTTCCCTATGTTCGATCGCAATAGTTAGAATTGTTTTATTCTTTAAAAAAAAAAAGAGACTTAGCTCGAGATAACTAGGTCCAATCCAAATCATATCAATCCACCATGCTTTTGCCACCTTGTCCTCAAGGTGTGAAATCAGGGAAGTGATCAATGATGTCCGACTCGAGCTCCCATGTAGACTTGTCGAATGGCTTGCCTAGCCACTCCACTAGGATCTCCGTCTCTAGTCGTCCTCCTCACTATCTCCTATGCCTAGCCAGTGCACGAACTAGCTCTAGAACTCTCATATCTTCAATTGGCTCTGGTATATCTGAATCCACCATTTGGTCGATGCCTAATCGAGCCCGCAGCAAGGACACATGGAATACGGGATGAACCTGCGACCCCTCTAGAAGCTCCAACCTCTACGTGATGATGTGCCAACTTTTGGTTGCTCACTGATCTTAATATCACCTGTCGATATGGCTGAACGCGCAGCGCAGAACACAAGATGTTTGACCATGAACACAAGTGCAAAATACTCTATCTAGAAGTCGCTGATGAATAATCTGTCACGGTCAGACACGATCGAGCGCGACAAGCCATGATGCTTGGTCACATCATGCACGAACACCTCTACAACTGCCTTCGTCAAATATGAGTGTGCAAAAGCTGAGAAGTGAGCATACTTGCTCAGCCTATCTACCATGACTAAGATGATAGAATTAATAGGATACAGAACAATTCCTTTAAGATCTGAATTTATTGTAAGAAGCAGTCCGCACAACCGAGGAAAAATATTCACCAAATATTCTTCCGTAGTCCAAAATTTACAAAACTAAGTGGAATCGATCCGTAACTCCCTGATCTATGTTTTTTTTTTTATATTTATAGATTCGAATCGTAATTAGGACAAAAATACGATATATTGCGGATGATGATGGTAGTGACAGGTGGAGTGGAAATTAGGGTTATTGACGATAATGGAGATGAGGGTGGATGGGCAATGTTGTTTAAGGAATAAAGACGGAGGCGAAGAAGTGGTTGAGATCCCAAAGAAGAGGGAGGACTTGACAGACGAGGGAGATTAGACGTTAGGAGAGACCTTACCAATGGTAGAGATAGTAGGTAGGCGAAGAGGGAGGGGGGAAATTAGGGTAGAGAGAAGATAGAGAGGCAAGAAACCAATAATCCAATAACATAAAGATTTTGGCTACCATCCACACCTCTATAGAGGCTAGTCAACAAGCCCTAATAACAATAACTAACTGTAATCCTAGTGAAATCCCACTGATCGTGTTCGAATGCGCTCGATCGCGTTTGAACACACAAAAAGGGTTCTTTGTCGATGCGATGCAGGCATTCGAACGCGGCATTTGAACGCGCCCGATCGCGTTCGAACGCGCATTTTACATTCTCTGTTTTTGCGAACCTAATGCAGGTGTTTGGAAGGGCATTCGAACGCGACTTAAAAAAATTTTATTTTAATGAAATTAAATAACTAGTGCAATAAAAAAAGACTCTAACAAGATGTATCAGGCCGCCATGCTTCCCCCACGTTGCCCTCAAGGTGTAAAGTCGACAAAACTCTCCAAGACGTCCGTCTCCAACTCTCATGTAGCCTTATCTAGACATGATCAAATGGCCTAGCCCGCCCGTGCTCGGCTCGACCTGGCTCGTTTTGGATGGGGCTAAGCTCGGCGTGAGCCCGAGCCCGAACTACCCATGGACGGCACGGGCCAGCCCTTTGCCAGCCCGACCAAGCTCGGAAGCCCGCCTGTTTGGCCTGCAACTAGGCCCGCCCGTTTGGCCTACAACTAGGCCCGCCCGTTCTGCTACATTATTTACCTGTTCTGCTATAGTAAAACCTAACAAAAATTTGGTATTGTACCATTTTAAATTTTTGTAAGCACACATTTAAATTTTTTTAATTTATTAATATTTTTTTAAATAGAGGAATATAAATTTTTTAAAAAAAATAAGATAATAGTAAAAAAAATTCTAAAAATAGCTAAAATGTGGGTTGGGCCGAATGATTCGTGCGTCGGGCCGGCCTGGCCCGACCGACTAGCCTGATCTCTCACAGGCTAATGGGCGATAACAGGCTAGATTATTCTAGCCCGGCTCGAACCCGACCCGGCCCGAGTGATTGATGGGTCAGGCCATGAATAAATACTTAAGCCCAGTTGGCCCAAAAAGCTCGGCCTGAACCCGGCCCGGTCCGCCCGATGATCATGTCTAGCCTCATCAGATGGCTTGCCAAGCCACTCAACTAGAATCTCCATCTCTAATTTGATACAATAAAGTTGTCAGCGCCTAGCAAGTACTCGAACTGGCTCTACGATCTCTGTCTCCTCCAATGGCTTCGATAGAGTTGATCCAACGATCTCATGATCACCAATCTGCTCCCTTAGTAATGAAACATGGAAGACAGGATGCACTTTCGATCCCTCCGACAACTCTAAACGATATGCAACCGGACCGATACACTCTAACACCCGAAACGGATCAAAGTAGCGATGTGTTAATTTTTGGTTACGCATCGTACGTAAGGTCACTTGTCGATACGGTTGTATCCTCACAAATACCCAACTGCCAATGTCGAACTCCTGCTCCTGATGGCTACGATCATAAACTTGCTTCATGCAATTTTGAGCAAGTTTAAGATGGGCATGTAACCTCCTCAATGTGGCGTCTCTATCCATCAAAGCTAAGTCCACCTCCGTCTGATCTGCAGATGCCACTGGGTCATAAAAGCGTAATGTTGGAGCCATGCATGCATACACTGCCTCAAATAGAGTCATGTCAATACTGCTGTGGTAGGCGGTGTTGTAAGACCACTCTGCCCACAGTAAGAACTCCAACCATTATCTCAGCATCTCACGAACAGAGCACTTGAAATATTGCTCAATGCCTCGATTGACCACCACGGTTTGGCCATCCGTTTGTGGATGGTAGGTCAAACTGAAGTTCAATCGAGTCCCTTGTAATATGAAAAACTCCGTCCAAAAGTCACGCGTGGCATGCCATGTAACCGAGGAACCTCTTTCACAAAAATTTCAGCCACTGACTTGGCTGAAAATAGATGTGACAACGCCGAAAAGTGTGCATACTTGCTCAATCTGTGAACCACCACAAAAATAATGGAATAACCACGTACCAATGGAAGACCTTCTATGAAATCGATAGAAATGTCTTCCCAAACACCGTCTAGTATCGATAGAGGCTGTAGTAATCCGACCAATTTCAATGTGGTTGCCCTTTGACAAACTTCACAAGCATGGACAAAACTCCTCACATCTCGCCTCAATCCTGGCCACGTGAAATTATGAGATATTCTCCTATAAGTCCTCAAGACACCCTCATGACCAGCCTCTGGAGTTTGGTGGAAGTGCTCCAACAATTTCTGCCGCAATCCATCATTTGCGGGCACCCGAATGCATCCGCATTCTAGCAGCAAACTGCCTCGATTCTCTAAATCTGGATGGTGCACCGGATCATCCAACACCTCCCATAACTATCTCAAAATATCTAGGTTAGATATACATGCATACCTCAGCTCATCAAGGAAGGTAAAGGTAGGAGAAGAATATGTTGTGTGCTTGGCGGTATCGGGTTGGCGGGATAGTGCATCCGCCGCTCTATTTTCCATTCCCTTCTTGTATTGGATTTCATAATCATACCCCAGCAATTTGGTGACCCATCTCTACTATGCTGGAGTGTGTATACACTGTCCCATAAAGTATGGAAGGCTACTTTGATCAATTCGGATAATGAATCGCCTACGATCGAAAAAAGGCTTCGACTTTGTCACTGCATGCAGAATTGCCAACATCTCTCTCTTATAAGTCGATAATTGCTAGGATTTTTGTGATAAAGCCTTGCTAATAAAGGGTATGGGACGTCCTCCTTGCATTACTACAACTCCTATGCCAACTCCTAACACATTACATTCCACAACGAACTCTTTGCTGAAGTCCGGTAAAGCTAGAACGGGTGCCATTGTCATTGCTATTTTTAGTTTCTCAAAAGTTGTAGTGGCTTCATCTGTCCGTCTAAAAGAATTCTTTTTCAACAAAGAAGTGAGAGGAGTAGCGATCTTGCCATACCCGGCGATGAAGCGGTGATAATATCCGGTCCGCCCCAAAAATCCTTGCAATCCTGCTATAGTAGTAGGTATCGGCCAAGCGGTCATGCATGCTACCTTTTGAGGATCCGCCACTACACCTTCCACTAAGATGATGTGGCCTAAATACTCCACTTGTGGTACTCCCCATAGACACTTGGACTTCTTAATCTTCAACTGATTTTGCTTCAATATGTTTATCACATCCTCCAAATGCCACCAATGATCCAATTAAGTCCTGCTATACACCAAAATTTCGTCAAAGAATACCAAGACATACTTTCATAGTAGAGGCCAAAAAATATCATTCATGAGGCCTTGAAAAGTAGTTGGAGAATTGATAAGACCAAAGGGCATCACCCGAAACTCGTAGTTCCCGTCCGAAGTCCGAAATGCAGTTTTGTGCACATCTGTCGGGTGAACTCTAATTTGATGATACCCGGCCCTCAAGTCAAGCTTGCTAAATATGGCCGCCCTTGCAAGCTCGTCCAGCAGCTCCTCTAAAACCAAAATGGGATAGTAGTCCTTGACGGTAATAGTGTTTAGTGCTCGATAGTCGACACAAAAATGTCATGTCCCGTCCTTCTTTCGCACCAATAGCACGGGCGATGAGTAAGAGCTATGACTTGGTTGTATGAGGCCTTGTTCCAACATCTCAGCTACCATCTTGGAGATGATTTCCTTTCGCACATGTGGATACTAATGTGGTCTCACATTTGCCAGTGCAGCTCTGGGTATAATCTCTATGTGATGGTTCGCCGTTCGCCTTGGTGGCAACTCCTTTGATTCCTCAAATAGTCTAGCAAATTTATCTAATAAATTAGACAACTCTACGGTAGTATCTAGACTCATTTGAGGCTAATCTCCTATTGGTCCTAACTGAAAAAGATAGGCCAAATCACTCACACAAGGCAGCACATCATCGGCTGCATCGTAGGAATCGGCGGAGAACAAACGCCATCAAGCTACACATCCTTCTTTCGTTGTTTAAATTTCATCCACATGCTCCGAAAATCAAATGTGACGGGTACCAAACTCTATAACCACTGAGTGCCAAGGACAATGTCCGCTCCTCGCAGTGCCAACAGATACAAGTTCACAATAATGTCATGTCCTTGCACTCGTATACCGACCTGGCGACACAAGCTCTCTGCCTTAAGCTTCATGCCGTCTCTAATAGCAATGTCAAACCCCGTGGTCGGTTCAGCATCCAAGCCCAATCTCCTCACTAACCTCTCGTCAAGAAAGTTGTGTGTACTCTCCAAATCGATGAGGATATGCACATAATACTTTCTAACGAGTCCATCTATCCGCAATGTCCTCAGCGCTGAAGTACCCGAATATGCATGCATCGATATTTTAGCTTGGATATCTTCCTCCGTGCCCTCCTCAACGGCCTCCTCATGGACCTCCTCTGAACATTCTCCATCACCAACAACCTCATCATCCTTCTCGAGACCGTCGATGAGCATCACACTCCCGATTAGTTTGGAACACCGATGACTGAGGGTGAAACGTTCATCACATCGAAAGCAAAGACCCTTCGCTCTTCGCTCCTCCACCTGGGCAGGTGTGAGAGTTCGAACGGGGGGTCTTGTGCCTCCTCTAACATCAGAAGTAGGTCTCAAATGTGGTCGTGGTCCAGTACTAGCAGTCTCTGTCTTTGAACCCGTAGAATTTTTAACCGACGTTCTAGGCGCAAACCGCCCATCTCAGTTGCCTCAACATGTTTTCGCTGCCATCTTAAGAGTCTTATGTTTTTTCTCCATCCTCACGGCCTTCTCAAATGCCTCCCCTAGTGTGGTAGGACATAGAGCACGAACATTCGCCTATATCTCCTCTTGCAGCCCTGAAATGAAATGTGCTAATCAATATTGGTTCGGGCCAAGGTGGCTCACAACGACTACTAACTCTTTCAAATTCTGCTTGCTACTCCAATATGGCCATCCTCTGAACCATCTTGCTTAATGTGGCAGCAAAATCTTCATATGCCGCTATTCCAAATCTCTGTGTAATCCTCCTATAAAAGTCAGCCCAACCGGTAAATCCTCTACCACGAATAACTGATCGATACCAATGCAATGTCTTTCCTTGGAGGTGAAAGCTTGTCATCTAGATCTTTGCGTCTTCCGTTGTCCCTTGATAATCAAAGTATTGTTTAACTTGAAACATCCAATCCGTTGGATCAGTGCTTTGGAATTTTGGAAAGTCCAAGCGTGCAATTCTTCCCTAAATAGTATTGTCGGGTTCGCAAAAGATCCTTGGTTCAGGTCTGAACCTTTGTGCATGTTGATTTCCTTCTCTAAATCCTCGAGCATGTCCATCACCATCTCTGATGGGATTAACCTCATCCTCAAAGTGCTAATCCTCCTCAAAGTGCTAATCCTCCTCATCGACGAAGCGCATCAGTGCCACACGCCTCTCGGGTTCCACCACCGCTAGTCTTGGGTTTTGTATTGGAGGTGGGGGATGATATGTAGGCATAGGTAAAACTGGATCATTGACACTCACATGTTGCACCTGGACCTGTGGGGTATCAGTTCGATGTGGTCCCACTGCTAGTCCTTCTTAAGACACCGATCTTTGTCAAGGAGATGACAAAGCCGATCGGTTCATGACATATTCCTTTAAAGCATTATGATCATTCTGCATTGCGTCAATTCTATGCAGCAATGTTTGAAATATGCCCCTAAGTTCATCCGCCAAGCCCATGTTCACACCCATGGACGTTGGTTAACTCGGTCCTACCATGGTCGCTCTAAGGGAATCAGCCTCACGGTTAAGGTTATCGTGGATTGAGTCTTTCCTTGTCGGTATGCTCTCCATTGGTCTCCTTGTTGATGTCTTCTTCCTTGTTTCCACCATTAATAGAGCTCTGTAGTTCGCTTGGCTCTGATACCAATGATAGGATACGAAACAATTCATTTAAGATATAAATTTATTATAGAAAGCAGTCCACGCAACCAAGAGAAAATATTCAGCAAATATTTTCTTGTAGTAAGAAAATTATGAAATAAGTGGAATCGATCCATAACTTCCTGATCTACATTTTTTATATTTATGCCATTTGCAGATTCGAACTGAAACTGGAACGAAAGTATGATATATTGCGAATAATGGTGGTGGTGAAGGGTGAAGTGGGAGTTAGGGTTATGGATTATAATGGAGATGAGGGTGGACGAGCGATGTCGTTTAAAGAATAAAGACGAAGGAGAAGAAGTGGTCAAAATCCCAAAAAAGAGGGAGGATTCCCAGCACTATATGCAATTATATATATATATATATATATGCACAATTAGCTTAGCTTAGTTAATTTAATGTATTTAGGTTATACAAATTAAATATAATTATATCATAGTTAGTATATAGTTCTAATTATATCATGTTTAGCAAAATACCTGCAATATAAATTACTATTTTAATCCTAAGTAGGTAATAGAAATTATTAGGGTTATGTACGTATATTCTTACGTATGTAGTAACATAATTCTTATTTTCTTAATTATCAAAAAGAATAATAGATAGATAAAATATATTTTAAATACATTATTAAATAATATAATTATGATTAATAAATAACAAAAACAAATATAGAAATGAAGAGTACATAATTACAACAAGAAACTATCTTTTTGTCGGGTTAATTTTAATTAATAGAAAGACTGACATATTTGTTACAAATAATTTCAGATTCCGACCCCCCTATTCAAGACCCTGTGGACCTAGCTATCGAGGCTTGATCGTTATCGTAGCAGCGTGAACGAGTGGTGGTTTGGTATTTGCAGTGGTGTGAGTAGTCTTATCCCTTAGACGCCTTTCTGAAATTAGAATATATTATATCTTATGTACACGCATGTTTTGGCCTCCAGCATGATTATATGATTTTATCTAGAGATGATCTCATACATTTGATTAGGCTGATCTGAGATATGAGTACATTGGTGATATATAGAGATGATTATACTGTTATAGTTTTTATGTCGGGATGATCTCTATCATGAGTATGCATGTGATAGACTAGCAAAAATATACATGGTTAGAGTTGGCATTGCATCATTTTTCTCTCGGCTTGTTTACTACCTAAATTCCTGAGTTGCATGATCTGTTGTCATACTGGATATATACATATGATTTATCATGTATAGGAAATCAAAAAAGTACATGTATATATGATGTGATGTGATATGATGTGATGGCTGGAACGGTATCTGGTCCGGAACTGGTATGGACATACTCTTAGCGTATGACAGAGTATGGTGATGGCTGATGGTTGTACTCTTAGCGTATAATAGAGTATAATTATCATTGATATACCCTTAGCGTATGGCAGGGTATGATTAATTTCTTCTGAGATACCCTTAGTGTATGGCAGGTTATGATTTATCTACAGAGATACCCTTAGTGTATGATAGGGTATGATTTATCTCCAGAGATACTCTTAACGTATGACAGGGTATGCTCTGTGCTTGTGACATGATGTGTATCGAGTTTGGGGCCGGGTACCGTAGTCCAGCATGGTGGATGATATTCAGAGTTGAGACGGTTGATTGTGATAGTGAGAGATATATGAATTATATCTGGCCTCGACATATACGATTATCTAGTGGTTAGCATGCATCATACATCATCATTGATGTGACCAGTTTCATTATTGTTATACATGATATGTCGTTATATTCGGTGATGTTATATGGTAATTTCATCATGTGATATATTTTTTTTAGTTGAGGATATGATATGCTCACTCATGAGAATTAATTTCATTCATATATATGTCATTGAGGATACATATATACATGTTCATACATGGCATCATGCTACTTTCTGATTCATATTATCCAATACATGATTTACTCTCTGTTTGGCATCACTGATTCGGGGTAAGGTCTAATCATTGAGCCTTTAGCTCATGACTCTCTTTGTTTTCTCCTTTCCAAAAACCCAGGTGAGCGAGTGGAGCAGGATACTACCTTAGAGACCTTGCGAGTGGGCAAAGAGTAGTGTGTGGTTAGTGTTTTGCGCCAGTTGAGTTCTCTTATTTGATGTATTAGTGGACATCCTCCAAGTATGTCTTTATCCTTGTCTTATATTCTAGCAGGTGACTTTGTACTTGTATAATGATATATATACCACCGTTGCGTATATGTAGTTGTGAAAAGCTCTTGATAATGTGTTGTGGCATGTGTGGGGCCTATGTAAGGTTATTTGTATGCTGTTGACAATTAGACTTGAGTTATTCTCAGTTTAAATGTTGTGGATAAAATCATGATGTTACTACAGGTTTATTTGATTATCAGTATCTAACTGAATGATCAAGTGCTATGCACGTGCCGTGTGGGCTCATGCCATGCACATGTTTAGAGTTTGGGTGTCACACCTATGCTGGTGTGAAACGCAGTGTTGTATTACCATTCCACCCAAGGAAGGTAATCGCGCTATCTCCTTGGACACTCTTAGACAAAGCACCGTAAATACTACTCAATGCCCCGATTAACCACCTCGATCTGGCCATTCGTCTAAGTGTGGTAAGCCGAACTAAGGTTTAACTAGGTCCTCTGAAGTGTGAAGTACTCCGTCCAGAAGTCGCTGATGAAGACTCTATCACGGTCGAACACGATCAAGCGTGGCATGTCGTGAAACTTGGCCACGTCGCACACGAACACCTCTACAACTGCCTTCCTCGAATATGGGTGCGCTAGGGCTGAGAAGTGAGCATACTTGCTCAGCCTGTCTACCACGACGAAGATGACAAAATACCCTCTCACTAGAGGTAGCCCCTCAATGAAATCCATGGAGATATCCTCTCAAATATGCTCCAGAAGAGGCAAAGGCTATAATAGTCCAGCCGGCCTCAGGGAAGCGGTCTTTGCCTACTGACAAATATCACAATCCCGCATGAATCTCTTCAGCTCCTTCTTCGTTCCAGCCCATGTACAACTCTTGGAGAGCCTCTTGTAGGTCCTCAAGAGGCCCTTTGTCTTGCCTCCAGTGTAGAATGGAAGAAATCCATGAGTCGCTTCCGTAAGGCATCATCACCGCGTACTCGGATGCGCCCGTGATCCAACATCAGTCCTCCTATACTCTCAAGCTCTGGGTAACTCATGGAGTCACTCTCTAGCTAGTATATCAACCTGGACACCTCCGGATCCACGATGCCTGCAGATATCAAATCAGCAAGAAAGGGAAATATGGGTGTTGAATAGGCCGCAAGCTCGACGGGAGTAGGCTGCCGTGAGAGTGCATCTGCCGCCCTATTTTTCGTCCATTTCTTGTACTGCAACTCGTAGTCATATCCTTGCAGTTTGGTGACCCATCTTTGTTGCACTGGAGTTTGAACCCGCTGCCCCATGAAGAATGGCAAACTCCGCTGGTCCGTTTGGCTCACAAACCGTTGTCCGATCAAGTATGATCTCCACTTGGTCACCGCGTGTAGGATAGCAAGCATCTCTCGCTCGTATGTAGAAAGCTACTACGACCACTCTAATAAAGACTTGCTGAGATAAGCAATAGGTCTCCTGGACTGCATAAGAATAACTCCAATAGCTGACCCAAATGCATCGCACTCGATCACAAATGACTTTATGAAATCGGGTAGCACCAACACCGGTACGGTCGCTATGGTGGTCTTCAGCTCCTCAAATACTTTTGTTGCTATCTCAGTCCACTAGAAGGCGTCCTTCTTCAGTAATGAAGTGAGGGGTGTCGCAATCTTCCCAAAGCCTGCCACAAATTTGCAATAGTACCCTGTCAGGCCTAGGAACCCCCACAGCACACAAACCGTCACCGGTTGCGACCACCCAAGAATACACGATACCTTGCTTGGGTCGGCTGCCACGCCCTCTGCTGAAATGATGTGGCCGAGGTACTCTACTTTGCATTCTCCCCAAAGGATTTTTTGCTTTTCTTCACCTTTAGGGAGTGATCTACCAACAGTCCCAACACTGAGCGCAGGTGAATTAAGTGCTCCTCCCAAGTCCTACTATACACCAAAATGTCATCAAAAAATACTAACACATACTGCCTAAGGAGTGGGCAGAATATGTCATTCATCAAACCCCAGAAGGTCGCTGTGCATTTGTTAAACTAAATGGCATTATTTGGAATTTGTAGTGTCCGTCGTGAGTCCGGAATGCCATTTTGTGAACATCCACTGCTCACACACAAATCTGATGATAGCTTGCGTGGAGATCATGCTTGCTAAAATATGATGCTCCTGTCAACTTATCCAGCAGCTCCTCTATGAGGTGTATCAGGTACCAGTCCTTGACGGATAGCGTTCAACGCATGATAGTCCACGCAAAAACGCCAGCTTCCATCCTTCTTCTGCACCAGCAGCACCAGCAATGAATAAGAACTCTGACTCGGCTGGATAATACCCTGCTCCAGCATCTCAGCAACCAATCTCGATATCTCCTCTTTCCAAATGTGACGATAACTGTAGGGTCGAACGTTGGCCGATTCCTCTCCTGGAATGATCTCAATCCTCTGATCAGTGTGTCTCATGAGTGGTAGTCCCTGTGGAACCTCAAATAGGGCAGCAAAATCAATCAACACAAGCTCCAAATCATCACGTGTACCTGAGCTAGGAAGGTTCTTAGGTTCGGTCGGTGCAATCTAAAGGAAGTACGATGGCTCGCCAACTCGAGAAGCTCAAATAAATAGCTGAAGAGTGGGGCTTGGCTGCGTCTGAACCCTGTCAAGCTGTACGACATGTCCGTCTCATCGAAAAGTGAGCCACATTTGTGAAAAGTCAAAGACTACTGGGCCAAGGCTCTACAGCCATTGGGTACCTAAGACCACATCCGCTCCTCGAAGAACCAATGGATACAAATCCACAATGAAGTTGTGACCTTGCACCTGGATGGAGACACTCTTACATATGCTGTCAGCCTAGAGTTTGGTGCCGTCGTCGATAGTCACCTCAATGCTGATGGTGGGTTCCACCTCAAGTCCAATTCTCCGCATGAGTCGCTCATCGAAGAAATTGTGCGTGCTTCTTGTGTTGATGAGGAGACGACTGTTTCTTGACTAGCCCATCCACCCGTAGGGTCATCAAGGCGCTCGTTCCAATATACGTATGCATGTATATCTCGTGTAACGCCCCTGCCTAGCACGGGCACGTGCACGCCCACGCGCCCACACGGCACGCTCACACGACAGGACGGGGGGGACCCGTCACGCACAGATACCCTCCTGTACACATACAATCATGACATCATCAAATACTACTTGCTAGCATATCCATAATCACATAACCCATCACTAATTAAATCATATTATTAACCAAATAAACCTGTTAATATATGAATATCCTAGTCTAGAATAATATACATTAAACCACTACATAATCTAATAGGATCCACACAGGCCACAACAAACCATCAAGATACAACTAAAATGACTAATATAAGAGTACACTATGATTCGACCTGTATTATACAATTCATCGTCTAATACAACAGAGTACAAATATCAAATACTCGTACAACTCAATTCCTATATAAATTATCATCTATACCGTCTCGCATCTATAGCTCACCTCATCATCGCTCTAAAATATCTTCTCAAGATATCTTAAGTCGCTGTCACATACGACGTATCTGAGTGGGTTAGAAAAGAAATAAAGAGAGTCATGAGCAAAAGGTTCAGTAAATAGACCTTACCCCGAATTAGTGATATCAAATAGAGAGTAAATCATGTACTGGATAATATGAATCAGAAAGAGCATCATGTCATGAATGAGTATATGAATGTTCCTCGATAATACATAAATAAAAAATAGATAACATGTCATGTCATAACTGGTAGAATATATAATCATCGACAATGTATAAATAAATCTCCATGTCATACCATCATCATAACTCTCTCTCAAATATGACACATGATGCATGCCGACCATGACCATGCTATGATATCAAATGCAACCATATATAATGCATATTGATCACTCGATAATCAGGTAACCAAATAATAATAAAATCATATGTATTTCTCAACATTACAATCATCAATCATCATTGACATCTCGGTATAATATCATCATACTAGACCAATGTGCACAGTCAACACCCGGTATCCGGTCTCAACATCATGCCCGAAGGCTCAGAGCACATCATGTCTAAATGTCTGCTACGCACACAGACTAACGACCTCGGACGTAAGGCCAATAGGATCACGACTATGTCGAGCGATCAATCATCCACTAAGCACGTCCTAACCTTCGCGCCCACTTGGGTATCCTCACGCTTTCTATCAACTATCCTATCAATCACATTTCATGCTTTCATTTTAAATGACAGATCAAATGCATATATCTAGTACGATAACAAGTCAATGCATAACAGGAATTTAGGTGGAATAGGAATCAAGAGAAAATGATGCAATGTAGTCTCCAACTGTATTGTCAAGACATGCATACTCATGCTAATCTATTACATGCATACTCATGCTACAGATCAACTCCGTAAACAATCATAACAGTAGAATCATCTCTCATAATCTCTATATATCACCAATGTGCTCATATCCCAGATCAACCTAATCAGATGCATGATAAAATATGCTCGACTATAATCATCTCTAGATAAAGTCATATAATCATGTCGGAGGCCAAAACATGCATGTACATAATATATAATATAACCTAATTTGAGAAAAGCGTCTAAGGGATAAGATACGATTCAAATATAGATACGATTCAAATATTGATTACATAACTATGTCTATAATATAGATACGATTCAAATATTATAATTATATTATTATTATAAAATGTTAGTTATAACATAAGGAGAAGAGGCATGTTTCCTTTTATATGATCTAATAGATATATAAATAAATAAATATAAGTATTACCTATATTTATACCTAATTAATCATTAATTATAAAATTATCATTAATAAAATTATATTAAAGAATATATAATATTATTAAAATAGTTAATGTCTAAATAATCTATTTGCATTAATTAAGAAAAAAAAAACCTAAATAAATAACATAAATAAATTAATTAAATCTGCCATAAGTGCTGGGCTCGGCCCAGCACTGCCTACTACAGCGAGCCCAGCACTGTGCAGAGAAGAAAAAAGAAGTAGAAGCCGAGGAGGATGAAGAAAAAGAAGAAAAGCAGAAGAAGAAGAAGAAGAAAGAGGAGGAGGAGGAGGAGGAGGAGGAGGAGAAGAAGAAGAAGGGAGGAGAAGGAGAAGAAGAAGAGGGGGAGGGGAGCTGAGGGAAAAGAAAGGAAGAAGAAATAGAAATAAGAAATAAGAAGAAGAAAGAGGAAGAAGAAGAAGAAGAAGAAGAAGAAAAAGAAGAGAAGAGGAAGAGAAGAAAGAGAGAAGGTGAGGGAGGAGCTTACTGACTCGGGCTGGCCAGGAGGGCACCGGCCCCTGCTGGCCAGCCAGCGGCTGGCCTCTCGTTGGCGGCTCGGCTCCGACGAGCTCGGGCGAGAGAGAGAGAGAGAGAGAGAGAGAGAGAGGGAGGGAGAGAGAGCTTCTCACTGGTGGCGGCGGGCCGACGTCGACGACGAGGAGTGCGAAAGATAGTGGAGAGAGAGAGGAGTGAGAGAGAGATTTAAAGAGAGAGAGAGAGAGACAGAGAGAAAGAGAGAGAGAGAGGAGGCGGTGGAGGGGGTTGTAACGGAGCCGGGGCCCGCCGCGGCTAGCTGGTCGCAGCTCGTTGGCAGCGACAGCGGGCACATGGCGCCCCCACCACACAAGCTGCATGGGCACGAGGTCGGCCACAGTGTGGCCGGTTGCGTTGTGCCCATAATTCTTTTTTTTTAAAGATTGGTTTGTTACATCTCGGCTGGTACCTCTTCCTCTAGCTCCTCATATGTCTCCTCCCCGGTCTCCTTAGTCATCAAGTCATCACCATTAATTTCCTCTATTTCATCTTTATGCCCATCGATCAACATAATGCTGCCCGTCGCCTTGGCACAACGATGGCCCAGAGTGAACCTCTCGTCGCACCTGAAACATAACCCCTTGGCTCGTTGCTCTTCCACCTATGCAAGTGTGAGAGTACGGACCCCAAAGGGTGCTCCACCTCTCATACTCCTAGTATAAGCCTTGGAACAACCCGCGGCCTTGTTGTGGCTATTGGTGCTCTCATAGCCATACTCGATGTGCCAATCGCCGCGGTTGCCCGTGGCGCAAACCTATTGTTCCAACCGAGCTTGGTAGCATTCCTCGAGGTTTGATGCTTCTGGTCCATCCTAGTTGCATCTTCAAAGGCCTCTCTTAAGGTCCTAGGTCATAGAGAGAGTACATACCTCCTCGCGTAACCTAAAAATAGGAGTGCTAATTAGAATTGCTTGTGGCCATTGTGGTCGGTACCGATTAATAATTCACTCAAATTCCTCCTAATAGGCAGCAAAAGTGGTGTTATAGTCCTCAAAGCCTACAATTCTAATGTGCCTAGATAGGGCATTTATGAATATCGGCCATCCATCGAACACCTGGTGAGCGCTCACAAATTGATACCAATGAAATGTCGCACTTTCCAAATGGAAGCTTGCCAATAACACTTTGGCGTCTTCCGTTGTTTCTTGATACATAAAGAATTGTTCAACACAAAAAATCCAATCCAAAGGATTACCTCTTTGGAACTTAGGGAACTCGAGCCTCGCCATTATTCCGTGCATAGGAATATTGCACCCCATATCATAAACGAATTCAGGTCCAATGGTAGGAGGATGTAGAGTCGGTACATTGTTTTCTTGGCACCTCTGATTATCTCTCTCGTGGTGCCAACCGGGATCATCCTGATTCGGCCAACCCGCGTCTACCTTAGTGCGGTTGGGATTTAGATCTAGACACGCCCCTTCCGCATCCTTGGTAGATCATAGGGGCCTTGGTAAGGTCCTCTAAGGCCGTTGGGTGGTGGCAGCAAGGGTTCATTTTGGACAAGGGTTGCCCTAGCTCCTCGTTGAGGCAACACCATCGCAGTTGGATTTGTCGGCGCTGGAATTTTTAGCATGTGCACGGTGGTTGCAAGGTTCCGCAGCTCCTCCCTCATGCCTCTCATCTCCTCTTGTTGCGTTCATTGTAGATCCATCTTTTGTTAGAAGAGGAAGACCAGGGTTGGATCCACATTAGGCGCTGAACTAGTTGAGGTCACAGTTGTGCTCACATCCATTCTACCCACTGGCGTCAAGGGCATATTAGGCTCGATCTCTGTGGGTACCTCCATGGTTGTGCGTCGATTAGCCATTGCTCTTGTGGTGGTCATGGGTCCGAGAACCGGTGGCTCCGATACCACTATTGTGATCTTGATTTCAATGGGGAATATTTGGGTATGAAGGAGAGTAGAAAAAGAGGAAGAAGATGGCCTTTCCTAAGGGTCTAGGAGGATAGGCTAGTCGAGGAGATTAGAGGCAGCATTGCCGTGGTAGGAGAGAAGGAGAGAGAACGAAAGGAGAAGATTTGGGGAAGAAACTAAATTCATTCAATAATCATCATAAGGTTGCCTTCCACATATCTAGAGGCTAACCTAACAAGCAAAACAATCAAAAGAAAGCCCTAGAAATAGTGCAGATTTGCCGATTGCATTCGAACATGCTAAATCCATTCTCTGTATTTGCGAACGTATGCAGGCGTTCGATCGGGGGCGTTCGAACGCAACATCGAGCGCGCTAAACACGTTCTCTGTATTTGCGAACATATGCGGGCGTTCGAATGTGGGCTTCGAATGCGACTTCCCTGCGTTTGAACGCAACTATCAGAAAAAAAAAAATGTATTCCAGAAAGAAAACAAAAGAAACTCAACTTGAGATAACTAGGTCCAATCCCTGCCATATCACTCACATAGTCCATCTCAAAAATAAATCACACTATGAACTAAATAAACATGTCAACAGAATAGTATCCAAATCCAAAAAAAAAATCATCCTACACTACTACATAATCTAGCACGGCCAACATAGGCCATGACAAACTGTCAAACTACAAGTGAAACAACTAATACACGAATACAAAATAATCTGACCTATATTATACAAATCACCATCTAATACAGAATAGTACAAAAATATCCACTAATCGTACAACTCAATTTCTATATAAACTACCTTCTATATCATCTCATATCTAGCTGACCTCATTTTCAGTCTAAAATATCCCTTCAAGATATCTCAAGTCGCTATTAAGTACTACATATCTAGAGAGGGGGATAGAAAAGAAAAAAGAGTCATAAGCTAGAGTGTAATGCCCCCGCCCAGCACGTGCACGCCCACGAGCCCATACAGCACGTGCGGAGCATGCGATAGGATGGGCGGGGCCCGTCACACATAAATACACTCATGCGCTTATATAATCCATCTCAGAGATAAATCATACTATCAACCAAATAAATCTATTAACATATGAATATCTAAGTCCAAAATAACTATGCTAGAGACCATCTCAATATATAGTCATAATAGTATAATCATCTTTAATCCTCTCTATATATCACTATCATACTCATATCCAGATCAGTCTAATCAAATGCATGATAAAATATGCTCAACTAAAATCATCTCTAGATAAGATCATATAATCATGTTGGAGGCTAAAACATGCATGTACATAATTAGATAATAAATCCTAATTTGAGAAAGACGTCTAGGGATAAGACTACTCAAATCTGATCAGAAGACACGTATCCCTCACATCTAGCAACTCATCGCTAGCAGGGTCCATGAGATCTCAAATAAGGGGTGCGAGTCTGAAAATATTTAGATAGCATTAAGTTAGTCATTTATCCAATTAGAATCAATTCAAGTAAAATATAAATGTTTATTAGGTTTAGAATCACTTCTTTTATTTTTGATTACATAACTAGATCTACATTATAAATATGATTCAAATACTATAATTGTATTATTATCATAAAATATTAGTTATAATATAAGGGGAAATATCTTTTTCTTTTTATATAAAATATTCTAAATACATAATTATAAAATAAAAGCTAAATAATTATAAATAAGATATAAGTATAGACAAGATCTATTTTATCATTCTTACTCTATCTTGATTAACTAGTCTTTACTTAATTATACAAAATAATTAATTAATTAATTAATTAATAAGACTAGTATCTTATTCTACACATAGTAGTATATAATAAATTGTTAAAATTACTTAAAAAGTATATATTATGAATATTAGTACATAAATCTAATAATTATAATTTACAAAACTATCTATTAATCTAATAGAAATATAAATAAATAAATATAAGTACCTATATCTATGTGTAATAGTTTATGACCTAATTAATCATTTAACTATACTAATTATAATTAATAATAATCATATTGAAGAATATATATCACTATTAAAAATAATATATTTGCACTAATTAAGAAAGAAATACCTAAATAAATAACATAAATAAAATAAGAAAAATAACACTACCACCAGTGCTAAGCTCGGCCGAGCATTGCTTGCTACTATGCTAGGCCGAGCCCAGCACTATTGCAAAAAGAGAAGGAGAAGAAGGAGAAGAAGATGAGGAAGAACAAGAAGAAAGACAAGAAGAAGAAGAGAAAAGAGGAGGGTACTGGGCCAACAGGGGGGCCACAGCTGGCCTCTCGCCGGCGGCTTGGTTCCAGCGAACTTGAGAGAGAGAGAGAGAGAGAGAGAGAGAGAGAAAGGAGAATGAGAGAGTGACAGAGGAAAGAGAAGAAAAGGAGAGAGAGAGAGAGAGGCGGTGCCGTTGGCCGCGGCTATAGGCCCCACAGCACCTAGCTGGCCCGACCGGGCTGGCTAGCCCGGCGGCTGGGTGCGTGTGACGTGCCCAAAACAAGCCACGACAGGTGAGAAAATTTCTCACATGCTGGGCTTAGCTTGGGCACGAAGTCGGCCACAATGTGGTCGGTCGCATGATACGAATCAGATCAAATTAGATCACATCAAAAGGACATTAGGCTCAATGGATTGAGTCTAATTATCTTATTTGGTTATTTGGTTTAGTTAGAGTCTTAGTAGGTTAGGATTTTATTTAATTAGCTAAATCTAGCTCTGTGCAATTTTGAGAAAATATTCGTAGAATATTCTACACATATCCAAATAATATCAAACCAGTTGGATAAGGTATGTAACCTCCATATCTACAACTTTTTTATTCATTACTTCTCCATATTTAGAATCTATCTATGACAAAATGAAAGCTTAATCCGAGAGGTAATTGGAGAAGATAAGGAATACTAGTTTAGTTGGTTTGTTAGTGTTTAATATTATTTTAGGACTTATAGGCTAGCCTCCATAAATATATGGATGGCAGCCAACTTCACTATAGATTTGGATTCTTGATTTCTTGCCTCCTATCTTCTCTCTAGACTCCTTCCTCCTCCCTCTTCACCATCCTTCCACCTCTACCGTTGGCAAGGTTTCTCCTAATTTCTAATCTCCTTTCTCCTAATTTCTAATCTCCTTCGACTATCGAGCCACCCCTCTTCTTTGGGATCTCAATCACTTCGTTCCCTTCATCTAATTCCCTTAATCACTTCCACAATCCACCCTCATCTCCATACCCATCCATAACCCTAACATCCACTCCACCCGTCACCACCACCATCACCCACGTTATTCCCTATTTTCGTCCCTACTACAGTTCGAATCTAAAAAGGGTGTGAATACAAAAGTTGTAGATTAGGAAATTATGGATCCAACCCAATTGGTTTCGTAATTTGCTGACTACCAAAGAATATCTGACGAATATTTTCCCATGATTGCTCGGACTACTTCGTACAATAAATTCATATCTTAAGGAATTATTCAGTAGCCGATCTTTTGGTTCCAGATCCTATCAATTTGGTATCAGAGCCTATCATTGGTATTAGAGCTTATCAATTGGTATCATAGCTTATCAAATTAGTATCAGAGCCTAACAATTTGATATTAGAGCCTAACATCGCATCGTGCCCAAATAGATTTATTATTATTATTTTAGGGCTAGGTTGTTACATAAAGGCTCAATGAATAGACCTTATGATGCCAAATAGAGAGAAATCATGTATGAACATGTATATATGTATCCTCGATAACATATATATAAATGTAATCAATATTATTTCTTGAATGGGCATATTATATCGTAAACTAAAAAAATATCTCATGATGAAATTATAATATAATATGACCTAATATAATAACATATGATATACAACAATTAAGATCTAGTGATAATAGTCACACCAGTAATAATGCAAGATGCACGCTAACCACTCAATATCATATATGTCAGAGTCAAATATAATCCACATATTTGTCACAATCACAGTCTCCATCTCTAATCTGGTACCATGACATCGTCGGTGTCTAGCAAGTATACAAACTAGCTCTACGATTCTATCTCCTTCAATGGCTCCGACAGAACTGATCCAACGATCTCATGATCTCCAATCCGCTCACTCAGCAATGAAACTGGGCCGATACGCTCTAACACCTGAAATGGACCAAAGTAGCGATGTGCTAACTTCTGGTTTCGTATCGGACGCAAGGTCACATGTCGATACAGTTGTACCCTCACAACCACCCAACTATCAATGTCAAACTCCTGCTCCCGTTGGCTACAATCATAAATTTGCTTCATGCAGTTTTTAGCAAGTTTAAGATCAGCACGCAACCTCCTCAATGTGGCGTCTCTATCCATCAATGCTAAGTCCACCTCCGTCCGATCTGCATATGCCACTTGATAATAGGCGCGTAATGTCGGAGCCGTGCGCCCATACCCCACCTCGAATGGAGTCATGCCAATACTATTGTGGTAGGCGATGTAAGACTACTCTGCCCAAAGAACTCCAACCATCATCTCGGCATCTCCCCAACAAAGCACCACAAGTACTGCTCAATGTCTCGATTAACTACCTCAATTTGGCCATCCGTCTATGGATGGTAGGCCGAACTGAAGTTCAATCGAGCCCCCTATAATTTGAAAAACTCCATCAAAAAGTCGCTCATAAATACACGATCACGATCTGAGACGACCGTGCGTGGCATACCCTATAATCGAGTATCTCTAACAAAAATTTCAGCCACTAACTTGGCTGAAAATAGATGTGAGAATGAAGAAAAGTGTGCATACTCAATCTGTCAACCACCACAAAAATAATAGAATAACCACGTACCAGTAGAAGACCTTCTATAAAATCCATATAAATGTCTTCCCAAACACGGTCTGCTATCGGTAGAGGCTATAGTAATCTGGCTGGTTTCAATGTGATTACCTTAGCCCTTTGACAGACTTCGCAAGCACGGACAAAACTCCTCACATCTTGCCTCAATCCTGGCCACGTGCAACTTTGTGATATCCTCCTATAAGTCCTCAAAACACCCTCATGACTAGCCTTTGGAGTTTGGTGGAAGTGCTCCAACAATTTTTACTGCAATTCATCATTTGTAGGCACCCGAATGCATCCACGATCCAACAGCAAACCGCCTCGGTTCTCCAACATTGGATGGTGCTCCGAATCATCCAACACCTCCTATAACAATCTCAAAACATCTAGGTCAGATGTACATGCATACCTCAGCTCGTCAAGAAAAGGAAAAGTAGGAGAAGGATATGTTGCGAGCTCGGCGGTATTGGGTTAGCACAATAGTGCATCCACCGCTCTATTTTCTGTTCCCTTTTTGTATTTGATTTCATAATAATAGCCCAGCAATTTTGTGACCCATCTCTACTGTGCCAGAGTATGAATACGCTGTCCCATAAAGTATGAAAGCTCCTTTGATCAGTTCGAATAATGAATTGCCTACCGATCAAATAAGGCCTTCACTTTATCACCGTATGCAGAATTGCCCACATCTCTCTCTCGTAGGTCGATAATTTATGAGATTTTTGTGATAAAGCCTTGCTAAGAAAGGCTATGGGACGTCCTCCTTGCATTAGCAGCTCCTATGCCAACTCTCGACGTATTACATTCCACAAGGAACTCTTTGGTGAAGTCCGATAGAGCTAGAACGGGTGCCGTTGTCATTGTTGTTTTTCAGTTTTTCAAAAGTTATAGTGGCTTCATCTGTCCATCTAAAAGATTCCTCTCTCAGCAAAGAAGTGAGAGGAGTAGCGATCTTACCATACCCGACAATGAAGTGGCGATAATATCTGATCTGCCCTAAGAATCCTCGCAATTCTGTAGTAGTAGTAGTAGGTATTGGCCAAGAAATCATACATGCTACCTTTTGAGGATCCGCCGCTACACCTTTTGCTCATAATTTCTACGGTTCCAAAAGATAGGCTCTAATACCAATGATAGGCTACGGAATGATCCCTTTAAGATTTGAATTTATAGTAGGAAGCAGTCCACGCAAGCGAGGGAAAATATTCACCAAATATTCTCCCATGGTCAAAAAATTATGAACCAAGTGGAATCAATCCATAACTCCCTCATCTACAATTTTCATATTTACGCCCTTCGCAGATTCAAACAGCAACTGGAACGAAGTGGATGATAATGGATGATAATGGAGTGGATAATGGTGATGACGACGAGTAGAGTGGATGATAGGGTTATGGATGATAATGGAGATGAGGTTGGATGATTGATGTAGTTTAAGGGATAAAGACATAGGGGAAGAAGTGGTCGAGATCCCAAGGAAGAGGGAGGATTCGACAGACGAGGGAGATTTGAAGATAGATAAGACCTTGCCAACGGTAGAGGTGGTAGGTTGGTTAAGAGGGAGGAGGGAGATTAGGGTAGAGAGAAGATAGAGAGGCAAGAAACCAATATTCCAATAGTATAATGATTTTGGCTGCCATCCACACCTTTATAGAGGCTAGTCAACAAGCCAACATAACAATAATTAACTCTAATTCTAGTGGGCTATCGCTGATCGCGTTCGAACACACAAAAGGCGTTCTCTTCGATGCGAACCTAATGCAAACATTCGAACACGGCATTCGAACGTGCCCGACCGCATTCGAATGTGCCCGACCACATTCGAACGCGCATTTTGCGTTCTCTATTTTTGCGAACCTAATGTAGGCGTTCGCAAAGGCGTTTGAATGTGACTCCTTCCACGTTCGAATGCGACCTAAAGGAAATTTATTTTAATGAAAACAAACAACTAATGCAATAAGAAAAGATTCTAACAAGGTGTATCATATAGTCATCTCCACTCATCTCTCTATATTATTAGCATACTCATATCCTAGATCAGTCTAATCAAATGAATAAAAAAATATGCTCAACTAAAATCATCTCTAGATAAAATCATATAATCATGCTGGAGACCAAAATATGCATATACATAATTATATAATATATCCTAATTAGAGAAAGTTATCTAGGGGATTAGACTATTCACATCTGTTAAGAAGACACAAACCACGTATCCCTCACATCAGTCAATCGGGTATCAATTTATTGCTAGCAGGGTCCATGGGGTCTCAAATAAAGGGTTCGGGATCTGAAAATATTTAGGCAGCATGAAGTTAGTCGTTTATCCAATTAGAACAGTCTAATCAAATGAATAAAAAAATATGCTCAACTAAAATCATCTCTAGATAAAATCATATAATCATGCTGGAGACCAAAATATGCATATACATAATTATATAATATATCCTAATTAGATAAAGTCATCTAGGGGATTAGACTATTCACATCTGTTAAGAAGACACAAACCACGTATCCCTCACATCAGTCAATCGGGTATCAATTTATTGCTAGCAGGGTCCATGGGGTCTCAAATAAAGGGTTCGGGATCTGAAAATATTTAGGCAGCATGAAGTTAGTCGTTTATCCAATTAGAACAGTCTAATCAAATGAATAAAAAAATATGCTCAACTAAAATCATCTCTAGATAAAATCATTTAATCATGCTGGAGACCAAAATATGCATATACATAATTATATAATATATCCTAATTAGATAAAGTCATCTAGGGGATTAGACTATTCACATCTGTTAAGAAGACACAAACCACGTATCCCTCACATCAGTCAATCGGGTATCAATTTATTGCTAGCAGGGTCCATGGGGTCTCAAATAAAGGGTTCGGGATCTGAAAATATTTAGGCAGCATGAAGTTAGTCGTTTATCCAATTAGAACTATTTGTGTTAAAAATGACGGTTTATTAGGTTTTAGAGTTACTACTTATATTTATTAACTAGTTAGATTTACATTATAGATAAACTTTTAATGTTATAATGATACTATTATTATTAAAATGCTAGTGATGAAATAAGATTAAAAGGGTTACTCTTTTATGTTTATAAAAATAGTCAAAATATGTAATTATAAAATAAAAGTCTAAATATGTCTAATTATTTAATTACAACTAATTTATGATTCTTATTGTTTCTTAATTAGTTAGCAATAACATAGTCTTTACTTAGTTATATAATATAAGAAATAAACAAATAAATAAATAAGCCTATTGTGTCACTCTATACAAAATACTATAAATAAACGGATAGAATTACATACTATATAATGAATATTAGGATATATTCATAAATCTCATGACTTAAATTAATGAAGATAAGTATTAATCTATTATATGCAAGTAATATTACATGTAAGTTATAGGTATATTTAGGTGTTTATAATATAATCAATCATTAATTATAATATTTATAATTAGCTAATAATTATATTACGAAATATATATGTATTTATATATAAATACATATCAATATAATTAACTGCCTAATTAAACTAATTGCATTAGCTAACATAAAATACTAAATTAAAACAAAAAAGAAAGAAAAAGAACACATTGTCGTAGTGCTGAGCTGAACCCAGCACTATTGCAGCCAGGAAGAGGAACTTAGAAGGGAGAAGAAGAAGAAGAAAGGAAGAAGAAAAAGAATAAACGAAAGAAAGAAAGAAAGAAAGAAAGAAAGAATAAGAAAAAGAAGAAGAGGAGGAGGAGGAGAAGGGAAGGGAAGGAGGTGCCGGGCCGGTAGGGAGGAGCTCAGCCACTACTGGCCAACTAGTGACTGGCTTCTCGTTGGTAGCTCTATTTCGACAAACCCAAGAGAGAGGGAGAGAGAGAGGAAGGGGCTCACCTTGGCGGCGGCAGTGCTTGGGAGAGAAGAGAGTGAGAGAGAGAGACCGAAGAGAGAGAAATCAAGAGAGTGAGGGAGAGAGAGAAAGATTAGAGAGGGAGAGACAGGCAGTAGGGAGGAAGTGTAACGCCCCTACCCGACACCAACACGTCCACACCCACGCGCCCACACTGCACGCGCGGCGCATGCAACAAAATGGGCGAGGACCGTCACGCACAGATACATCTATGGTCACATAATCCATCAACCAAATAAACCTATTAATATATGAATATTCGAGTCCGCAATAATATACACTAGACTACTGCATAATCTGGCCGGACCCACACAGGCCATGACAAACTATCAAGATACAACTTATAACCACTATTTTCAGGGGCTACTTTAGCTCTTGCTCAAAGAGACATTAAAAGAAGCTTAGCCTATTCTACAATGTCTCAACTGGGTTATATTATGTTAGCTCTAGGTATAGGTTCTTATCGAGCTGCTTTATTCCATTTGATCACTCATGCATATTCTAAAGCTTTATTGTTTTTGGGATCCGGATCTATTATTCATTCAATGGAACCTATTGTTGGATATTCACCAGAAAAAAAAGTCAGAATATACACACGAATACACTATAATCCGACCTGTATTATATAAATTATCATATAATATAATGGAGTACAAATATCAAATAATTGTACAATTTAATTTCTATACAAACTATCATCTACACCAACTCGCATCTATAGCTCACCTCATCATCGCTCTAAATATCTTCTGAGGATAACTCAAGTCGCTATCACGTACCACATATCTAAGGAGTTAGAAAAAAATAAAAAGAGTCATGAGCTAAAGGCTTAGTGAATAGACCTTATCTCGAATCAATAATACTAAACAGAGAGTAAATAATGAACTAGATAATATGAATCAAAAAGAGCATTATGTTGTGCATAAGTATATAAATGTAACATCAAAATTATATAAATGTATGGTAGATATCATATTATAACTGATCAAGTATATAATTCTCGATAATGTATAAACAAATCTCCATGTCATACCATCATCATAACTCTCTCAAATATAACATATATGATGTATGCCGACCATGATTATGTTATGATATCAAATGCAAACACATATGATGCATAATGGCCACTCCATAATCAGGTATATCAAATGATAATGAAATCATATACATTTCTTAATATCTCAGTCATCAATATCGACTTTGAATAACACCATACTTGACAACTATGTACAGTCAACACCTGATACCCAAACTCATCATCCTGTCCGTAGCATCAAAGCATACCCTAGCATACACTAAGGGTATCTCGATCATAATCATACCCTGCAAAATACTAAAGATATCTCAAACATAATCATACCCTGCCATACGCTAAGGGTATCTCGGTCAAAATCATACCCTGCCAAATACTAATAGTATCTCAAACATAATCATGCCCTGCCATACACTAAAGATATATCAAAATCCGTCAAGATCAGGTACCCCACTAGTTAATAGAAATCACATGAGAGTAACTCGCCACACGCATGCCCCAGCGAACGACAGGTGTCCGATTGTCTGTGTGCATAAACTCAATTGACCTCGGATGTGGGCCACGGGATATCGCATATTGGCGACCATAATCATTACTCCAAGCACCTTTAACCCTCACGCCTACTCGAGTACCCTCATGCTTTCTCTATCAACTTTTCTATCAGTGAGATTTATGTATTTCCTTCTATATGATAGATCACGTGCATATATCCAGTACTATAACAAGTCATGCAGTCAAGAGGAAAATAATGCAATGTAGTCTCCAATCATATATCTAACACATGCATATCCCTACTAGTCTATCACATACATATTCATGTTAGAGATCATCTCGACATAAAGTCATAACAGTGTAATCATCTCCAATCATCTCTTTATGTCATTAGCATACTCATATCCCATATTAGTCTAATCAAATGCATGATAAAATATGCTTAACTAAAATTATCTCTAGATAAAGTCTTATAATCATGATGCTAGAGAATAAAACATACATATAAATAATTATATAATATATCATAATTTGAGAAAGGTATTTGGGGGATAAGACTACACAAAGTCTGATCAGAAGATACAAAACACGTATCCCTCATGTTCGCCAACTGAGGGTCAACTCATCGCTAACCGAATCCTCGGGGTCTCACATAAGGGGTTCAAGAAGTAATGAAAGATTGTAGGGCCCATGTGCCCCACGTTTGGCTACGGCAAGTTGGTTGCAGTGGGCCCCTACGCCATTACCTTCCTCCCCTAGCACCGCCTTTCTCTCTCTCTCTCTCTTTTAGTCTCTTTCTCACTCTCTTCCCTCTCTCTCAAACACTCTCTCTCTCTACTACCACCACCGCCCGCCAACCTACCACCGTCATCGCCACCTCCACTAAAATATATGTGTGTGTGTGTGTCTTAAAAATTACCAGTCATTCCAAAGGTTTCGGTTGTACATGGACCAACCCCTTCCCTCCCTCCCTTTTGTAGCTAGTGACCACTTATCTTAAGGAAGCTTTTGTAACTGTTGGGTAAAAGATACGACTCGTCTATATTGGCTCCACTCGCAACATTGAGTTCATAGGGATGAGCTTATTTATCTAGTTGATTTTTGTTTGAAGAAATAAAAGGATTTTTGCCAGAGGGGGAGGGGGGTTCGAATGCAGGGACCGCGTTCGAACGGGTTATGCGAATGCTTGCATGTGTTCACAAAAATAGAGAACAAAATTTGTGCGTTCAAACAGAATCGGGCCGTTCGAACGCGATTGTTCGAACGCCTGCACACGTTCGCAACGACAAAGAACTGTAATTCCACATTCGAGCGCGATCGAGTGCGTTCAAACTCATTGCGGCAAAAATTATTGGTTTGTTAGGATTTTCTAACTTAGTTGATGGGTCCTTAGGGTGAGCCTCTATACATATGTGGAGGAAACTCTAATTAGAGTTTATCTGATAATTGAAAATGGCATTGTGTCTTTATCTCCTTCTCTACTTGCTTTAGCCATTGGTGCCCTCTCCCACCTCCTTCCTTCCACCGTCCAAGTCTTTGGTCGGCTTCCTCTAACTCTTAATCCCCCCTCTTCTACAATAACTTCTCCCCCTTCACACTAAGGAATTAACCTAGCACCTATCTAGCCATTAAAGGGCTATCAAGCTAAGGTTTATCTAACCTTCGGCCAATGTTTGGTCGATATCTCAAGATCTAGCCATCCAAACTCTGCGATCTTGGATTCAATCGAAAGCTCTTTTTAAGAGCAACAATATATCCAAAATTCTGGAAGATCCAACAACTAGATTATCTATAGCTTCCTTCGAAAGTCACGTCCCTAATCTAGTCCAGAGCCATTTTAAATTGGATCAAATCGGTTTGTAACAACTAGTATCAAAGGCAACATTCCTTGGACTGTAATGGCCCTCACTAGATTGAAGGCGGCAAAACAAACAAGTGATCAAGGCTTAGAGACGGACCATATGGCTCTGTCAAGATCTCCATTCCCACAGAGCTCACGAGGACGAACAGAGGGCCCTCTCGATCTCATGCAAACCATAGCGCTCATGGAGCAAATGTTGTTAGAGATCAAGGCGACCCTTGCTGACAGGAACTATAATCCTCCAAGGCATACCCCTAAGCATCATCGAAGACAAGAAGATCATCCCTTACCAAGAGATGGGAGCCGGTGAGGATCGATCCTGGAGGAACCATGGTAACAACACGACGAACCGCACAGGCGCCACACCGATTTACCACCCTTGCACCCGAGGGCACTTATGGCCCCACATCTAGAGGAGGAACCTTGGGAGGAGTAGGAGGAGCCACGATATAAACCAAGGGTCCAGCAACAAGAGTCGCCTCACTGAGGACGTGAGTACGGACGCGACCAAATGCTACAATCCCGCACCGTACAAGTCGATTTTCCTAAATTCAACGGTGGTGACCCGTTGGATTGGATTTATAGGGTGGAGCAATTCTTCACCTATCAAGGAACACTCGACGACGAAAAGGTACTTCTGGCCTCATTCCATCTTGAAAATGTAGCGGTGAGATGGTTTCATGCAGGACATCGCGCGCACGCATTCACCACTTGGAAGGAGTTCGCCGACACGCTTTGTGTGCATTTCGGACCCTCCGACTACAAGAACTTTCAAGCCACTTTGATGAAGCTAACCTAAAAGACCTCTGTAAGAGCCTATCAAGAGGAGTTTGAAAAAATTAGCAATCGAGTCCACGGGTAGTCGGACTCAGCTCTCAAAAGCACCTTCGTCGTGATATTCAAGCGGGAGTCAAGGCCACTCGTCCAGCATGGAGCACTAGCAACCAGCGCTCTAACCCTAGACCGCCGACTTTGGGTGTGACATGTTCGGGGTGGGTTTGGCCAAACCTCAATCGACCAACCCCACCACGGATAGCCCCTGATCCTAGGGGATAACCATAGATGATTGGACGATGCCTCCCACTAGTAGAGATGGAAGATCGGTGCTCAAAGGGCCTATGCTTCTATTGTGACGAACGCTTCACACCGGGCCATAAATGCTGCAAACAGCTCGCTGCCATCATGCTCATGGAGGAGATGATCGAGGATGATCCCATTGAAGATCTTAAGGAGCAGTAAGAGGAAGAAGGTCGCCAAACCGAAGAGGACAACCCGCTTGAAGTCCAAGCCGAGCTCTCCCGTCATTCTTTTGTCGGCAAGTCGACTTTGAAAACTCTTCGAGTCGAAGGTATGATCAAGAAGAATAAAGTCTTACTTCTTATTGATTCAGGAAGCACCCACAATTTTGTGGATTCTCAAATGGTGAGGAGTTTGGGATTATAGTCGAAGCCTTCCAACGGCTTTGATGTGGTTATCGGCGATGGCACCATGTTGAGAATGGAGGGCATATGCTGCAAGGTCCAGCTGCAAATTTAGGGCCATGTCTTCCGAATTGATCTTTATCTGTTGGCTCTACGAGGAACCAACTTGGTGCTTGGGGTGCAATGGCTTCACAATCATGGCTTCGAAATCTTGGACCGATCACCTTCAACTTCACCACTATGGCAATGGAGTTCAGTCATGCCGGCCATGTCGTGCCATGCAATTTTTTTTTGTTTTTTTTTAAAATAGGTTGTTACATCAAATCTGTGCAGGACCTTTCACGGAACGTTTGAAGGAGATTCCTAAAGATATACCCGTCGGATCAACGTAAAATTTTGTTAGGTCAAAGTCCTAGAAAATAATTTCCCAATGAATCTAATTTCGGGTGATTTGAATGGTGGGATCTCAAGATATCTTCGGATGAGTGGGTAAACATTGGGGAGTCCAATCTGCTAGATTTAGATCATAACATGATTTTGGATCTGTGGATGGGTGCACTTATGGGCTCTAATACCACTTTGATGGGTTACGCTACAAAAGATAGACTTTGATACCAGATTGATGGGTTCTTGTACCAAAAGGTCGACTATGGAATAATTCCTTAAGATATGGATATATTGCAGGAAGCAGTCTGCGCAACCGTAGAAAACTATTTGTCAAATATTCTCCTGTAGTCAAAAAATTATGAAACTAAGTGGATTAGATTTGTAACTTCCTGATCTACAACTTTTATATTTACGCCCTTCGCAGATTTTGACTGCAGCTGGGACAAAAATACGGAATAACGTGGGTGATAGTGGTGGTGACGGGTGGAGTGAATGTTAGGATTATGGATGGGTATGGAGATGAATGTGGATGGTGGATGTTATTAAGGGATATAGACGAAGGGAACGAAGTACTCGAGATTCCAAAGAAGAGGGGTGGCTCGATAATCGAGGGAGATTAGAAGTTGGGAGAAACCTTGCCAATGGTAGAGGTGGAAGGATGGTGAAAAGGGAGGAGGAAGATTACGGTAGATAAATACTAGTGAGGTAAGAAATCAATATTCCAATAGCATTCTGAATTTGGCTGCCATCCACCTATATATAGCCAACAAGTCCTAAAACAATAAGTAACCCTAATTCTAGAGGATTCTCGCCGATCGCGTTCGAACGTGATGCAGGCGTTCGAATACGCATTACGTGTTCTCTGTATTTGCAAACATGGTGCAGGCGTTCGCAAGGGCGTTCGACGCGACCCCTCCTGCATTCGAATGCAACCTAAAGGAATTTTATTTTAATTAAAATAAATAACTAATATAATAAGAAAAGATCCTAACTAAGTGTATCAAGCATGTGATCCTAGGTGGAATATGAAGGTGGTAGGCCGACGGTAAAGGGTGGCACTAGTAAGGAAGGTGGTGGGGGAAGATTATGGATGGTGGAAATGGTTAGGACAAAGGTAGAGAGATATTTGAAGAAAAGGGAAGAGTGGGCGCCCCTAAGGAACTAGGGTGAGTGGCCGGTCGAGGGAGGCTAGAGGCGGTGGCGCCGTGGTGGTGGCTGTTGCCGTTGAAGGAGGGAACGAGAGGGAAGGAGAGGAAGAAGATTAGGGCAAGAAACTTAATTCATTGATCATAATGTTTTTTGTTGCTATCCACACCTTAAAAGGCTAACCAAACAAGCCAAAAATGACAATTATTAACCTTAGAAATAGTGGATTTCTGTTGATCACGTTCGAACGCACAAATTGCGTTCTCAATCGATATGAACGTATGCAGGCGTTCGCATGCGGGTGGTCAAACGGGGTTGAGCACGTTCAAACGCACAATTTTTGTTCTCTATCGATATGAACGCCTGTAGGCATTCACAAGGGCGTTCGAACGCATCCCCTCACGCATTCGAACACAACATACAGAAATCTTATTTTTTTCTGAATCTTATTTGGTTGTCAGTGAGCAACCACGGCAATGGCTATCTTATTTGTCATGGGCTGAGTGGTCATACAACACGGCCTTTCACTCGGCCATTGGCATGACCCCGTATGAGGCCGTCTTTGGTCAGCCACCTCCGACCTTGCATACATACTTGCCATTAGCCTAAGCCAACTAAACTGAGGTCGATACAATTTTGCGAGATCGTGATGAGGTGTTGAGGAGACTCAAGATGCACCTGGCAGTTGCCCAAAATCGGATGAAGCAAGTCTACGACCAGCGGCACCAAGAGAAGTCCTTCTCGATTGGGGACTAGGTCTACATCAAGCTCCAACCATATCGGCAAAGCTCGGTTCGACCTATTCCTAATCAAAAGTTGGCTCCAAAATTTTATGGACCGTACCATGTGACCGAGAGGATTGGATCTATGGCGTACCATTTAGACTTACCTGAGGAAGCGCGAATATATCCAGTTTTTCATGTCTCAAGCCTTAAGGCTAGAGTTCACCCAGAAGAGCCAATTGGAGTTGTTCCACCCGAACCAATAAGGGTTGACCCCGACGAGTCAGAAGCCAAACCGAGTACTCTTATTCCAATTCGGATCCTAGCCAGACGACGCACTCGAGTCTAGGATGAGTGGGTGACTAAGATTTTGGTGGAGTGGAGAGGACGCACATCCGGACGAGGCGACTTGGATTCCCAAATCCGACTTCATGGACCGCTATCCCGAGCTGACACCTTGAGGGCAAGGTGAACGAAAGCGTGGTGGAGTGATATGACTCGGTCCATATTGGCTCCACTCGCGACATTGGATTCATTGGGATGAGCATATTTATTTAGTTGATTTTTATTTGAAGAAATAAAAGGATTTTTGCCAGGGGGAATTCGATCGCAGGGACCGCGTTTGAACGAGTTATGCGAATGCCTACACGCATTCACAAAAACAGAGAACACAAGTTGTGCGTTCGAAGAGAATTAGGCTGTTCAAACGCGATCGTTCAAACACCTACACGTTCACAATGACAGAGAACTTTAATTCCGCGTTCGAATGCGATCGGGCGTGTTTGAACACATCGCAGCGAAAATTGTTGGTTTGTTAGGGTTTTCTAACTTCGTTGATGGGTCCCTAGGGTGAGGCTTTGTAAATATGTGAAGGAAACTCTAATTGGAGTTTCTCTAATAATTGAAAACGGCATTGTGCATTTATCTCCTTCTCTACTTGCTCTAGATATTGGCACCCTCTCCCACCTCCTTCCTTCTACCATTCAAGTCTTTGGTCGGTTTCCTCTAACTCTTAATCCCCATCTTCTATAACAACTTCTCCCCCTTCACACCAAGAAATTAACCTAGCACCTATCTAGCCATTGAAGGACTATCAAGCTAGGGTTTATCTGACCTTCGGCTACTGTTCGGTCGATATCTCAAGATCTGGCCATCTAAACCCTACGATCTTAAATTCGTTGGAAAGCGACAACATATCCAAAATTCAAGAAGATCCAACGGCTAGATTAGCTACAACTTCCTTCGAAAATCATGTCCACAATCTAGTCCAGAACCGTTTCGGATCGGATCAAACCCGTTCATAGCAGTAAATTAATGATATATTTTGGTCTTTTTAAAAAAAAAAAAAGATGTCTTGTCAATCCCAGTACACAAGTGTCTAGCGCTGACATATAATACTAATAGACATTTCCACTTGAAAGTATATATCAATCACTACTCTGTTTCATAACATTCTGCCTTTCTTTTGAATATGAAACATATATATCCAAACATTTTTTTTCTGTCAGTGATTTAACAAGGTTACTTTCTATATCCAAAGTGTAACCGTCAAAAAATATATAGATTTTAAACTGAATGAAATGACCATGCTCCTTCCCATGACGAGACTCTTTATTAGTACATATCGCACTAGGTTGCTTATTTGTTGACACTTGAATCTGTATTATTTGCAGTAAGTCATTGACGTTGAGCAACTTTTCTCCATTAGCTAAAGTAAAAGAGTGTCATAAAACTTTCAATTAAAACATACAAATATTTCAGCTACGATTTTCTCTGAAACGATATCCAACTAAATAAACAAAATCATGGATTCTATATAAATCTTAAGTAACAATATACAGAAGAATCTAGAAAATAACCAGGCTTTGGCTTTCATTTCTAAACTTAATGGAGTTCCATATAACTATTCCAAATGATCTGTCTTTTAATGAGTTTTACTAATGAGTTGTACCTACAGTTCAGTCCCCAATAAATAAATATAATATATAATTTTAATTTAAATTTAAATTAATTTTAATATTACCCTTAACATAACATAAATCTCAATTTCATATCTTGTTAATATTCTCAGTCCTCTTTCTTACATATTTTTTATTATAAAAGAGCTCATTTTTGCTCACAAAAAAATAACTTTAAAACAAAATATTCCTGTACACAGAAAAAATTAAAATTTTATTAATTTGCTAATAGATTAAATATGAGTTTAAAATGGGTAATTACATTTATATTTTATAAATTTAATAACAATATTTTAGTACTATTTGCATGAAACATACTCAATTTTCCTAAAAAATACATATTTTTTACTTTTTCATATCACATCAAAGTAATAATTAGACCATATTTCAAATATTCTTTCATCTATCTCTAATTTTCCTCTAAAATAAATATATTCTCCTCCAAAATTTAAAACTTACTAAATAGGTTATATAAAGTGGTTGCAAACTTGTGAGCTTTTAAGCCCGCAATAACTCACTTTATTTTTTTTAATAAGGTTTGTGATACAACTCGGTCAGATTGGATCTACTCGCAACATTGAGTTTATTGGGATGAACCTATTTATCTAGTTTGATTTTGCTTGAGAAAATAAGACCTTTTGCCAGGGGGCGTTCGAACGCTAGGGACCCGCATTCGAACGGGCCATACGAACGTTTGCACGCATTCACAAATCAGAGAACAGGAATTGCACGTTCGAGCGACCATGGGCCCATTCAAATGCCTACACGCATTCGCAAAGATAGAGAACGATATTTGCGCGTTCAAACGCGATCAGACACGTTCGAAGGCACCAAGGCAAGAACTATTGGTTTTTAGGGTTTTAATTTGATTATTTGGGGGTCAAAAGGGTGAGCCTCTATAAATATGTGGAGAAAACCCTAATTGGAGGAATCTAATAATTGGATCGGCATTGTTGCCCCAATCTCCCTCCTTCTTGCTCTAGCCGTTGGTGCCCTCTCCCACCTCCTTTCTTCCACTGCCTAAGTCCTTGGTCGGCCTCCTCTAACTCCTAATCCCCCTCTTCTACAGTAACTTCTCCCCCTTCACTTTAAATAGGAGTTCTTCTAGCACCTATTTAGGGTTCACCCGACCTTCGGTCACTGTTTGATGATATCTCAATATCTAGGCATCCAAACCTTGAGATCTTGGATTCATTGGAAAGCTCTCTTCAAGAGCAACAACATATTCAAATTTCAGTAAGATCTAACGACTAGATCCTTCAGAATTCCCTTCAAATATCACGTCCTCAAACCTGTTCAAAATCGTTATAGATTTGATCAAGCCGATTAATAATAGTTTGCAATACGAAGAACTTCATAAAAAATATTTCATAAAATAATATAAAAATGGTATAAAAATAATATAGTCTTACATGTGAGCTTATAAAAAACAAAATAAAAAATAAAAAATAGTAACATTATATTATTAGTTAAAAACAATGTTAATCTTATGTTATTTTGGAAAAAATAAAAAAAATAAAAAAATAATAAGTATCTGCATGCTTATAAGCATACGTGGGTTTACATATGCAGCCCACAAACGAGCTTACATGCAGGAGCCCACAAACGGGGCTTACAAGCCTACAAATCAATAAGAAAAAATATTTTTATTGATAAACTAATAATGTTTTTAAATTTTATCATCAAAGTTGAAGGATATTTTGGTTCATTAATTTTGTATATCATTTATTTCTCTCTAAAACCAATATTTTTCACTTTTGTACATCGCATTAAAAATAATAATTACACTTTAGCTTAGTTCACAACTAAATACCATATTTTCTTTACCTAGTTCAAGACACTTAAATTAAGACTAAAAATAAGACTAGCTAATCAAGTTCACATTTTAGCCTCAAACCGAACAAGGCATAAAATCTTAGCTGGCTATTATTTTCTCATGGCATCATAACTTCACCTTTATTTCTTCCACCTTAAACATTATGGGGTCGTTTGGGCTACACATATAAAGGGTAATATAAAAAAAAGTTTTTAGTTTTTGAATTCAGTGAGATCTCTTTTGGAAGGCTAAGTTTTAGGCTCATATGCAGGCAGGCATATGCTGCATCTAATTGAATGTCAAACCGCATTCTCTTATCCTTTAATAAAAGGAAAAGATAGAAGATATAAAACTTTTATGGATTAAATATATTTATTACTTTGTAGTTATACCCAAAATTATTTTATCTTCTTATATTTCAAAAAATCTCAAACCTGTCTCTGTACTTATGATTAAAGTGATATCGTTAGTTTTTCTGTCAAATTCTGCTGACTATCATGCCTATTTTGATCATTTAGCAACATTCACATAAAAACATGCATGTCTTATTTAACAAACACAACGAAGTATTTTGGTCATTTTAGCGTCGTTCAATTAAATTTAATAAAAAAATTAATGGTCTCACTTTAATTATAAATACGAAGGCTGGTTGAGACTTAAAATACAGGAGAATAAAGTAATCTTAGACATAAGTATAAAGTGATAAAATGTATTTAGCCCAACTTTTATTTACATTAGTCTCATTTAACACTATAAATACTGCGTCATGAAACACAAAATCAAACTAACCCTACTGTGCTCAAAATATCTCCTAATATATCCACTCCATTAGGGGATTCGCCAAACCAATTGCACGTGGACAGTATCATAACAGCAATATACAATTTACTTCTATCACCATCATAACAGCAATATACAATAATAAGTGAGGCAGCCCGTAATAAATATTTCTGATAGACTTCCTTGCAGGAATCACTGTTGATAATTAATAAGCATTGTCATGTTCACTAACTAGGTGTAACGTGACCATAAGCTTAAGTAGCACCAACAACTCGTTAGAATTCAAATTGTAATCTTATTCCAATCTTGTACCAACAATCAACGATACTAGGTTACATGAAATGAAGACAAAACTCATCCTGTCAGAAATATATATATGAAACTTCGGATGTCATAAATTTTTCATCGCTGTAATAAGGGCTAATATTATTCAATACTTAAGGTCCTAATTGAATAAATGTGGATTAGGTTGTGATGTAAGCTTTGATATCAGGTATAAATGCTATGGCATACTTTTTTAGACACTAAACCAGTGCTTGTCATTTTAATCATTTTCTCGCTCTATGGTCAAACATGAACGGTTATCAATTCCGCAAGTAGTTCTCAATACTAGCTTCATCCAAGGATATCATAAAGAGCAATGTAATAATTTTAGTAAGAGGACACAATTTCTCAGAAAATAATTGGATTGATCCACCTAGGAATACACTATTCTGCCTCTTTTTCTAATGTTTTGACTTTATTCCATAGTTATCCAGAGAAGGGACAAAAGAATATGATCAATATTGAAGCCTGGTAACCCACTCTTCGTTATCCTGGACAAAGATTAATAAACGGCTACTGTAGTATCACAGTTTCTATTGCTAAATTACACTAGCTCAGCTGTACATAAACAATACAATGATTATTGCTATAATCTGCAAGAAAAGCTTGTTGGCTACTAATGGGTGCGAGTGAATGAGACATTTATAATAAAAGAGGAACGAGCTCCAAAAGGAGAGAAAAGAAACTGAGGGTGCATGTTCAATTTGAATCCTGGAAATGTCTATTACATGCAACCTCAAGTCATATGTTGGATGGCAATTTTAAAATTTCAATCTACGATGACTTGTGTATGATTAGAAGGTACAAATTACATCCAGGAGAAAATCAAGCTTCAACAGATCTATAATTGCTATATATTTTATTGTCAAAAAATCACATTGCCAATCACAAAACAAAGAAACCATCAAAGAATCAGACAAATCTTCCATGTTAGACTCGCCATAGAAAAATTGTTTTCTTACAGATAGTATATTAATATATTATGACCAGAATGAGTAGAAATCTAGGAGAAAACACCAAATCATTTTTTCTTCACTTCACTTGAAGGTTGAAATCTTAATTTCAATTTATGTTTGGCTCCCCATGCAAACGAAATATTTTGATAGTGTCAATGGTTTTAGCATTCATTTTGGTACTTCCTTTAGCACAAATGAAATTCCAAAAAAACAAGATTAAGACTACAGAATACTGAAAAGAAAAGATAAACAGTTGAAAAAATAAAATATAAAGCGAAACCAACCGTTAGTCATTTAATATGGAACCTCCCCATCAATATCACATTTCTACTAATATCAGTAGGTCCTTGTATGAAACTTATGGAATGTGATGTTATATACCATGTCTGACAGTCTCAAACTCAGTGGGATCTATCAGTGGTTCGAGACCCACAGAGACATAAAAGAGAACAAATGAAAAAGATAAGCACTGAACTCTTGATCTATGTAGCACAATGAGTAAGGCCATTATCAAAGTGATGAACTTTGTTCAACAAAACCAAGTTATAAATCACAATTAGATTGAAGAGTCCTAATGGGTGGAATGAGAACCTCTAATTAGTACAAAGTTTTGAGCAAGGTTCCAAAAATTGGTATTAGGATAGGCGCAAACACGATATGTATCGACCATATTGGCTATACTGATCGTATCAACCACCCATATTCGATTAGGCTATTTTTTAATTACATAAAATTCTAAATATTATTTTAAAACACAAGAAATTTAAAAGTAATAAAATAAAAATTAGTCGCATATGAAGTCTAAAAACTAAATAATAAACTCACTCAAAATCATAATGAATTCCAACTTAAAATTGCTAAATTTATATGCTCATAATTAATTATCATATAACAATAGTGAAGAGAGAGATTCCACAACAGTAAGAAAAAATGGGAGTTAAAGAGTGAGAAAAAGAATAATAAGAAAAAAAAAACATTCACCCGAGTTTACCAGAATGTAGAGTAGATGAGGCTCACCGAATCAGTCGTTAAATAAGCTTGGTGAAGTGTGAGGGGTAGGAGGAGAGTATGTGTAAAAGATAAAGGATAAAAATAAAAACTTGAAAAAAAGACAGTCGGGGATATCAATTACTAATTTCTCTTATGTTAGATCCATTTTAGGTTTGATCTGCATCTTACAAAAATTTATTTTCGATGATCCCAAACTGGAAACCAGTCACTATACTAGTTTCGAGCTAGGGTTAGCCAATCCAACTTGGGATTGATTTTGGGAACCATGGTTTTGAGTTAGGAGGAAAATTTTATTTGGAGAAATGAATTGCCACTAGGAGGATGAGCGGAATTATTGGAGAGCATGCACTGAAGTTCTATCTCCTCTTCTAGCTAGTCCTTGCATCCTCTTTATTTCAAATTCCAACAATAAATTCATGCCCAACACTAGTAACTCCCACCAACACCATTTGTTGTGTTTGTCACCTCCTTAAATGTGACCTTACCTCCCTAAATTAGATCCTTTAAAGAAATACCTTCTCCCAACCTCTTACCTCTTCTCCTATGTACCAACAATAACCTCCTTACTATAAACATATAGTGTGCTCAGTATTTTAGTCACCAAATTAATCTCTTTCGGTTTTCTAGTCGTTTCAGCAGTTTCAGCCAAAACTAGTTGACCACAGTCTTGGCCAAAAAAGCAAGCAGTGTTCAGTTTTCTTTATTGCCTGGATCAGTCTCTAACCAATCTATTTCAGCTGAGATTAGTAGATTTCCCGAGGTTCTTGACTCAATTCATACAAAAAAAATTTAAAGTATGCATAAAAATATTGAACTATCTAAATGTTTTTTAAAAGGGATATAATCTAACATATATGCCCCAATATTATTTCAGAGTCAATATCGTGAATCTTTCAATTTTTCAAAGAATATAGTTATGCACCATATACAGATAAAGATTCTCTTCTAATGTACTTGTGTAAGTTGTTTCATTGGTACATAAAGAAACCAATATATAAACCAATAAACATGCATAGATGAAGGCACATGCCTTATAAATGAACACTTCCCAGCTTGGCCATCATAAAGATGACTAAAATCCAAAGCTATCATATAACTCGCACCAATTCACATGAACAAAGGCCACAATAACAATTTGACTACATTTGAAGAAGCAAGTTTAAATTAATAATCCGAATATTTACTTAGTAATGCAAGCACTATTACATATAAAAACACTAGAACTCCAGAAGACTAACAAATCCCAAAATCTACCAAGCTGTAATTCCATAAAAGATCCTTGTGTCGTGCTACATTGAGATGCAATTGGTTCAAGAGCCTATATAGAAGATACCACTTTCTTCAACATCAGGTGTCATTGATTGCTAACTAAATTACAAATGTTTCCAAGCACATGACCAGTATACATAACTGTATTCAAGGCTTAATCTTATGAACTCATTCAAATATTCAAAAGTGTCAACTACCAATAGATAAAACCAGGAAAGGATGCTATGATTAATCAGAAACTTCGAATCTAAAAGCATGGGAAAAGACGAAATCTAATATAAGCAAAAAGACCCAATGGGTTCTGACCAATTCGAGCCTGCAGGGTTAAGTCTGCCGGCGGAGGCGCTTCCGTAGCTTCTTGTACTTGTGTTTGTTCATCTTCTTCTTCCGCTTCTTCTTTACGCTGTCGGCCCAAACCATCCGATCACCGCCCGCATCTTCGCTAATGACAAGCTCGCCGCCGCTCTCGACGTCGTTGGATCGATCGAACCCAGTTAGAGGAAGCGGTTGCATATGGGAGCAATTGGGGAGATCCGGGTATATGTGAAGAGAGTAGTGGTGGAAGGGAAGGAAGGACTCTCTTTCCAAGATGTCGGTAAAAGAAGGGAGGAGAGGATTTAGGTTTGGATTGGTAAATTGGGATGGGTTCTGAGGAGGAAGATCAGAGAGGGCGGGATTAGGGCTCTGTAGTTTGTTGAGGGATGCGAGGATTTGGAGCGGAGGCGGCGGCTTCTTTAGGAGCTTGGTGAGAAGTGAAGCCATTGGGGCGAGAGAGACGGAAGAAAGTGGGAGGGTTTTAGTCCCAGTAGCTTATCTCGGTTTCCCGTTTGATTCAAGAAAAGGAATCCTCAAATAGGGATCCATGATTTATATCCAAACACCACCGGCCTTTTGAAATTGGGTTATTTGCCCGGAAAACCATTTAGTGTTTGATTTGGCATTTTCTGCACTTGATGTTTTTCTGATGTTTTTTGGGTTATTTACATTAAAACCCAGTTAGTTTTCGATTTGGCAAGATAGGATCATTTTCGATTTCTCTTACACTTCAGGTTTTTTTTTCTTACGTTTTTCACTTTGCACTTTTTGTCATTTAATATGTAATAACCCAAGTAGTAAAAAATATTAAATTAGCGGGGTACGACGCAACCGGCCATGCTATGGCCAGCCTCATGCGCAGCATGCTTTGCATGTTGTGGCAGCCACTGAGCCACTCTTCTTGGCATCGCGGCGACACGTGGAGGTGGGACCGAGCCCATCTACCACTCAGACGCCGCCACGTGACCACCCCAACCCCTCTCTCTCTCTTCTCTCTCTCTCTAATTTCTCTTTCTCCCCCTCATTCTCTCTCTCTAGCTCTCTCTCTCTCTCCCGCTCTACTCCCCCAGCAGCCATCGACCGCCGGGAAGAGCCGCCATCAGCCCTTCTACCCGCCAGTGAGTCTCCCTCTCTCTCTCTCATGGTTTCCTCTCGGGCCAGCCCCCTTCCCTTGTTCTTCTTCTTCTTCTTCTTCTTCTCCTCTTCCCGTTCTTCTCCTTAGGCAGACTACCCCTGACTACATGGTGTACTTTTTTTTAAACATTTACTACTCTTTAAATTATGTTATTAGTTATTTAATTATTGTAGTTAATCTAAAGTATTTAATTTCTATGAATTAAATCTAGTTATATCATGGATAGTAAATAAATCTAATTAAATCTAATTATACCAGGACTAGCAAAATATTGATATACCTTGCTAGAGTCTTTTCTTATTACATTAGTTATTTATTTTTATTAAAATAAATTTTCTGTAGGTCGTGTTCAAATGTGGAAAGGGGCACGTTCGAACGCCTTTGCGAATGCTCATCAGGTTCGCAAGAACGGAGAATGTGAAATGTGCATTCGAATGCGGTCGGGTGCATTCGAACGCCTGCGTGCGAACGCCTGCATTAGTTCGCATCGACAGTGAACATCTTTTGTGCATTCGAACACGATCGGACGTGTTCAAACGTGATCGGCGAGAGTCTACTAGAATTATGGTTAATAGTTATTATTTTGGCTTGTTGGCTAGTCTCTATAAAGGTGTGGATGGCAGCCAAAATCATTATGCTTAATGAATATTAGTTTCTTTCCTCCTCTATCATCTCTCTAGTCTCTCTACCCTAATCTCCCTCCTCCCTTTTCACCAACCAGCCACCTCTACCGCTGGCAAGGTCTCATCTAATTTCTAATCTCCCTCGTCTGTCGAGTCCTCCCTTTTCTTTGAGATCTCAACCACTTCTTCCCCTTCGTCTTTATCCCTTAAACAACATCAACCATCCACTCTCATCTCCATTATCATCCATAACCCTAACATCTACTCCACTCATCACCACCACCTTCACCCCCACTCTATCGTGTTATCGTCCTTGTTATAGTTCGAATCTGCAAAGAGCGTAAATACGAAAATCATAGATCAAGATATTACGGGATCGATCCAACTTGGTTTCATAATTTTCTATGTAACAACCCAACCTTAAAAAAAAACCAGATAAACAACTAACTTTATGTTACTAAATCTAATCAAAACAAAGTGTGGCTAACCTCGTTTCATGTAGTGGCAGGAGTGGAGCGTGCCACGCGCCCCAGGCGCCGACCCGACCAACCTAGGGATAAACAACTAAATCTAATCAATGTTAAACATAATAAAATATTATATTTTACTCGAACGAATTATAATCAGATAAACAACTAACTTTATGTTACTTAAACATAGACTCTGAACCCCCTTATTCGAGACCCCAGGGATCTCACCAACGACGAGTGGCAGTTGATTGATGGACCTAAGAGATATGTGTGTTGAGTCTTCTAATAAAAAGTGAGTAGTCTTTTCCCTTAGACGCCTTTCTCAAATTAGGTTATAATATATATTATGTATATGCATGTTTTGGCCTCCAGCATGATTATATGACTTTATCTAGAGATGATTACAATCAAGCATATTTTATCATGCATTTGATTAGTTGATCTGGGATATGAGTACATTGGTGATATATAGAGATGATGAGAGATGATCATATTGTTATAATGTTATGTCCAGTTGATCTGTAACATGAGTATGCTTGTGATAGATTAGCATGAGTATACATGTGTTGACTACATGGTTGAAGACTATATTACATCATTTTTTCTTGATTCCTGTTCCACCTAAATTTATGAATATATGCATATAATCTGTCATTTAGAAGGAAAATATAAAATATGATTAATAGGATAGTTAATAGAAAGCATGATGATACTCGAGTGGGCGCGAGGGTTAGAATGCGCTTGGTGGATGATTGATCGCTCGACATAGTCGCGATCATGTTGGCCTTACGTCCGAGGTTATTAATCTATGTGCACAGTAGACATTCGGACACATGTTGTTCGCCACGGCATATGTGGTGAGGTATCCTCACGAGATTTCTATCAGCTAGAATGGTGCTCGGTCTAGATGGATATTGATACCCTTAGCAGATGGCAGGGTATGGTTATATTTGAGATACTCATTGCAGATGGAAGAGTATGCTTTGAGCCTTCGGGCATGATGTTGAGACTGGGTACCAGGTGTTGACTGTGCATAGTGGTCTAGTATGATGATATTATACCGAGATGTCGGTGATGATTGTGATGTTGAGAAATACATATGATTTCATTATCATTTGGTTACCTAATTATCGAGTGATCAATATACATCATATATGGTTGCATTTAATATCATAGCATGGTCATAGTTGTCATGCATCATGTGTCATATTTGCGAGAGAGTTATGATGATAGTATGACATGGAGATCTGTCATTGTCGAGGATTATATACTTTTATCAGTTATGACATATTATCTACTTTTTATTTATATATTATTAAGGATACATTTATATACTCATTTATGACATGATGTTCTTGCTGATTCATATTATCCAGTACATGATTTACTATCTGTTTGGCATCACTGATTTGGAGGTAAGGTCTATTCACTCAGCCTTTTGCTCATGACTCTCTTTATTTCTTTCTTTTTAACCCCCACAGATATTCTAGTACGTGATACTGCCTTGAGATATCTTGATGAGATATTTTAGAGCAAAGATGATGTGAGCTATAGATGCGAGACGGTATAGATGATAGTTTATATAGAAATTGAGTTGTACCAATATTTGATATTTGTATTCTTTTGTATTAGACGATGATTTGTATAATACAAGTCGAATCATGATGTACTCTTGTATTAGTTGTTTTAGTTGTATCTTGATGGTTTGTTGTGGCCTGTGTGGGTCCTGCCAGATTATGCAGTGGTCTAGTATATATTATTATGGACTTGGATTTTCATATGTTAACGAGTTAGCAGGTATTATTTAATGATGTCATGATTATATGTGCATAGGAGAGCATTTGTGTGTGACGGGCCCCACCTGACCTGTCGCATGCACCGCGTGTGCCGTGTGGGCACGTGGGCGTGCACATGCCCATGTCGGGCGAGAGCGTTACATTCTGACTACGGGAGAATATTTGGTGAATATTTTCCCTCGATTACGCGAATTGCTTCCTACAATCAATCAAGATCTTGAAGGAATCGTTTCATAGCCTATCTATCATTGGTATTAGAGCCTATCAATTTGGTATCGTAACCTCGGATCTCTATTAATGGTGGAGACAAGGAAGAAGGCATCAACAACGAGATCAATTGAGAACATACCGACAAGAGAAGACTCAATCCACGATAACCCTAACTGTGAGGCCGATTCCTTTGGGGCGACCACAGTAGGACCGAGTCAACCAACGTCCATGGGTGTGAACATGGGCTTGGCTAATGAACTTAAGGGCATGTTGCAAACATTGCTGCATAGGGTGGACGCAATGCAGAATGATCATAATGCTTTAAAGGAATATGTCATGAATTGATCGGCTTTGTTATCTCCTTGACAAAGATTGGTGCCTCAAGAAGGACCAATGGTGGGATACACCGAACCAATACCCCACAAGTCCAGGTACGATATGTTAATGTCAATAATCTTCTTTTACCTATTCCTACATATCAGAACCCACCTCCGATACACAACCCAAGACTAGTGGTGGTGGAACCCAAGAGGCGTGCGACACCGGTGCACTTCGTTAATGAAGAGGATTGACACTTAGAGGATGATGTTGATCCCTTCAAAGATGGTGATGGGCGTGCTCGAAGATTCAGAGAAGGAGATCAACAAGCACAAAGGTTCAGACATGAACCAATGATCTTTTGTAAACCCGACAATGCTATCCGGGGGAGAACTGCACCTTGGACTTCCCAAAATTCTAAGGTGGTGATCCAACGGATTGGCTGTTTCAAGTGGATCAATACTTTAATTGTTAAGAGACATCTAAGGACACAAAGGTACAGATGGCAAGCTTTCACCTCCAAGTAACGACATTGCTTTGGTATCGATCAGCTATTCGTGGTGAAGGATTTACCAATTGGGCAGACTTTTGTAGGAGGATTATACGCAGATTTGGGACAGCGGCGTATGAAGATTTTGCTGCCACATTAAGCAAGATGATTCAAAGGACAACCGTATTGAAGTACCAAGTAAAATTTGAAAGAGTTAGTAGTCATTGTGAGCCACCTTGGTCCGAACTGACATTGATGAGCACATTCATTTCAGGGCTGCGGGAGGAGATCGAAGCGGATGTTCATGCTCTCTGTCCTACCACTCTTGAGGAGGCCTTTGAGAAGGCCATGGAGATGGAGCAAAAGCTCAAGGCTCTCAAGATGGCAGCGAAAGCAAGTTAGTGCAACCGAAATGGGCGGTTTGCGCCTAGAATATTGGTTGGAAATTCTATGAGTTCAAAGACAACGGCTGCTAGTTCTAGAGCACGACCACCCTTGAGACTCTCTTCCAATGTTAGAGGAGGCACAAGGCCCCTCGTTCAAACTCTCACACCTGCCCAGGTAGAGGTGCGAAGAGTGAAGGGCTTTTGCTTTCGATGCGATGAACGTTTCACCCCCGGTCATCGGTGTTCCAAACCGATCAGGAGTGTGATGCTCATCGACGATCTTGAGGGGGACGATGAGATTGTTGGTGATGGAGAGTATCAAGAGGAGGTCCATGAAGAGGTCGTGGAGGAGGGCGCAGAGGAAGATATCCAAGCTGAAATATCGATGCATGCATATTCGGGTACTTCCACGCTGAGGACATTGCGGGTGGACGGACTCGTTAGAAAGCATTGTGTGCACATCCTCATTGATTCCGAGAGTACACACAACTTTCTAGATGACAAGTTAGTGAGGAGGTTGGCCTTGGACACTGAACCGACTGTGGGGTTTGACGTTGCTATTGGAGACGGCACGAAGCTTCGGGCGAAGAGCTTGTGTCGCCGGGTCAGTATACGGGTGCAAGAACACGACATCATTGTGGACTTGTATCCATTGGCACCGTGAGGAACGGACATTATCCTTGGCACTCAGTGGTTGTAGAGCTTCGAACCCATCACATTTGATTTCCGGAGCATGTGGATGAAATTTAAGCAAGGAAACAAAGAGGTGCAGCTTGATGGCGTTCAGTCTCTATGGATCCCAGTGATGCAGCTGATACACATTGTTAGAGTCTTTTCTTATTGCATTAGTTATTTATTTTCATTAAAATAAATTTTCAATAGGTCACGTTCGAATGTGGTCGAGCGCGTTCGAATGCCTACATCAGATTCGCAAAAACAGAGAACGCCTTTTGAGCGTTCGAACGTGATCGGCGGGAGTCCACTAGAATTAGGGTTATTTATTTTATTTTGGCTTGTTGGATAGCCTCTATATAGGTGGATAGCAGTCAAAATCATTATGCTATTGGAATATTGGTTTCTTGCCTCTATATCTTCTCGCTACCCTAATCTCCCTCCTTCCTCTTCACCAACCTACCACCTCTACCATTGGCAAAGTCTCTCATAACTTCTAATCTCCCTCATTTGTCGAGTCCTCTCTCTTCTTTGGGATCTCGACCACTTCTTCCCCTTCCACTTTATCCCCTAAACAACATCACCCATCCACCCTCATCTCCATTATCATCCATAACCCTAACATCCACTCCACCCGTCACCACCACCATCATCCGCAATATATCATGTTTCCATTCCAGTTGCAGTTTTAATCTACGAAGGGCATAAATACTAGAAACGTAGAATCAAGGAGTTGCAAATCAATTCCACTTGGTTTGATAATTTTCTGACTACGGGAGAATATTTGGTGAATATTGTCCCTCGATTGCGCGGACTACTTCCTACAATAAATTTAGATCTTCAAGAGATTATTCCGTAGCCTATCATTGGTATCAAAGCCAAACGAACCTCAAACTTTCATTAATGGTGGAAACAAGGAAGATGGCATCGATAAGGAGATCAATGGAGAACACACTAATAAGAGAAGACTCAATCCACGATAACCTTAACCGTGATGCCGATTCCTTTGGGGTGGCCATAGTAGGACTGAGTCGACCAGCGTCTATGGGTGTGAACATGGGCTTGGCGGAAGAACTTAGGGACATGTTCCAAATATTATTGCATAGGGTTGACGCAATATAGATGATCATAAACAAATCAGCTTCGTCATCTCCTCGACAAAGATCGATGCCTCAAGAAGGACCAGTGCTGGGACCACACCAATTCGATATCCCACAGGTCCAGGTATGATATGTTAATGTCAATGATCCTATTTTGCCTATTCCTACACATCATCCCCCACCTCCGATACACAACCCAAGGCCAGCGGTGGTGGAACCTGAGAGATGTGCGACACTTCGATGAAGAAGATTGACAGTTAGAGGATGATGTCGATCCCTTCAGAGATAGTGATGGGCATGCTCGAGTATGATACGATCTCCCCTTTAGGCTAATGTTCGATCTCTCTCGATTTTTAGATCTGGACAGATCTTGACACGGAACTTTGAAACTAAATCCCAAAAGATGCCGCTGTCGGATCGACGTGATCGAACGTCGGGTAATCTGTCTTAGGATATGATATGATTCGGACTTCACCGACGTCGTCTCGAGCATGGATTCACTTTAGGAGTGTTTTTATTTCATGTTTTAGTATTTAATTTCCATTAAAATAAGTTTTCTGTAAGTCGCGTTCGAACGTGGGTGGAGTGAGTTCGAACGCGGTTTGTGAACGTGGTGAAGAGAATGTACTGTGCGTTCGAACGCGGTGCGTTCGAACGCACTGTGAACGCCTGCATCGCGTTCGCAAATCCAGAAGAGCGAACTCGGTGCGTTCGAACGCGGTCGGGCGAGTTCGAACGCGGTCGACGAAAATTGTGTTTTTAGGGTTAATTTGAGTTGTTGGTTAGCCTATAAAAGGATATGGTAGGCAACCAAATTGATTATTGATTATTGAGATTGAGTTTTGCCTTGCCTCCTTCGTCTTCTTTGCTCCCGTTCTCTCAATCCCCGGCGACACCGCTTCTAACCTCCCTCGTCCGGCTAATCACCCTAGTCCCTTAGGGGTGGCCCTCTTCTCCCCCTTCGTCCAATCTATCCAACACTTGCCCTAATCCTTCCATCAACCACAACCCTTCCACCATCACTTTTCATCGGTGCCACCACATTAACGCCGGTCCACCTTCAACCACTACTACCTAGGATCACGTGGCTCCATCCACGGATCCAAAACAGACCATCTGACCTTTGTCCACAAATCAGACGATATCTCGAGATCCGCACATCCGATTTGCCTGCAACTAGATTTGTTGGAAAGCTCTTTTCTGGGGCTACAACATATCAGAGTTTCACATCGATCCGACGGTGGAATATTTTGGGATCTTATTTCAAAGTTCCGTGCCAGATCTAGTCCATATCAAGAATTGGAAGAGATCGACCCTTCACCAAAAAGGCGAGATCGTATCAAGCTGGTATTAGAGCTCCATAGCCAGAGGCATGATCGTATCAAGCTGGTATCAGAGCTCCATAGCCAGAGGCGTGATCGTATCAAGCTGGTATTAGAGCCACCGTTCCTCAAACAAGCACCATCGACCCCACGACGCGAGTCCACCCCCTTGAACCCACCGCCACCGGTTCAGCCTTTGCAACCACAAGAGCCGTTGCTACCACCGCCCTATGGGCAGAGGCAAGCAAGGATGGTTACACCAGGTCTAGCTGCAGGTGAACCCATCCGACGGGTGAACCACTATGGAGACCGCCTTGGAGATCAAGATCCATGGGCGGGTCAATACGATCCGGAACCATGGCAAGTTAATCAAAACCGAAGGAGGGATTATCAACCCTTCATGGTGCATCTTCCCCCGGTTAGACAAGGATATGATCCGGAACGAGACAATGGCATCCGTGGACAAGTCCTGCGTCTCGAATTCCCCAAGTTCAAAGGTGGCGACCCGATCAATTGGTTGTATAGGGCGGAGCAATTCTTTGCATACCAAGGAATGGCGGAAGAGTACAAGGTGCCGCTTGCGAGCTTCCACCTTGAGGATGTGGCGCTTCATTGGTTTCGAGCAGCCAATGCCACTGAGGCTATCGAAACTTGGGCTGAATTTTGCGTCGATATCACAGGGCGATTTGGAGCATCGGGATATGAAGACTTTGATGCTCTCCTCTCGAAGACGGTGCAAAAGACCACGGTTGGGTCATACCAAGAAGAATTTGAGAGGATTAGTAGCCGATGTCATTCACATGGACGGATCAGCAACTTCGCAGCACCTTCATCTCCGGGCTGCGGGGTGACATACAAGCCGATGTGAGGGCTTTAAGGCCTAAAACCTTAAAGGAGGCCTTCGAAGATGCGGTGCTTATGGAAGACAAACATAGGGCCATGAAGATACACTTGAAACAGAGTTGGATGAGCCAAGGAAGCCGCAATCAAGCTCAACCAAACATAGCGGCGGGAAATACTATCGGAGTACCAAGGGTTGCTGCTACAGTGGTACCTCCTCGAGCACCCTTGAAGCCATCCCAAGATGTGAAGTATGCACCTAGAGGTCCGGGACGAGCACTCACACCAACCCAAGTAGAAGAAAGAAGAGCCAAGGGCCTATGCTTTCGTTGTGATGAGAAGTTTGTACCCGGGCATCGCTGTGCTAAACCGATGGGATCGGTGATGCTAATCGATGGATTGGAGGAAGCGGAGGACGAGTTTGCAGCTGAAGGTGCAGATGTGGCTGGACATCAAGGAGAAGAAGCTGAGGAGCAACCCGTGGAGGACATGATAGCCGAAATCTCCCTCCACGCCTATTCGGGGACAGCTGCGCCAAAGACCTTGCGGGTGAACGGGGTAGTCAAGAAAACCACAGTGAGAATCTTGATTGACACCGGGTCCACCCACAACTTCATTGACAAGAGGCTCCTTAGGAAGATTGGGCTCGAGTCGGAACCTACGGAAGGGTTCGATGTGACGATCGGAGATGGCACCACATTGCGAGCAGATTTTATTTGGAGGTGCAAGGCCAAACTTTCACATTGGACCTTTATCCGTTGGCCTTGCGAGGTGCCGACATTGTTTTGGGGACTCAATAGCTTCAAAGCTTGGGGCCCGTAACATTTGATTTCTCAAACCTCACACTGACATTTCGGAGGAATGGAAGAAGGGTGCTGCTGGATGGAAATCAACCGCGGCAAGGGCCGACATTGCAACCACTTGTGGGTTTTCTTTGTGCAGGGGACCAAGCTCTACTATTGCAAATGGCTGTTGTTGAACCAGAACATCCACCACCAAGGGAAGTAGCCTCTGACATGGAAGAGCTGCTGCATGAGTTTCAGGATCTCTTCAAGGAACCCCGAGGACTACCGCCGAACCGTCGTCATGACCATCGCATCCAAATCATTCCAGGGGCTGAACCTGCGAATGTCCGACCCTGTCGGTACCCGCATGTCCAGAAGGAAGAGATCAATAAATTGGTGGAGGAAATGCTCGAGCAAGGGATTATTCAACCGAGTAGAAGTGCCTACTCATCGCCGGTGCTGCTGGTTCGGAAGAAAGATCGGAGTTGGCGGTTTTGCGTCGACTACCGAGCCTTGAATGCAATTACTGTCAAGGACCGGTATCTAATACCGGTGATCGAGGAGTTGCTGGATGAGCTCACAGGGTCAGCCTACTTTAGCAAACTTGACTTAAGAGCGGGATACCATCAAATCCGAGTCGACCCTGAAGATGTACACAAAACGGCGTTCCGAACTCATGATGGCCACTATGAGTTCCGAGTCATGCCGTTTGGGCTCACCAATGCACCGGCCACCTTCCAAGGGCTGAGCACTTGCGGCACGTGCGGGAGGTATTAAATATCTTGCGACAAAACTAGCTAAAAGTTAAGATGAGCAAGTGTCTTTGGGGAGAGTCAAGAGTGGAGTACTTGGGGCATATAATCTCTGTAAAAGGAGTGGAAGCCGATCCAAGCAAGATCAAGAATATGGTGGATTGGCCGATTCCTACTAATCAGAGGGAATTGAGGGGATTCCTTGGATTGACAGGCGTGTTCGATCGCACGTTCAAACGCTTGCATCGCGTTCGCAAATCCAGAAGAACGAACTCGGTGTGCGGTCGGGCGAGTTCGAACGCGGTCGACGAAAATTATGTTTTTAGGGTTAATTTGAGTTGTTGGTTAGCCTATAAAAGGATGTGGTAGGCAACCAAATTGATTATTGATTATTGAGATTGAATTTTGCCTTGCCTCCTTCGTCTTCTTCGCTCCCATTCTCTCAATCCCCGGCGACGCCGCTTCTAACCTCCCTCGTCCGGCTAATCACCCTAGTCCCTTAGGGGTGGCCCTCTTCTCCCCCTTCGTCCAATCTATCCAACACTTGCCATAATCCTTCCATCAACCACAACCCTTCCACCATCACTTTTCACCGGTGCCACCACATTAACGCCGGTCCACCTTCAACCACTACTACCTAGGATCACGTGCCTCCATCCACGGATCCAAAACAAACCATTTGACCTTTGTCCACAAATCGGACGATATCTCGAGATCCCCACATCCGATTGGCCTGCAACTAGACTTGTTGGGGCTACAACATATCAGAGTTTCACGTCAATCCGACGACAGCATATTTCGGGATCTTATTTCAAAGTTACGTGCCAGATCTAGTCCAGATCAAGAATTGGAAGAGATCGACCCTTCACCAAAAAGGCGAGATCGTATCAAGCTAGTATCAGAGCTCCATAGCCAGAGGCGTGATCGTATCAAGCTGGTATCACAGCTCCATAGCCAGAGGCGTGATCGTATCAGGATCCGTGGTTTTGGGCTGTTGCTAGGTGGATGAGGCCTTCTTCCGATGTTAGAAAGTATTGTGTTCTCATCCACAACCACCTTTGCGACCAAAGGTGGTCGTGGATGTTGCGAACGCCTACATCGCATTCACAAATCCAGAGAAGTGCGAAAAATGTGCGTTCGAACACGATCGGGCGCGTTCGAACGTGGTCGGCAAAAATGTATTGTTTGGGGTTATTTTTGAATTGTTTGGTTAGCCTCTAAAGGTGTGGATGGCAACCATGGAGTCATTATTGATGAATTGAGTTTTTGCCCTGCCTCCTTCGTCTTCTTCTCTCCTATTCTCTCGTTCCCCGGCGACGCTACTTCTAACCTCCCTCAATCGGCCAATCACCCTAGTCCCTTAGGGGTGGCCCTCTCCTCCCTCTTCTTCCAATCTATCTATCACTTGCCCTAATCCTTCTATCACCCATAACCCTTCCACCACCAGTTATTCACCAGTGCCACCCCATTAACGTCGGTCCTCCACAATCCACTATCATCTAGGATCTTGTGCCACCATCCACGGATCCTAAGACAGATTACTCGATGTTCGATCCACTAATTGGATGATATCTCAAGATCCTGACATCCGATTTTCCTGAAACTGGATTTTTTGGAAAATCCTTTCCGGGGCTACAAAATATTAAAATCTCACATCAATCTGATGGTGAAATCTTTTGGTATCTATTTTCAAAGTTCCATATCAGATCATGTTCAGATCTAAAAGTTGGGAGAGATCGAACCTTATCCTAAAGGGGAGATCGTATCAAACTGGTATCAGAGCCACTATTCCTTGGACACGCGCTTCCTATGACGACAACCAGATTCATGGTTGAACGGTGAGATGATGAAGAAGAGATTCTCCCAATAGAGGAGGGGGAAACGGTTGCGGGGACTTCCACTCACGGAACTGCCTGATTAAATAAGAATACAGAAGAACCTAGTGTTCAAGCCGTATTGGGCTCTCTTTCTGCACTATTGACCCCATGACGTAAGTCCACCCCCATTAACCCACCGCCACCGATTCAGAATTTGCAACCACAAGAGCCGCTTGTCACGGACTAAGTCTTTGCGATAGACAAAGACCGCGCGGCACTCAACTTTCAAGTAGCAAAGTTAAGTCAGCCGTTCGCTTCACAAGCGATGCACCTGTTTTGAATTGCGACAAAGCAAAGACAAGCAAAATACAATGTATGGCAAACAAGTTTGTGATTCTCTATTAATTGGAAAAGAAGTTACAAGACATGCCAACGACAAGAAATTAAAGGGGCAGGATAGCCATCGAGGGCAAAATGAACACCATTGAACCAGTGGCACTTCGGTTGCGAAGCTGGCTCACTTAATGTTTCTCGATAGTTCTCCTATACTACTAAGTATGAGCATTCCCAATTCTGCAACCCAGGGGGTTCAAAGGTCTTGTGGGGCGTTACGTTTTGAAAGTAAGCTCCGCTTGGGTTTTGGCCCATTAGTTTTATAGGCACGTGCGGGGAAAAACCCAAACTAGTGTTGCGACGACACTAATATTGTGACCCCAAGGTTGCTTCGCAAGGAGCTCTTGAAGGAAACCAAAAGAAACCCAAAAACATACAAAAGACATGGGGTTGGCATCCCATTTACATACTCAAAAAGCGAAAAATACAATAGGACTGACATTGCGAACAAAACAGTCCTAACAGACTCCCCCCACTTAGACTCTCGGCGTCCTCGTCGAGGTGATCTTCGGCTGCTACCAAGTGATGTTTGTCTTCATCTTGACGTGCTCGCCAAGTTCTTCTTTCGGTAGGCTTGAACTTTGTCTTCTTCATGCCACAGAGATTCTTCAAGTTCCCAACTTGCTTCAAACATTGGAAGATTCTTCCATTTGACCAAGTATTCGGTCTCCGTTGCTCCATTGGGTAGAGTTCGCACTCTGTCCGCTAAGATGGTGTCAACCTGCATTTCAAGCGACGCCGTTGTGGGGTTCGGTCGGCTTGACACATTGCGAGGAGGGTTTTCGCGATTGGCATGATACGGTTTGAGGCAACTCACATGGAAAACCGGATGGATTTTAAGCTAAGCGGGGAGTTGCACTCGGTAGGACACATTGCCTACTTTGTTGATGACAGGAAAGGGGCCTTCATATTTGCGAGCAAGTCCTTTGTGCACCTTGCGAAAGAACTTGAGCGATGCCGGTTGAAGCTTGACCAGCACCAAATCGTCTTTCTTAAAGTCTCGCGGCCTTCTATTATTGTCCGCCCACTTCTTCATCTTTTGTGCTTCCTTCTCAAGATAGGCTTTGGCAATTTCCGCATTCCGATGCCACTCTTTGGCAAGGTGATATGCCGAAGGGCTGCTGCCTGTGTAACCCACCACCAAGGTATGCGGTGTGGAAGGTTGTTGTCCCATGATAACTTCGAAGGGGCTTTTGTTGGATGCAGAGCTCCGCTGCAAGTTGTACGAGAATTGGGCAATGTCAAGTAGCTTGACCCAATCTCGCTGATTGGCACTAACAAAGTGCCGCAAGTATTGCTCAAGAAGAGCATTTATTCTCTCCGTTTGGCCGTCAGTTTGGGGATGAAGGCTTGTGGAGAAGAAGAGTTTTGACCCCAAGAGTTTGAACAACTCCGTCCAAAACCGACCCAAGAACCGAGGATCCCTATCGCTCACGATATTTTGTGGAACTCCCCAATACTTGGCCACATGCCTTAGGAACAAACGAGCTGCTTCATCAGCGTTGCAATGCAGCAGAGCCGGTATGAAAGTCACATACTTTGAGAACCGATCCACCACCACCAACACTGAGCCAATGTCCCCGACCTTTGGCAAGCTCAAAATGAAGTCCAAAGAGACACTTTCCCATGGCCGCTCAGGAACGGGGAGCGGTTCCAACAACCCACAAGGCTTCGCGCGCTCCACCTTGTCTTGTTGGCAAATGAGACAAGTGCGCACGTACTCTTCGACGTCTTCCCCCATCTTTGGCCAATAATACGCTCTTTCCACAAGAGCCAAGGTCCGATGTATGCCCGGATGACCTACCCACAAGGTGTCATGACACTCTTTGAGCAGTTCTCTTCGCAAATTGTTCGCCTGTGGCACGTACACGCGGTTTCCTTTTGTCATGATGAGTCCCTCCTGGACCCAAAACCGTCGTGTCTTGCCTTCATCTACAAGCTTCTTGAGGGACTCCGCCATCGGATCACTTTGCATCCCCTCGCGAATCTTCTTCAAAAGCGACGCTTGCACTTGGCTTATACTCTCGCTTGCCACCGCTTTGAGAGTAGCCAATTCCGCCTTGCGGCTTAAGGCATCCGCAACTTGATTTGTTCGACCTGGTTTATATTCCAAAACCATGTCGAATTCCGCCAAGAAGTCTTGCCATCTTGCTTGCTTTGGAGAGAGCTTCTTTTGAGTTTGAAAGTAACTCAAGGCCACATTGTCGGTCTTCACAACAAAGCGAGACCCAAGGAGATAATGCCTCCAAACACGAAGGCAATGTACGACCGCCGTCATCTCCTTTTCATGCACCGTATACCTCCGCTCCGTATCATTCAACTTGCGGCTTTCATAGGCAACCATATGTCCTTCTTGCATAAGAACTCCTCCGATGGCATAATCACGCATCTGTGTGAACTTCAAACGGAATGGAGTAGTTCGACAACTGCAATACGGGTTCCTCCATCACCGCTCTCTTCAAATCAGCAAAGGCCTCTTGACATTTGCTAGACCACTCCCACGAGCAGTCCTTCTTCAGCAAATCAGTCAGCGGCACAGCCCTCTGCGAGTAGCTTGCGATGAACCGCCGATAATAGTTGACAAGCCCTAAAAATGAGCGAAGTTCTGTAATCTTCGAAGGGGCTTGCCAATCATAAATGGCACGAACTTTCTCCTTGTCCATGCGAATGTGTCCTCCGCCAACTTGGTGTCCAAGGAACATGATTTCCTCTTGTGCAAAATAGCACTTCTCCTTCTTCACAAAGAGGGAGTGTTACCTTAGCACTTTGAAGATGGCTTTGAGATGTTGGATGTGCTCTTCCAACGTCTTGCTGTACACCACGATGTCGTCGAGGTAGACCACCACGAACTTGTCAAGATACTCATGGAACAGCTGTTTCATGAGTGTACAGAAGGTTGCAGGGGCATTCGTCAAGCCGAATGGCATCACCAAGAATTCGAATGCGCCATAACGTGTCACACACGTCGTTTTTGCTTCATTGCCTTCCGCAACTCTGACTTGCCAATACCCCGACCGCAAGTCCAATTTGGAGAAGTACCGCGCTCCTCCAAGTTGATCAAACAAGTCCGCAATGAGAGGGATTGGGTACTTGTTTTTTATCGTCACTTTGTTCAAGGCGCGATAGTCTACACATAGTCATAGATTTCCATCATGCTTCTTTTGAAATAGCACCGGCGCCCCAAACGGTGCCTTTGAGCTGCAGATCAACCCGCCTTTAAGCAACTCATCAAGTTGCTTCCGAAGTTCCGCCAACTCCGGGGGAGACATGCGATATGGTGCACGGGCTGGAGGAGGCTTTGCCCCTGGCTCCAACTCGATCTTGTGATCCACCGCTCACCGAGGAGGCAAGGTCTTTGGCAATTCGGGCGGCATGACATCCCCAAACTCCTTCAAAACCCTTGCGACCCCAAGAGGAATTGGGCCATTCTCCAAAGGATCCGCCTCAAGCTTCAAGGCCGCCAAGAAGGTTTGCTCCCCCTTCTTGACACCCTTCTTCAGCTGAAGTGCTGAAAGTTGCTTTGTCTCCTTTGTCGTCGTCTTCGCCACCGGGACGACACAAGGGGACTCATCCCCCATTATGCAAAGAGCATTAAAAAACGGCATTGGCACTCCTCTCGCCGTTTGCAGAAATTCCATCCCAAGAATGACTTGGAAATCATCCAAAGGAACCGCCATGAAATTGGCCTTGCCCCTCCAAGACCCAACCGCAACATGTACGTCCTTCGCTTGCCCGACGATTGGTTGAGACTTCGAATTCACCGCCTTCATTCGACTTGAATCCTTTGAAAGGAGCAACCCAAGTCGTTGTGCTTCATGGTCCGCTATGAAGTTATGAGTGGCACCAGTGTCAACCAACGCCTTCGTCGACTTTCCATTGAGCTCAATGTCGACGAACATTAACTCATTTGGCTTTCGGTTCTTTGAAGGCAAAGACTTCCGCTTCTCCCCCACTTGAGCCTTGAGTGCATTTAGAAGCCGCAATGCCCCCATGCGAGGGCCCTCCGTCAACTTCTCATCGTCGCTATCCGAACTTTGCTCTTGGGCTTGCACTGCATTGAGCGACTTCCTTTGCGGGCAATTCTTCACAAAATGCGGCCCTCCGCATAGGAAACACCCCTCCTCGGGACTCTTGCTCGGTTTCGCACCCTTTTGCCAAGATCCCTTCTTCTCGCTTTGCATCACCCCTTTGCCTTTCGGCCTTTGGGGCTTTGCATTGCTCGTCGAAGGTTTCTTCTTTGGATTTTCAGGGGTTGAATAATCCGTCAAGCGCTCCGCCGCAGCTTGGGCCGCCGCTAAGTCAGGAATGTCCCGACGTCGCAACTCTGTTTGTGCCCAAGGCTTCAAGCCTTCCAAGAAGTGAAAAAGCTTGTCCTTCTCTGACATGTCCTGAATGTCCAACATGAGCGTCGAGAATTGCTTGACATATTCTCGAATCGACCCCGTCTGTGTGAGATGTCGCAAACTCCGTCTTGCGATGAACTCCACATTTTCAGGAAGGAATTGCACCTTCAGCTCCCTTTTTAGATCCTCCCAAGTATTGATGTTGCAGCGGCCACCTTGGATGTCCTCATAACGAGTCCGCCACCATAGCTTGGCATCCCCGTCAAGGTACATCATTGCGAAGGTGACTTTGGTTTCTTCCGAGTCCGGTCACACCACCCGAAAGTATTGCTCAACATCGAAGAAAAAGTTCTCCAACTCTTTGGCATCTCTTGCACCCTTGTAGCAGTGCGGTTCCGACACTCTAACCCTTCCAGAATGTCCCTCTGTGTGCGCGGCGGGTTGCACGGTGCTCATGGCTCTCGTGAGTACCGTCACCCTTGCGGAGAGGTCCGCTAGCTGCTCCTTGAGGTGTTGGACAGCTTCCTTGGTGTTGTCTCGCAACGTCTCGACCTCGTCGTCGATGTGCTGCTGATACGCCTCCAAGCGATCCACCCTATCGCCGAGAGTGTATATTTGAGCAACGCTAGCACTCAGTTGCGAGATGTGTCCCTCCATGTCGTCAAGCCACTCTCTGTTACTTCGATGCCTTTCAGAATCACTCAGATGTGGCTCCGTAATCAGCACCGCTAGTCCTTTGCCCAAATCTGCTGTATTTGCCGCTTGACTTGTCTCCCCGCCTTGCTTATGGCGCCCCATTTCGCAAGGATGTTGCTCTTGTCGACCCGCTCTAATACCACTTGTCACGGACTAAGTCTTTGCGATAGACAAAGACTGCACGGCACTCAACTTTCAAGTAGCAAAGTTAAGTCAGCCGTTCGCTTCACAAGCGATGCACCTGTTTTGGATTGCGACAAAGCAAAGACAAGCAAAATACAATGTATGGCAAACAAGTTTGCGATTCTCTATTAATTGGAAAAGAAGTTACAAGACATGCCAACGACAAGAAATTAAAGGGGCAGGATAGCCATCTAGGGCAAAATGAACACCATTGAACCAGTGGCACTTCGGTTGCGAAGCTGGCTCACTTAATGCTTCTCGATAGTTCTCCTATACTACTAAGTATGAGCATCCTCAATTCTGCAACCCAGGGGGTTCAAAGGTCTTGTGGGGCGTTACGTTTTGAAAGTAAGCCCTGTTTGGGTTTTGGCCCATGAGTTTTATAGGCACGTGCGGGGAAAAACCCAAACTAGTGTTGCGACGACACTAATATTGCGATCCCAAGGTTGCTTCGCAAGGAGCTCTTGAAGGAAACCAAAAGGCACCCAAAAACATACAAAAGACATGGGGTTGGCATCCCATTTACATACTCAAAAAGCGAAAAATACAATAGGACTGACATTGCGAACAAAACAGTCCTAACACGCTGCTGCCACTACCCTATGGGCAGCGACAAGCAAGGATGGTTCCACTAGGCCCAGTTGCAGGTGAGCCCATCCGAAAAGCGAACCACTATGGAGATCACCGTGGACATCAAGATTCGTGGGTGAGGCAATACGACCCGGAACCACAACGAGTTAATCAAAATCGAAGGAGGGATCATCAACCATTCATGGTGCATCCTCCTCCGATAGACAAGGACTTGGACATGATTCGGATCGAGACAACGGCATCCGTGGGCAAATCGTGCATCTCGAATTCTCCGAGTTCAAAGGTAGAGATTCGATCGATTGGTTGTATAGGGCGGAGCAATTCTTCGCATACTAGGGTACGGTGGAAGAATATAAGGTGATGCTAGCGAGCTTCCACCTTGAAGATGCGGCGCTTCATTGGTTTCGAGCAGCCAATGTCAATGAGGCTTTCAAAACTTGAGCTGACTTTTGCACTGATATCATTCTGCAATTTAGAGCATCGAGGTATGAAGACTTCAATGCTCTCCTCTCAAAGACAGTGCAAAACACCATAATTAGGGCTTATCAAGAAGAATTTGAGAGTATAAGTAGCCGATGCCAACCCCCATAGACGGATCAGCAACTTCGCAACACCTTCATCTCCGCGCTGTAGGGAGACATATAAGCCGATGTGAGAGCTTTAAGGCCTAGACCTTTAAAGGAGGTCTTCGAAGATGTTGTGCTCATCGAAGACAAATATCGAGCCATGAAGTTACATCTAAAATAGAGTTGGACGAGCCAAGGAAGCTGCAATCTAGCCCAACTAACCATAGCGGCAGGAAATGTTACCGGCATACCAAGAACCATTGCTGCAATGGTGCCTCTTCGAGTGCCCCTGAAGCCATCCCAAGATGTGAAGTATGCGCCTAGAGTTCCGGGAGGAGCACTCACACCTACTCAAGTGAAGGAGCGAAGAGCCAAGGCCTATGCTTTCGTTGTGACGAGAAATTTGTACCTGGGCATCAGTGCGCTAAACCGATGGGATCGGTGATGCTAATTGATGAATTGGAGGAGGTTGAGGATGAGATTGTAGATGAAGATGAGGGTGTGGCTGGACAGCAAGGAGGAGTAGCTGAGGAGTGACCTGTGGAGGACATGATGGTCGAGATCTCCCTCCACGCCTATTCCGGGATAGCCGCACCAAAGACTTTACGGGTGAACGGTGTAATCAAGACAACCAAAGTGAGAATCTTGATTGACACCGAGTCCACCCACAACTTCATTGACAAGAGGCTTCTTAAGAAGATTGGGCTTGAGTCGAAACCCATAGAAGGGTTCGATGTGACGATTGGAGATGGCACCACATTGCGGGCATATTTCATTTATGAAGGTGTAAAGTTGAAGGTGCAAGGCCAATGTTTCACATTGGATCTTTATCCGTTGGCCTTGTGAGGTGCTGACATTATTTTGGTGAATCGATGGCTTCGAAGCTTGGGGCCCATGACATTTGACTTTACAAACCTCTCATTGACATTTTGGAGGAATTACTAGAGAGAGAGAGTGCTGCTGGATGGAAATCAACCGCTGATTGAACTTCCAAGCGTAGGGGATGCAAGTGAGCTCGTTTCTTTCTTAGCACCCACTTTTCCTCTTTTTTCTCAGCTCTGCGGAGAGCCAACGCAGAGGATAGTGATCTTGTCCGACTCATAGAGGAGCTAAGAGAGAACCCATCGGACGAAGAGCTATGGAGACTATTGATGGCACACTTCCATGATACTCTTATAGCAGGCCATGAAGGGGTCTTACGTACCTACAAGTGGCTGGCCCAAAACTGTACATAGACAACGATGAAGTCGGATGTGAAGAAATATGTGTGTGAATGCCAAATCTACCAACGAGTCAAATCGGAAATGCTCAAACCCAGCAGGCTGTTGCAACCACTACCTATACCGGAGCATATTTGGGAGGACATCTCCATGGACTTCATTGAGGGGCTGTCGGAGGTTCGAGGATTGTCGCACCCATTTTCATAGCAAATATGCTCATTTCATAGCATTGTCGCACCCATTTTCAGCGAAAAATATTGTCGAAATTTTTGTTCGAGAAGTGGTGCGCTTGCATGGGATGCCCAAGACGATCATATCAGACTGGGATCGCATCTTCATCAGCGAGTTTTGGTCTGAGTTCTTTAGATTGCAAGGGACTCGAATCAACCTTAGTTTACCTTATCACCCCGAGACGGATGGCCAAACTAAGGTGGTGAATCGTGAACTCGAGCAATACTTGTGATGCTTTATGGTAGACCGACCAAAGGATTGGGTCAAATTCCTTCTATGGGCTGAGTGGTCATACAATACCGTTCATCACTCTAGCATCGGCAATTTATGGGCGCACTCCCCTTGTCTTGCGTACCTACGATAGACTCGCGATGGCAGATAGAACTGAGTTCTACTTGGAACTTGCTGATCGAGATGAAACCTTAAGACGGCTCAAGATTCACCTAGCAATAGCCCAAAACCGCATGAAGTGATGATATCTTGAGATCTCAATCCACGACCACCTTTGAGACCTTTCGATGTTAAAGGAGGCACATGGCCCCCCATTCGAACTCTAACACTTGCCCAGATGGAGGAGTGAAGAGCAAAGGGCTTTTACTTTTGATGTGATTAATGTTTTACCCCTGATCATCGGTGTTCCAAACCGATCTGGAGTGTGATGCTCATCGACGGTCTCGAGGAGGACAATGAGTTGGTTGGTGATGGAAAGTGTTCAAAGGAGGTCCATGAGGAGGCCGGGGAGGAGGGCGCAGAGGATGATATCCAAGCTGAAATATCGATGCATGCATATTTGGGTACTTCCACGCTTAGGACATTATAGGTGAACAGACTCATTAGAAAGCATTGTGTGCATATCCTCATCGATTCGGGGAGTACACGCAACTTTCTAGATGAGAGGTTACTGAGGAAATTGGGCTTAGACACTGAACCGACTTCGGGGTTTCACGTTGCTATTAGAGACAGCACGAAGCTTCGGACGGAGAGCTTGTGTCGTCGGGTCGGTATACGGGTGCAAGGACATGACATTATGGTGGACTTGTATCCATTGGCGCTGCGAGGAACAGACGTTGTCCTTGGCACTTAGTTGTTATAGAGCTTGAGACCCGTCACTTTTGATTTCCGGAGCATGTGGATGAAATTTAAGCAAGGAAATAAAGATGTGCGGCTTGATGGCGTTCAGTCTCCACCGATTCCTATGATGCAGCCAATGGTGGGGCTGCCTTGTGTGAGTGATTTGACCTATCTTCTTTAGTTAGGACCAGCAGGAGATGAGCCTCAAATGAGTCCAGATACTACTATCGAGTTGTCTAATTTATTAGATAAATTTGGTGGACTGTTTGAGGAACCAAAGCAGTTGCCACCAAGGTGAACGGCGGACCATCGCATAGAGATTGTACTCGAGGTTGCACCGGTGAACGTGAGGCCATATTAGTATCCACATGTGCAAAAGAAAGTTATCTCCAAGATGGCAGCCGAGATGTTGGAGGAAGGCCTCATACAACGAAAGAAGGATAGGACATGACATTTTTGTGTCGACTATCGAGCACTAAATGCTATCACCGTCAAGGACTGGTATCCCATTCCAGTCATAGATGAGCTGCTGGACGAATTTGCAGGGGCAACCATATTAAGCAAACTTGACTTGAGGGCCGGGTATCATCAAATTAGAGTTCACCCGGGGGATGTGCGCAAGACTGCATTTTGGACTTCGAACGGGCACTACGAGTTCCGGGTGATGCCCTTTGGCCTCATGAATGATATTTTTTGGCCTCTACTGCGAAGGTATATCTTGGTATTTGTTATGACATTTTGGTGTACAACAGGACTGAAATAGAGCATTGGCTGCATTTGGAAGATGTACTGAATTTGTTGAAGCAAAACTAGCTGAAGATTATGAAGTCCAAGTGCCTATGGAGAGTACCACAAGTGGAGTATTTAGGCCACATCATCTCAGCAGAAGGTGTAGTGATGGATCCTCAAAAGGTGGTGTGCATGACCGCTTGGCCGATACCTACTACTACTAGAGGATTGGAGGGATTTTTAGGGCTGATAGGATATTATCTCCATTTCATCGCCGGGTATGGCAAGATCGCTACTCCTCTCACTTCTTTGTTGAATAAGGACTCTTTTAGATGGGTGGATAGATGAAGCCACTACAGTCTTTGAAAAATTGGAAATAGCAATGGCAACAATGCTCGTTCTAGCTCTACCGGACTTCACCAAAGAGTTCATTGTGGAATGTGATGCGTCGGGGGTTGGCATAGGAGTTGTACTAATGCAAGGAGGATGTCACATTGCCTATCTTAGCAAGGATTTATCACAAAAATCTCAGCAATTATCGACTTACGAGAGAGATGTTGACAATTCTGCATTCGGTGACAAAGTAGAGGCCTTATTTGATCAGCAGGCGATTAATTCGATCAAAGGAGCCTTCCATACTTTATGGGACAGTGCATACACACTCTGGCATAGCAGAGATGGGTCACAAAATTTCTGGGGTATAATTATGAAATCCAATACAAGAAGGAAATGGAAAATAAATCGGTGGATGCACTATCGCACCAACTTGATACCACTGAGCTTGCAGCCTATTCTTCTCCTACTTTTCCTGTCTTGATGAGCTGAGGTATGCATGTACATCTGACCCAGATGTTTTGAGATTGTTATAAGAGGTGTTGGATAATTCGGAGCGCCATCCAGAGTTGGAGAATCAAGGCGATTTGCTGCTGGACCGCGGATGCATTCAAGTGCCCGCAAATGATGGATTGCGGCAGAAATTGTTGGAGCACTTCTACCAAACTCTAGAGGCTGGTCATGAGGGTGTCTTGAGGACTTATAGGAGGATATCTCAAAGTTGCACGTGGCTAGGTGTGAGGAGTTTTGTCCGTGCTTGCGAAATTTGTCAAAGGGCTAATGCAACTATATTGAAACTAGCCGGATTACTTCTACCTCTACTGATACCGGACCATGTTTGGGAAGATATTTCTATGGATTTCATAGAGGATTTTCTGTTGGTACATGGTTATTCTGTTATTTTTGTGGTGGTTGACAGATTGAGCAAGTATGCGCACTTTTCTGCATTGTCACATCCATTTTTGGCCAAGTCGGTGGCTAAAATTTTTGTTAGAGATATTGCTCGGTTACATGGCATGCTACGCACGATTGATGAGCACATTCAATGTTGGTCAGGCCAAGGTGGCTCACAACGACTACTAACTCTTTCAAATTCTTCTTGGTACTCCAATACGGTCTGAAAAAACCCTAGACACAAGTATGTATCTAAATACTAGGCAATGATATCACTCGTTCGCTTAAGTAAAAGTTTGTAGAAATATTAGGAACAAAAGCAGAGATGAACGCCAAGATTTTAACGTGGAAAAACCCAAATGGGAAAAAAACCACGGATCCAAACTCGGATCAAAACCAATCACTAGAATAGTAGCAGTTACAAGACTGACTCACAAAACAACCCGTCAATACAAACGACTTTGTTCTTCTCAGTCTTGCTCGCTAGAACCCACGATTCACTGCTTCTCGTGATTGAAGTCCAACCTCAGTAACCCTCGAGATTGATCTTTCATCTAGATAACCCTTAAGACGAAATATTAGGTTTTGTAGATGAGTGGAGCCTTGATAGTTGAAGAACCGATGTAGCCTCAAGAAGTCTCCTTCAATAATGCTTCTTCAACCACCCTCAAGATAGGGCATTGATATGATTCGGACTTCACCGACGTTGTCTCGAGCATGGATTCACTTTAGGAGTGTTTTTATTTTATGTTTTAGTGTTTAATTTCCATTAAAATAAGTTTTCTGTAAGTCGCGTTCGAACGCGGGTGGAGTGAGTTCGAACGCGGTTTGTGAACGGGGTTGTGAACGTGGTGAAGAGAATGTATTGTGCGTTTGAACGCACTGTGAACGCCTGCATTGCGTTCGCAAATACCGACAGGCGCGTTCGATCGCGCGTTCGAACGCCTGCATCGCGTTCGCAAATCTAGAAGAGCGAACTTGGTGCGTTCGAACGCGGTTGGGTGAGTTCGAACGCGGTCGGCGAAAATTGTGTTTTTAGGGTTAATTTGAGTTGTTGGTTAGGCTATAAAAGGATGTGGTAGGCAACCAAATTGATTATTGATTATTGAGATTGAGTTTTGCCTTGCCTCCTTCATCTTCTTCGCTCCTGTTCTCTCAATCCCCGGCGATGCCACTTCTAACCTCCCTCGTCCGGCTAATCACCCTAGTCCCTTAGGAGTGGCCCTCTTCTCCCCCTTCGTCCAATCTATCCAACACTTGCCCTAATCCTTCCATCAACCACAACCCTTCCACCATCACTTTTCACCGGTGCCACCACATTAACGCCGGTCCACCTTCGCCCACCATTACCTAGGATCACGTGCCTCCATCCACGAATCCAAAACAGACCATCTGACCTTTGTCCACAAATCGGACGATATCTCGAGATCCCCACATCCGATTCGCCTACAACTAGATTTGTTGGAAAGCTCTTTTCTGGGGCTCCAACATATCACGTCGATCCGACGGCGGCATATTTCGGGATCTTATTTCAAAGTTTCATGCCAGATCTAGTCCAGATCAAAAGTTGGAAGAGATCGACCCTTCACCAAAAAGGCGAGATCGTATCAAGCTGGTATCAGAGCTCCATAGCCAGAGGCGTGATCGTATCAGGCATCACAATCCTTATATATGATCTCCAAGATAGAGCCAAATCCAAGTCTTATCCGTACTCACGAAAGTCCAATTTTATCAAACTTTGTTGGTGCGTTCGAACGCGGCCCGAGTGCGTTCGAACGGCATGACTTGAACTCAGGTGCGTTCGAACGGGCCCGAATGCGTTCAAACGCGACAACTTGAATTCTTTAGGTTGCGTTCAAATGCGTTTGTGAACGCAGCTCTTGGTCTGTGTGAATGCAGTACCCACGTTCGAACGCGTTTGTGAACGCAGCTCTCTGTCTGTGTGAACACAATACCCACGTTCGAACGCGTTTGTGAACGCGGCTCTCTGTTTATGTGAACGCAGTACCCGCGTTCGAATGCGTTTGTGAACGCGGCTCTCTATCTGTGTGAACGCAGTGCCCGCATTCGAATGCGTTATTGAACGCGACTCTCTATCTATGTGAACGCAGATTCCGCGTTCGAATGCGTTTGTGAACGCGGTGTGAACTCGACAGCTTTTCTCCAATAATCTTACAATTCTTCAAACCAGAAATATTCTAGACTTGTGTAAAGCTCATATACATGAAAAAATACACTTAGAATATTTTGTACACAATTTGCCAGCAAATAAAACCTAACAATCTCCCCCCTTTGGCAATTTGTGACAAAACACCTAGGTTATAAGATATTACAAAGACTTCAAATTGAGCAATCAACAAGACTAGAATATTTTACACATCAATCCCTGCAAATAAATATATATCAATCCAAGATCAAGTGAAAATAACTTGAAATGAATAAACAATCCAAACACAAGTTATCAATGGAGCATAAGTTCAAAAGTACTTAAACATACAAAGTTCACAATTTCTCCAAGCAAAGTTATAAGCAAGATTAGAAAGACAGAAAGACTCTAATAAACTCCCCCTATTACCATGCTCCCCCTATACACCTAGACACCTAGACACTCTCCCCCTTTTTGCCACAAATGCCAAAGACTAGGAACTCAGAGGAAACTGACACTGAAGAATCATCAACATAGAGTCAAGGACAGTCCCTTGACGAGCTTGGTCAGCTCGTAAATCATTCACGGTCGAATGGAGATCCTGCACTTGAGTACTAAGCTGATCAAAACAGTCAGAGTACTGTGGTAACTCCCCCTCAGAGTGAGATGTGTCACCGTCAGAGCTATCATCAGAACTGTCGAGGTGCGATGAGCAACCAGTGGCGGAAGAGGACGGCTTGAGAGGAGACAACTGGTCGTGAGCTTGACTCCGCTTAAGTGTAATTCGATCCAACGATTTGTGCGAAGTAAGGGAAGGTTCCGAAGCATCCACACGCACCCCACTCTGAGTGCACAAATTTGTAATAAAGATGCCAAATGGTAACCCTTCACGAAGTGCTTCTTTCTAGGTAGCTATGAGAATCGAGTCATAGAACATCGCAGCCAAATCAACAGAGACTCCAGTTAACATTGCATGAAGAAAGAATGCACGATCCAGGCTAATACTGGAATGTCGAGTCTTGGGGGTGACGTTGTATAGACAAAATAGGTGAAGCATGCGAGCCACTGGTGTCGGCTTCGCATGCAGCATCATGTTTCCCTTCCAACGTTCCCCTTTGATCAGTACAGTGTCAGCATATTCATCGACATCAGAAAGTGGAGCAGACGTGGGGTACTGGAACTCACCATTAGGAAGACGAAGTTCAGCGCAAATAACATATGAGTCGAAGTATACAGACACCCCACGAATAGTAAAACGAATACAGCGTTCTAAAACCGTGGCATTATAAAAAAATTCCTGAACAACTTCCACATAAGCAATCCCGCTCATCCGACACACCAATAACCATCCTCGCTTAGTAAATATCTGTTCTATCCCCAAAGAAGAAAAATCGGAAATGACCACGGGTCGTTCACAGATAACAGGACGGGTCCCAAAATTATGTTTGTATCGCCCGGCAATCGTTAAAGTAGAAAACTTTGGAGCCGAAGTAGGTGACGATGGCAGCCTAGGTTTCTTGGAAACTGCAACTTTTCTAGGCATTCTTGAGAAAGAAACAAGATGCAAGATTCAATACATGCCCAAAGCAAACAAAAAGATAGCAAGAAATAAAAAAAAATCCAACAAACTATGAAGGCCCTAAATGAAATCCATCATCCACTTGAAAATGCTAAGATATCACGTTCAATCACACATGAAACATCAAGATTGTAACTTTAACGTGATCAAAACTCAAAAAACGCACGAAATCAATCAAGATCAAGAGACTTAATTGAATAAAAAATAGGAAAATTGATGGATGATCATACCTCGCAAAAGTGAATAAAAACTAAGAAATTCGGCCGAAAGATGCTAGATCCGGAGGAGAACGACCCTTTAAAAGGGTTTGTATTGAGAAATTTGATGAAAAATACCAAGATCTTGAAGATTTGAGAGGGAGAAAATGAAGGGTTTCTAGGGTTTGGAAGATGGAAGATGAAAACCCTTGGGTTCGGACGCAATATATAAAAAATCCTCGATGCGCGTTCGAACGCGCCAGTCACCGCGTTCGAACTCAAAAATTTGCGTTCGAACGCCCCTTTTTTTTTAAGTAAAAAATCTAAGAAAAAATCAAAAAAATCTTTTTGGAGATTTACCTCTAAAAATTCAAAATAGATTCAAGACATAGAATATGACAATCGAATGAAATAAGTCATACACAAATCAATCAAATCATCAAAACATATTATAATCAATTCTAATGCATCACTCAAAATTAAATTAATCTTGATTGATCATAACAATATACATATGTAAGGTGAGCATAGATAACATGAAACATTCTTCTTAAATAAACTTTCCTATTTAAACAATGATACAACACAGTAGTCAAACCGACTTAGTATTTAAATTTGCACATTTCGACTTATTCTCCATAACAAGAATTTTTTCTGTATTATTATTTTTTATATATAAACTATATAGGTGCAATGATGGCTTTCACACATGAGTAGATAGCCTTTTTCTTGTAGTACATATCAAACAATGTGCAAGAAGATATTCACAAACATAAAAAAAATTTATTTAATTTGCAAGCAATGTACTGAGTCAAACTGGACTCTAAACAAGATGGCTTTCACACAAACTCATTGTAGCCCTTTTCATTGATCATTCATGAACACATTTGTGATGACTAAGCATGAGGTCGAATATGCCCTAGAATATGCCATAGAATGCCGCAATGATAGCATGTCGGAACAAACCATTTTCTACTCACCTTTTGTCGAGGAGTGTGACTAAAGTTTATCTTTGGTACCGTTGACGATTCACCAGTTTATAGATTAACCTTCAGTTTAAAAGTATTCATCTAGGATTAGGATTGCTTTGTAAATGCGGTTGATGACTTCAGATATTCTTCCTTTTATATACCTGCAGAAACGAAGACAGTTTTATTATTATTCGAATTACTAGTGTATCCAACACCATACCTATCTTTTCTAGATATCTGAGCCTTTAGGATCTCGTCAAGTTTGTTCTTCCCTTTTAGAAATGTCACTTCCATATTGCCTTTGTTTTCATCCCATAAATAAAAGCACTTCTAGATTTTTGCAAAAAATTGCAATGAGGTCGAATATGCCCTAGAATGCCGCAATGATAGCATGTCGGAACAAACCATTTTCTACTCACCTTTTGTTGAGGAGTGTGACTAAAGTTTACCTTTGGTGCTGTTGAGGATTCACCAGTTTGTAGATTCAACTTCAGTTTAGAAGCATTCATCCATGATTGCTTTGTAAATGCGGTTGATGACTTCAGATATTCTTCCTTTTGTATACCTACAGAAACGAAGACAGTTTTATTATTATTTGACTTACTAGTGTATCCAACACCATACATTTCTTTTCCAAAGATTTGAGCCTTTAGAATCTCGTCAAGTTTGTTCTTCCCTTTTAGAAATGTCACTTCCTTATTCAGTCGCTCTAGTTCATTTTCATCAGCCTTCATTTTATTTTTTGCATTGTCAAGTTGTTAAGAAAGGTCTTTGACACGTTCAAGTTCCAATTTATACTTCTCCTCAAATTGAATTCTTTCAAGTTTGATGTAGTCTAAGAATGCTTTTCTTGAATTTAAATGACTCTAGGTACAGGTCATTATATGCCTTTTGTATTTCAGATTCATCTTCTTCAGCTGGTAACATATTCTGATCATCTGTACTATCAGTATCAACAACGGAATAAATATTGAGGAGAAAAGAGGCAAAAGCAACAAAGTTTTCTTCCGTCTTTTCCAGAATCATCATCAGATTCATCTGAGTCATCCCAAGTAACTTGCATAGCTTTACCCTTCTTCTTAAGGTGATTAGAGCATTCTTGTGCTGTGTCCAAAACCAGAATATTCAAAACATCGAACTTTATTCTCAGAATTCTTATTTTTCTATTTGACACCGTTGTTGCTCACACCTGTGTTCGAACTCGCAGTATTATTCTTTTTCACAAAGACTTTGCTTTTCTCAAGTTTTTCAGCATTCAACTTGTTTGGCTTCCGAAAGAATTTATTGAACTTTTTGACGAACATTCTAAATCACCTTCATCATCAGACTCCTCTCGGTTTTGAAAGGCTGGACTCAAATGTTTATAAATTTCCTACCAATTGTTCAACTTTCATAGAATCGATGTCCTTATTTTCCTCAATAGCTGTAACTTTCGCCTGAAACCTCTGTGGAAGAGACCTAAGGATCTTACAGACAATTCTATTTTCAGGAATTTTCTCTCGTAGGTTGAAACTAGAGTTGACTATATCACTCAGCTTTGCATAAAACTCATCAAATGTCTCATTCTCCTCCATACGTAGAGTTTCAAAACTAGTAGTCAACCTCTAAAGTTTAGAAAGTTTTACAGCCATAGTTCCATCGTGAGTAGTTTCTAAGATCGTCCAAGCTTCTTTTGCTATCTCACAAGTAGAGATTCTTCTAAATTCTTCCGAGGAAACACAACTAAAAATTGCATTTATTGCCTTGCTATTCCATCCAACTTTTTCATAATCTGACCTATCCCATGACTCTATCGGTTTATCAGCAAGTTTATCATCCACCATGTACATTGGTGGACTCTAACTGTTCACAACGGCAAACCATACTCGTTCATCTATAGACTTCAACTAAGCTCTCATCCTAGCTTCCAATATCCATAATTTGATCCATCTAGGATAGGAGGTCTAATAGATGATGGTCCATCTCTATGAAAATCCATGCCTATCTGATCTCTCTCAAAGGTGAGAGAACCTGCTCTGATACCAATTGAAAAAACCCTAGACACAAGTATGTATCTAAATACTAGGCAATGACATCACTCGTTTGCTTAAGTAAAAGTCCGTAGAAATATTAGGAATGAAAGCAGAGATGAACGCCAAGATTTTAATGTGGAAAAACCCAAACGGGAAAAAAATCACGGATCCAAACTCGGATCAAAACCAATCACTAGAATAGTAACAGTTACAAGATTGACTCACAAAACAACCTGTCGATACAAACGACTTTGTTCTTCTCAGTCTTGCTCGCTAGAACCCACGATTCACTGCTTCTCGTGATTGAAGTCCAACCTCAGTAACCCTCGAGATTGATCTTTCGTCTAGATAGCCCTTAATACGAAAGATTAGGTTTTGTAGATGAGTGGAACCTTGGTAGTTGAAGAACCGATGTAGCCTCAAGAAGTCTCCTTCAATAATGCTTCTTCAACCACCCTCAAGATAGGGCATCACAATCTTTATATATGATCTCCAAGATAGAGCCAAATCCAAGTCTTATCCGTACTCATGAAAGTTCAATTTTATCAAACTTCGTTGGTACGTTCGAACGGCATGACTTGAACTCAGGTGCGTTCGAACGGGCCCGAGTGCGTTCGAACGCGACAACTTGAATTCTTCAGGTTGCGTTCGAACGCGTTTGTGAACGCAGATCTCGGTCTGTGTGAATGCAATACCCGCGTTCGAATGCATTTGTGAACGCGGCTCTCTGTCTGTGTGAACGCAGTACCCACATTCGAACGCGTTTGTGAACGCGCCTCTCTGTCTGTGTGACCATAGTGCCCGCGTTCGAACGCGTTTGTGAACGTGGCTCTCTGTCTGTGTGAACGCAGATTCTGCGTTCGAACGCGCTTGTGAACGCGGTGTGAACTCGACGACTTTTCTCCAATAATCTTGCAATTCTTCAAACTAGAGATATTCTAGACTTGTGTAAAGCTCATATACATGAAAAAAATACACTTAGAATATTTTATAAACAATTGCCAACAAATAAAAACCTAACATATTGGAATATTAGTTTCTCGCCTCTCTATCTTCTCGCTATCCTAATCTTCCTCCTCCCTCTTCACCAACCTACCACATCTACCATTGGCAAGGTCTCATCTATCTTCTAATCTCCCTGGTCTGTCAATTCCTCTCTCTTCTTTGAGATCTCGACCAGTTCTTCCCCTTCATCTTTATCCCTTAAACAACATCACCCATCCACCCTCACCTCCATTATCATCCATAACCCTAACATCCACTCCACCCATCACCACCACCATCATCCACACTATTTCATGTTTACATCATAGTTTCCATTTGAATCTGCTAAGGGTGTTAATACAACAAACATAGATCAGGGAGTAACAGATTGATTCCACTTAGTTTCATAATTTTTTGAATACGGGAGAATATTTGGTGAATATTTTCCCTGAGTTGCATGGACTACTTCCTGCAATTAATCTAGATCTTGAAGGGATTATTCCGTAACCTATCATTGGTATCAGAGTATATCAATTTGGTATTGTAGACCCTATCATCGGTATCAAAATCTATCAATTTGGTATCGTAGACTCTATCATTTGATATCAGAGCCAAGCGAACCTCAGACCTACATTAATAGGGAAACAAGGAAGATGGCATTAACAAGGAGATCAATGGAGAAAACACTGGCAAGGAAAGACTCAATCCTCGATAACTCTAACCATGGTAGGACCGAGTCAACCAACGTCTATGGGTGTGAATATGGGCTTGGCCGATGAACTTAGAGGCATGTTCCAAATATTACTGCATAGAGTTGGCGCAATACAGAATGATCATAATGCTTTAAAAGAATATGTCATGAACCGATCGGCTTCGTCATCTCCTCGACAAAGATCAGTGCCTCAAGAACGACTAGCGGTGGGACCACACCGAACCGATACCCCACAGGTCTAGGTGCAACATGTTAATTTCAATGATCCTCTTTTACCTATGCCAACACATTATCCTCCACCTCCAATACAAAACTCAAGACCAGCGGTGGTGAAACCCGAGAGGCGTGCGGCACCGATGCATTTCGTTGATGAAGAGGATTGACACATAGAGAGTGATGTTGATCCCTTTGGAGATTGTGATGGGCGAGCTCGAGGATTTAGAGAAGGTGATCAACCAGTACAAAGGTTTAGATCTGAACCAAGGATCTTTCGCGAACCCAACAATGCTATCCGAGGGAGAACCGTACTCTTGGACTTTCCAAAATTTTAAGGCGGTGATCCAACGCATTGGGCATTTCAAGTGGGGCAATACTTTGATCTCCAAGGAATAGCGGAGGACACAAAGGTCCAGATGGCAAGCTTTCACCTCTAAGGAACGGCATTGTATTGGTATCGATCGGTTATTCGTGGTGGAGGATTTACTAGTTGGGCTGACTTTTGTTGGAGGATTATATGCAGATTTGGGACAGTGGCATATGAAGATTTTGCTGCCACATTAAGCAAGATAGTTCAGAGGATGACCCTATTAGAGTATCAAGCAAAATTTGAAAGAGTTAGTAGTCGTTGCGAGCCACCTTCTCCCGAATCAACATTGATGAGCATATTCATTTTAGGGCTACGAGAGGAGATCTAGGCGGATATTCGTGCTCTTTGTCCTACCACTCTTGAAGAGGCTTTTGAGAAGGCCGTGAGGATGGAGCAAAGCACAAGGCTCTCAAGATGGCAGCGAAAATAAGTTGGGGCAATCAAGATGGGCGGTTTGCGCCTAGAACGTTGGCTAGAAATTCTGTGGGTTCAAAGACAGCGGCTGCTAGTACTAGACGACAACCACCTTTGAGACCTTCTTCCGATGTTAGAGGAGGCACAAGAACCCCCATTCAAACTCTCACACCTACCCAGGTGGAGGAGTGATGAGCGAAGGGCCTTTGCTTTCGATGTGATGAATGTTTCACTCCTGGTCATCGATTTTCCAAACAAATCAGGAGTGTGATGCTCATCGACGGTCTCGAGGAGGACAATGAGGTTGTTGCTGATGGAGAGTGTTCAGAGGAGGTCCATGAGGAGGTCGTGGAGCAGGGCGCGGAGGAAGATATCCAAGCTAAAATATCGATGCATGCATATTTGAGTACTTCCGCACCGAGAATATTGCGGGTGGACGGACTTGTTAGAAAGCATTGTGTGCACATCCTCATCGACTCGAGGAGATTGGGCTTAGATGAGAGGTTAGTAAGGAGATTGGGCTTAGACGCTAAACCGACTTTAGGGTTTGACGTTTCTATTGGAGACGGCACGAAGCTTCGGGCGCAGAGTTTGTGTCATCGGGTCGGTATACGGGTGCAAGGACACGACATCATTATGGACTTGTATCTGTTGGTGCTAGAGGAGCAGACATTGTCCTTGGCACTCAGTGGTTATAGAGTTTGGGACTCGTCACATTTGATTTCCGGAGCATTTGAATAAAATTTAAACAAGGAAACAAAGATGTGCGGCTTGATGGCTGCCTTATGCGAGTGATTTGCATATCTTCTTCATTTAGGACCAGCAGGAGATGAGCCCCAAATGAGTCCAGATACTACCATCGAGTTATCTAATTTATTAGATAAATTTGCTGAACTGTTTGAAGAACCAAAGGAGTTGCCACTCAGGCGAACATCGGACCATCGCATAGAGATTGTGGCCGGGGCTGCACCAGCGAATGTGGGACCATATCGGTATCCACATGTGCAAAAGGAAGTCATCTCCAAGATGGTAGCCAAGATGTTAGAACAAGCCCTCATACAACCAAGTCATAGATCTTACTCATCGCCTGCGCTATTGGTGCAAAAGATGGACAGGACATGGTGTTTTTGTGGCGACTACCAGGCACTAAACGCTATCACCATCAAGCACAGGTATCACATTCTGGTCATAGAGGAGCTGCTGGATGAGCTTGCAGGGGTGATCATATTCAGTAAGCTTGACTTGAGGGCCAGGTATCATCAAATTAGAGTTCACCTAGCGGATGTGCACAAAACTGCATTTCAGACTCCGGACGGGCACTACGAGTTCACCGTCACCATCACCTTCACCCCAACTCTATAGTATTTTGTCCTAGTTACAATTCGAATCTATGAAGGGCATAAATACAAAACACGTATATCAGGAAGTTATGGATCTATCAAACTTAGTTTCGTAATTTTATGACTATGGAAGAATATTTGGTGAATATTTTCCCTCGGTTGCACGGACTACTTCCTATAATCAATCTAGAACTTAAAGGGATCATTTCGTAGCCTATCATTGGTATCAGAGCATCGTAAGCCCCATCATTTGGTATCAGAGCCAGGAAAACCTCAACAAGGAGATCAATGGAGAGAGCACCAACAAGGGAAGAATCAATCCACGATAACCCTTACCGAGAGACCGATTCCCTTGGGGCAGCCACGGTAGGACCGAGTCAACCAACGTCCATGGGTGTGAACATGGGCTTAGCTGATGAACTTAGGGGCATATTTTAAACATTGCTGCATAGGGTAGACGTAATGTAGAATGATCATAATGCTTTGAAGGAATATGTCATGAACCGATCGGCTTCGTCATCTCCTCGATGAAGATCGATGCCTCAAGAAGGACTAGCGGTGGGACCACACCAAACCGATAACCCACAAGTCCAAGTACGACATGTTAATGTCAATGATCATTTTTTACCTATTCCTACACATCATCCCCTACCCTTGATACACAACCCAAGACTGGCGTTGGTGGAAACTAAGAGACGTGCGGCTCCGATACTCTTCGACGATGAAGAGGAATGACACTTAGAGGATGAAGTTGATCCCTTCTGAGATGGTGATGGGCATGCTCGAAGATTCAGAGAAGGAGATCAACAAGCACAAAGGTTCAGACCTGAACTAAGGATCTTTCGCGAACCTGACAATGCTATTCGGGGGAGAACCGCACGCTTGAACTTTCGAAAATTCCAAGGCGGTGATCCTTGGGTGTTTTAAGTGGAGCGATACTTTGATTGTCAAGGGACAGTGGAGGACACAAAGGTATAGATGGTATGCTTTCACCTCCAAGGAACGACATTGCATTGGTATCGATTGGCTATTCGTGGTGGAGGATTTATCAATTGGGTTGACTTTTGTAGGAGGATTATACACAGATTTGGGACAATAGCGTATGAAAATTTTACTAGATGGTTCAGAAGACAACCGTATTGGAGTACAAAGCGGAATTTGAAAGAGTTAGTAGTCGTTGCGAGTCACCTTAGCCCGTACTGACATTGATGAGCACATTCATTTCAGGGTTGCGGGAAGAGATCTAGGCGGATGTTCGTGCTCTCTATCCTACCACTCTTGAGGAGAGGCCTTTGAGAAGGTCGTGAGGATGGAGCAAAAGCACAAGGCTCTCAGGATGGCAGCGAAAGCAAATTGGGGAAACTAAGATGGTCGGTTTGTGCCTAGAACTCTGGCTAGAAATTCTGCGGGTTCAAAGACAGCGGCTGCTAGTACTAGTACTAGAGCATGACCACCCTTGAGACCCTCTTTCGATGTTAGAGGAGGCACAAGAGCTGTAACGCCCCCGCCCACACGCACACGGCATGCGCGGCGCACGTGACAAGATTGGCGGGGCCCGTCATGCAAAGATACACTCTTATGCACATACAATCATGACATCATCAAATACTGCCTGCTAACATATCCATGCTCACATAATCCAACACCAAATAAATCATACTATCAACCAATTAAACTTATTAACATATGAATATCCAAGCCCACAATAATATACACTAGACCACTACATAATCTGGCAAGACCCTTACAAGCCACAACAAACCATCAAGATACAACTAAACAACTGATACACAAGTACACTATAATATGACATGTATTATACAAATCATCGTCTAATGCAATAAAATATAAACATCAAATAATGGTACAACTCAATATCTGGTCAAACTATCTTCTCTACCATCTCACATCTATAGCTCACCTCATCCTCGATCTAAAATATCTCCTCAAGATATCTCAAATCGCTATCACGTACCACATATCTAAGGGGGTTAGAAAAGAAATAAGAGAGTCATGAGCAAAAGGCTTAGTGAATAGATCTTACCCCGAATTAGTGATGTTAAACAGAGAGTAAATCATGTACTGGATAGTATGAATCAGAAAGAGCATCATGTCATGAATGAATATGTGAATGTATCTTCAATAATATAAATGAAAAGTAGATAATATGGCATAACTAAGAAAAGTATATAATCCTCGGCAATGAGTAAACAGATCTCTATGTTATACTATCATCACAACTCTCTCCCAAATATGACACATGATGCATGCCGACTATGACCATGCTATGATATCAAATTCAACCATATATGATGCTTATTGATCACTCAATAATCAGGTAACTAAATGATAATAAAATCATATGCATTTCTCAACGTCACAATCATCACTGACATCTCGGTATAATATCATCATACTAGACCACTATGCACAGCCAACACCCGGTACCTGGTCTCAACATCATGCCCGAAGGATCCGAGCATACTCTGTAATCCGCAAGGAGTATCTCAAATATAACCATACTCTGCCATCCGCTAAGGGTATCAACATCCATCCAGATCGGGCACCCACATAGTTGATAGAAACCTCGTGAGGATAACTCACCACATATGCCCTAGCGAACGACATGTGTTCGATTGTCTGTGCGCACAAACTCAACTGACCTCAGACATGGGCCACGAGATATCGCATATCAGTGACCATAATCATCACTCCAGGCACCCCTAACCCTAGCGCCTACTTGGGTATCCTCACACTTTCTATCAACTATCCTATAAATCACATTTCATGCTTTCTTTCTAAATGCCAGATCACATGTATATATATCCAGTACGATAATGAGTCAATGTATAACAGAAATTTAGGTGGAATAGAAATCAAGAGAAAAATGATGCAATGTAGACTCTAACCATGTATCTAACACATGCATACTCCTGCTAGTCTATCACATGCACACTCATACTAGAAATCACTCCAACACAAAGTCATAACAGTATAACCATCTCTATTTATCATCATCATACTCATATCCAAGATCAGCCTAATTCTATGCATGATAAAAATATGCTCGACTATAATCATATCTAGATAAAGTCATATAATCATGCTGGAGGCCAAAAATGCATGTACATAATATATAATATAACCTAATTTGAGAAAGACGTCTAGGGGATAAGACTACTCACATCTTATCAGAAGACTCAACACACGTATCCCTCAGGTCCATCAATCAATTGCCACTCGACGCTGGTGAGATCCCCGGGGTCTCGAATAAGGGGGTTCAGAGTCTGAAAATGTTTAAGTAACATAAAGTTAGTTGTTTATCTAATTATAATTCGTTTGAGTAAAATATAATATTTTATTAGGTTTAATATTGATTATATTTATAGGATAAATTTAATTGTGACAATATTAATATGATATTTATATTTATTTAATAAAATCCTAATTTGTTAATTATAGAAAATAAGTATATAGTAATTTATCTCCTTTTTGTAAATAACCAAGACGACTATATATATATGATTTAATAAAAATATAATTACAAAATAATATTATTACTAGTTATTTTGTAATACTTACTCTTATTTAACTAATCCTAAATTATACGTAAAATAATCATTATCCTATTATACAAAAATAATCTACAAGTCTAGTATTCCATTTTATACAAACTATTTAGACAATACTTACATATATAATATAATTAAATATAAATATAAGATTATTATCAATAAGACTACATATATTAACTAATAAATAATAACTAAAACTCTAAATAAATTTATAGGCAATATTTATAATTATAATTAATAAATTATTATACTAAAATGCTTAGTAAAATTATATTAGTGAGTATAAATTATCAAAATAATTAATTACCCAAATAGACTATGTTACTTATCATTGGGAAGTAATTATATATAAAAATAATAATAGTCCTCTTCCAGCACTGTCTGCTACACAGCAAGAGGAGGGGCCAAGAATGGAGAAGAAGAAGAAAGGAAGAAGAAGAGAAAGAAAGAAAGAAGAAAGAAGAAGAAGAGAAGGAGAAGGAAGGGATGCTCCCCTAGGCTGCGGCGGTGGCGGCGGGCCGACGTTGATAAGAGAAGGGAGAGAGATCGAGAGAGAGAGGTGATTGAGAGAGAGAGAGGAGGGTAAGAGAGAGAGAGCACTAAATAGAGAGAAGGTGTTGAGGGGTGCGGCGGTGACAACGGCGATAGCGAGAAGCCGCCGGCGAGGAGAGAAAGAGAAAGGTGATAGAGAGAGAGAAAGAGAGGAGGGTAAGAGAGAGAATGAGGGAGTTATAGAGAGAGAAGGTGGTGCGGCAGTGACGACGGCGACAGCGAGAAGCCGTCGACGAGGAGAGAAAGAGAGAGGTGATGGAGAGAGAGAAAGAGAGGAGGGTAAGAGAGAGAATGAGGGGTTAAAGAGAGAGAAGGTGGTGAGAAAGAGAGAGGTGATAGAGAGAGAGAAAGAGAGGAGGGTAAGAGAGAGAACGATCGAGCTAGAGAGAGAGAAGGTGGTGCGGTGGTGATGACGACGATGGCGACAAGCCGTTGGCGAGGAGAGAAAGAGAGGAGTGATAGAGGGAGAGAAAGAGAGGAGGGTAAGAGAGAGAAAGAGAGGAGGGTAAGAGAGAGAGTGAGAGAGGGAATGAGCGAGTTAGAGAGAGGGCTACAGAGAGGGACGGTGAAAAGGGGGGGGTTGCGGCGACGACGGCGGTGGTAGGCCGGCGTCGGCAAGGGAAGGAGAGAAAGAGAGAGCTCGAGAGCTCGAGAGAGACCGAAAGAGAAAGAGAGACTTGGAGGGAGAAAGAGAGAGGCGGTGGAGGAGGGGAAGGGCGGCGGCGGCAGGGCCCGCCGCAGCCAGCTGGCCCGGCCCGGTTGGTCGGGCCGGCGGTTGTGGGCGCATGTGGTGCCCCCAACATGCGCCCATGTTGCATGGCACGAGCTCGTGCCATGCAACACCAAAATATATATATTTTTTCTTTCTTTTTTGTCTCTTTTTTTATATACATTATTATTATTATTATTTTTCTAGGTTATTATTATTATTATTTTATTATTATTTATTATATTTTTTATTTTTATTTTTTTGGGTTTATTACAAGAGCGTCTGTTCGAACTCTCACACCTGCCCAAGTAGAGGAGCATAGAGTGAGGGGCCTTTGCTTTCCATGAGATGAACGTTTCACCCTCGATCATCGGTGTTCCAAACCGATTACCCCCAATCATCGGTGTTCCAAATCGATCGGGAGTGTGATGCTCATCGACAGTCTCGAGAGGGATGATGACGTTGCTGGTGATAGAGAGTATTCAGAAGAGGTCCATGAGGAGGTCGAGGAGGAGGGCGCGACGGGGATATCCAAGCGGAAATATCAATGCATGCATATTCGGGTACTTCCACGCTGAGGATATTGCGGGTGGACGAACTCGTTAGAAAGCATTGTGTGCACATCCTCATAGATTCAGGGAGTACACGTAACTTTCTAGATGAGAGGTTAGTGAGGAAGTTAGGCTTGGACGCTGTACCGACCGCGCGGTTTGATGTTGCTATTGGAAACGGCACGAAGCTTTGGGCAGGGAGCTTGTGTCGCCGGGTCGGTATACGGGTGCATGGACACGACATGAATATGGACTTGTATCCATTGGCACTGCGAGAAGCGGATATTGTCCTTGACACTCAGTGGTTACAGAGCTTGGGTTCCATCATATTTGATTTTCAGAGCATGTGGATAAAATTTAAGCAAGTAAACAAAGATGTGCGACTTGATGGCGTTCGGTCTCAACCGATTCTAGTGATGCAGCCGATAATGGGGCTGCCTTGTACGAGTGATTAGGCCTATCTTACTTCGACAATAGGATTGCAAGCATTCTTGGGGTTGTCCAGGTATTATCGCCACTTCATCACCGAGTATGGCAAGATCGCTGCTCCTCACTTCTTTGCTAATGAATGACTCTTTTAGGTGGACGGATGAAGCTACTACAGCCTTTGAAAAAATAAAAATAGCAATGACTACGACGCCCATTCTAGCTCTACCAGACTTCACCAAAGAGTTCGTTATGGAATGTGATGTGTCGGGAGTTAGCATAGGAGATGTACTAATACAAGGAGGATGTCCCATAGCCTTTCTTACCAAGGCTTTATCACAAAAATCTCGACAATTATCAACCATTGAGAAAGAGATGTTGGCAATTTTGCATGTGGTGACAAAGTGGAGGCCTTATTTGATTGGTAGGTAATTCATTATCCGAACCGATCAAAGGAGCCTTTCATACTTTATGGGACAGCGTATACACACTCCGGCATAGCAGAGATGGGTCACAAAATTACTAGGGTATGACTACGAAATTTAATACAAGAATGGAACATAAAATAGCGCGATAGATGAATTATCGCGCCAACCCGATACCGCCGAGCTTGCAGCCTTTTCTTCTCCTACTTTTCCTTTTTGACGAGCTAAGGTATGAATGTACATCTGACCAAGATATTTTGAAATTGTTGCAGGATGTATTGGATGATTCAGAGCGCCATCCAGAGTTGGAGAATCAAGGCGGTTTGCTGCTAGACAGTGGGTGTATTCAGGTGCCCGCAAATGATGGATTACGATAGAAATTATTAGACCACTTCCACCAAACTCCGAAGGTTGGTCATGAGGGTGTCTTGAGGACTTATAGAAGTATATCACAGAGCTGCATGTGGCCAAGACTGGGGCGAGATGTGAGGAGTTTTGTCCGTGCTTGCGAAGTCTATCAAAGGGCTAAGGCAACCACATTGAAACCAGCCAAATTACTTCAGCTCTACCAATATCGAACCGTGTTTGGAAAGACATTTCTATGGATTTCATAGAAGGTCTTCCACTAGTATATGGTTATTCCATTATTTTTGTGGTAGTTAACAGATTGTGCAAGTATGTGCACTTTTCTGCATTGTCACATCCATTTTCAACCAAGTCAGTGGCTAAATTTTTTGTTAAAGATGTTGCTTTGTTGCATGGCATACCACGCACGATTATCTTCGATCGTGATCGTGTATTTGTGAGCGACTTTTGGATGGTGTTTTTCAGATTGCAGGGGACTCGATTGAACTTCAATTCGACCTACCATTCACAGACGGACGGCCAAACCGAGGTGGTCAATCGAGGCATTGAGCAGTACTTGTGTTGCTTTGTTGGAGAGATGCCGAGATGATAGTTGGAGTTCTTACCATGGGCAGAATGGTCTTACAACACCGACCACCACAGCAGTATTGGCATGACTCCATTTGAGGTGGCATATGGGCGCATGGCTTTGATATTACGCACCTATGACCCAGTGGCATCTGCAGATTGGACGGAGGTAGACTTGACATTGATGGATAGAGACGCCACATTGAGGAGGTTGCGCGCCCATCTTAAACTTGTTCAAAACCGCATGAAGCAAGTTTATGATCGCAGTCATCAGGAGCAAGAGTTCGACATCGGCAGTTGTGTGTTTGTGAGGGTGCAACCATATCAACAGGTGACCTTGCGTTCGATGCGAAACTAGAAGTAGCACATCGCTATTTTGGTCTGTTTCGGGTGTTAGAGCGTATCAGTCCGGTTGCATATCGTTTGGAGCTACTAGAGGGGTCGAGAGTACATTCTGTCTTCCATGTTTCATTGTTGAGGGAGCGGATTGGTGATCATCAGGTCGTTGGATCAGTTCTACCGGAGCCAGTGGAGGAGATAGAGATCGTAGAGCCAATTCGTGTACTTACTAGGCGCCGACGACGTAATGGTACCAAATTAGAGATGGAGGTTCTAGTCGAGTGGCTTGGCAAGCCATCCGATGAGACGACATAGGAGTTGGAGACGGACATCTTGGAGCATTTCCCCAACTTTACACTTTGAGAGCAAGGTGGGAGAAGTGTCGTGGGCTCCTTGCTAGAGTCTTTTCTTATTGCAGTTGTTATTTATTTTTATTAAAATTAATTTTTTGTAGGTCGCATTCGAACGCGAAAGGGGGCGCGTTCGAACTCCTTTGCGAATGCCTGCATCAGGTTCGCAAAAATAGAGAACGAATGCGCCTGCGCGTGAACGCTTGCATCAGTTCCCATTGACAGTGAACTTCTTTTGTGCGTTCGAACGCGATCGGCGGGAGTCCACTGGAGTTAGGGTTAACAATTATTACTTTGGCCTGTTGGCTAGCCTCTATAAGATGTGGATGGCAGCCAAAATTATTATACTTAATGAATATTGGTTTCTTTCCTCCTCTATCATCTCTCTAGTCTCTCTACCCTAATCTCCCTCCCTCTTCACTAACCAACCACCTCTACCGTTGGCAATGCCTCATCTAACTTCTAATCTCTCTCGTCTATCGAGTCCTCCCTCTTCCTTGGGATCTCGATCACTTCTTCCCCTTCGTCTTTATCCCTTAAACAACATCAATCATCCACCATCATCTCCATTATCATCTATAATCCTAACATCCACTCCAACCATCACCACCACCTTCGGCCCTACTCTATCATGTTTTAGCCCCAATTGTAGATATAATCTACAAAGGGCATAAATACAAAATAATGTAGATCAGGTAGTTACGGATCGACCCAACTTGGTTTCGTAATTATTTAATTACGGGAGAATATTTGGTGAATATTTTTCCTCGGTTGCGTGGACTGCTTCCTACAATCAATCTAGATCTTAAAGGGATCATTCCACAGCCTATCATTGGTATCAGAGAATCGTAAGCCCTATCATAATAAATTAATTAGGGATGCAAGAGACAAACCAATTATAACAATGTTGAGATGATAAGGAGACAGATCATGACTAGATATCTAGATAGAAGGCAGTTTGGTTTGAAGTAACATGGCACTTTGACACCTAAGGCCAAGAATAAGCTATAGAAAAATAAGGAAGAAGCAAGAAGATTTGAAGTTATATATGCTGGAAGGAGAATATTTGAGGTCACTACAGCTTTGAGTACATTTATAGTTGACCTTGGAGAAAAAAAATACAATTGTAGAAAATGGGATCTGATAGGTATACATTGCCCACATGTAGTTGCATCTATATTTTTGATAGAGGAGAACTAGAAAATTATGTCCATGAATGCTTCCATTTGTCAACTTATCTAAGGTCATATGATCACATGATAAATCCTATACCAGATCAGAAAATGTGGGACCATTGCAATTATGACCCTATACAACCACCTTTCCTAAGAAGACAACTAGGTAGGCCTAAATAAGTGAGAAGGAAAGTATAGATCAGCCAAAAAAACCCCTTAGAGTCTAGAAATATTTTACAACATTAAGGTGTAAGAAATGCAATCAACATGGACATAATGTAAGGACTTGTAAACAATCAGCAAAGAGACAGGTAATCACTTTCACTTTTTTTTTATACAATAATTACTTTTTTGTACTATCATATTTTTTGCTTATTGGGTTATGCTTAGGAATTTAGTGGTCCACCAGCTAGTGGTGGACCATCTAGTGTTCCAGCAGCTAGGTAGTGTTCTAGCAGCTACTAGTCCACCACGTAGTGTTCATACATCTGCAAATGTGCCAAAAGTAAAGAGAAAGATGGTTCTTCATCTAGTAAGATTTGCTACTCTTCAAATTACTGGTTCAACTTTTTTAGTAAACTATTACTGGTTCAACTTTTTTCGAAGGGCAAAAGAACCAAAAGAATTGGAGATGGAGTATTTTCATCACAGCCAAACAGAATTTCAGCTTCTACTACTTCAAGAGTTCCTCCCACATAAAGCAGACAGACATGATTTCCTCCCATAGAAAGCAGCCAGATAGGACTTCCTCCCACACAAAGCAGCCAGACAGAACTATAGGAATTATCTGTGTTATTTTGTCTGAGTTTGAGATTGGATTGTTTGAGACTATATACTTGTCTGTATTAAGTTAACTCATCAACTTGTTTGTACTAAGTTAACTCAGCAACTTGTTTGTACTAAAGTTAACTCATGAGGTATTTTGGTCAATCATGAGCATTTTTTAATGCAGCATGTGTCTAGAGATTATTATATGAAGCTTGTTTGGTGATTTAATTGGATTATGCACTTGTTTATTTGTGCCTGTATTGGTTGTTCATGGATTAGTTGTGATATATTGGTTTTGCAATGCTTTAGACATTTGCTTATCAGTTGTGATGCTGGTGTATTGGTTGTTGTAGCAATTTGAATGAATGAATTTCATCACAGCCAGACTGTATTGGTTGTTCATGTATTGGTTGTTGTAGTAATTGTAAAATCCATTCACTCAGATTTTAACTACTATTTTTACTTCAAGAATGCTATACAACAAGCTTCACATAAAATTCATTCATTTAGATTTTAACAACAGAGTCATCAAGAAAGCTATACAATGTAACTACTATTCTCACTTAACAAACATTACTAAAACTAATGTAACCAAAATAAGATACAAATATTTTAATTTTATCTCTCTCTTCTTTCCGGCCTCTATTTTCTTAAACAAATCATCATTTTTCTTGCAGGTCTTCTCATATCCCTCTTCCATATGCACAAGCATTCTCTCTAGATCCACTTTGTCTGCCTGTAGGGTCTCAACCTTCTTAATTAACTTAGCATTCTCATAGCAAGCGATCTCAGCATTCCTAATGTCTTTGGCCCTAGAAGAAGTAGGAGGATCAATCCAACAAAAAAAATCGAAGAAGAGCTCTGCAAAAAAAAAACAAAAAACAAAAAACAAAATAAAATCAAAAACAGAAAAAAAAAAATGGACTGTAGTAGCCCATAAATTAACATAGAAGAGAAGAAAATGTAGAAGAAAATGTAGAAAATAAGAGTTACTTGAAATTAACACAACCCATAAATCTTCTTCTAGGATTTTGATATATAAATGAGGTTTTAATCGCTACCCTTAAGCTGCAATGGCATATAATCGACCAATTATTCACAATTTTGTGGCAGCTGCTGTTGCTACTACTGAAGGATGTCATAATCGTAGGGGAGGGAGAACACAAAATGGAGGCAAGGAGGGAGGGAAGAACGGAGGCAAGGAGGGAGGGAGAGAACGAGAGGGCAAAGGAGGGAGGCAGGAGAAAAGAGGCTTACTCTTGGCTCAGGTTGACAATAATGGTGGGAAGGACTTAGGGAAATATATTGGAGGAAAGTGGAAGGGTAAAATGGTCCATTACTATTGGACCAAGATGAAATTTAGTTCTTTTCCCTACAACGAGGGCATCTATGTCATTTCACAGCTGATGTATTCTAACATGACTGCCATGTAAGCTGATTCGCCCAATTTTTCTGATGACAAACTAACGCAAGGGTGACATTGTAACTCTTTCAAAGTTTAGGGGTGGCATTGTAACCTAAAAAAGTTAGGGGGTCTCCGTAAAAATTAGGTATAGTTCAGGGGTATCCGCGTAATTAACCCAAGAAATATATTTAGCTACATATTCAGACTCAATTCTACCTACTACAGCAAGGGAATTTTAGCCATCGGGTCCCACGAATGAGATTAAAATGCTACCACCTTTAGTGAGACTTCAACCTGGTTAGAAGCGAAAGAAAAGGAAACTGTCGTAGAGTAAAAACTAAGGAGTACAAAGGAAGAAGTGCTCGAACTATAAAGAATTGGGACACAACTCTAGGTCTTGCACGAATCCCCAAGCAATTTGTAGTGGAAGGCTTACAGTCACCTACTACAATGCATCAATCTATCTAAATGTGCATGTGTTTATTTTTGTGTGTCTATGAAGTGTTGAGAAATTAATGTGTTTTATATATAATGTGTTTATGAATAAATTTGTTTTATACATGATGTGTTTAGGCTCACACATGTTTGCCATAGACATAATGTGCTTAAGCATCAATTGTTTCGAGATGCTTCAAACATATCAAGAAAGCTCATAATTTAAGTATGAATTCCTTCGGCATAACAATGAACTTCATTAGTTTTATATGTAGGTTAAGTAGAAAGACAGTTTATCATTAAGCACTTTAGCTACTTATACTAAGTACCAATCCCGTTAGCATGCTGATGAATTTTGCTCTTTTTACGTGCTGTCAAAACTAAAGATACAATAGTTAGTTTTTAAGGATCAATTGTTTTACTAGTGTTTGAGATATTTTCAAACATATTAAGGAAGATCGTAATTTAAGTGTGAATTCCTTTGGCATAATAACGAATTTTACTAATTTTGTATGTACGTTAAGCAGAAAGACAGTTTATCATTAAGCACTTTAGCTACGTATATTAAGTACCAATTTTGTTAGCATACTGACGAATTTTTCTCTTTCTACGTGCTGTCAAAACTAAAGATAGTATAGTTAGTGTTTAAGGATCAATTGTTTTACTAGTGATTAAGATGCTTCAAACATATTGTAACAACCATCCTTAAAAAAAATTAAAAGCATGGCACGACATCGCGTGGCCGGCCTCGTGCCATGCAATGGTACGCGGGCTTAGGGCGCCACGCTCCCCCAGTTGCCGGCTTGGCCAACCTAGCCGAGCCAGCTGGCGCAGTGGGCCCCGCCGTCGCCGTCGCCACAGCCACCGCCAAGCCCCACCCATCCCCAACCTCCTATCTCTTTCATCTTTTTCCTCTCTCTCTCTCTCTGTCTCTCTTAACCCTCTTGCTGACGTCAGCCTACCCCCATCGTCGCCATTATCGCCGCCAAGGTGAACCTCCTCCCTCTTTTCTCCACTCTTCCCTTTCTTTCTCTCTCTCTCTCTCTCTCTCTTTCTTGCTTGGGCTCGAGCTCGCCCGAGCCGAGCCACCGGCGAGAGGCCGGCCACTAGCGACCGGTGCCCTCCTCGCCGGCACAAGTCTGCACCCCCTCCTTTCCCTTCCCTTCTCCTTCTTCTCTTCTCTTCTTCTTCTCCTCCCTCCTTGGTTGCTATCTCATAGCTGCAACAATGTTGAGCTCGGCCTACCACTGTAGCAGACAGTGATGGGTCAAGCCCAGCACTATGTTAGGGGGTTTTATTTTATTTTATTTTCTTTCTTTTTTCCTTTTAACTAAGTATTTTATATTAGTTAATGCAATTAGCTTAAATAGAATATTAACTACTATCGAGAATTAATACCAGATAAATGTAGGAAAATGATATTAAGCAAGTTGCATTTTTTTTAACGAAGCTTATTAATTAAATACTATCTATGCAATCTTCTGTAAATTTGATAATAGTGATTTGGGCGATAATTTGAGGAGAATAATTTTATTACGTTTAATAACGCATCAAGCCTTGGTACAACTGTGCCGGCTCTACCTAATTTATAAAGGTAGGAATTACGAGATAAACCTACCCAAGCCTATAGTTAACATCAATAAGATTATTTAACTAATTAGTGATAGGAATATCATGCTTTTTATTTACTTTTTTTATTGAGGTGGACTCTATACTCTATGAGGATGATCTCATGGAGTAGTTACAACTAGTATCGGGAAAGCTGTTCAGGCAAGTGTGAAATTTCTATAATCTAGGAGTAGTGTACAGAATGAAATATCGTACCTTATGAAATAATCACATTCATATCATGCATGTGCATGCATTTTTCTTACCATTATTATTTTACGTCATGCATGATAATTATATTTTGCGATTCGGCAAGATTTCACATATCATGATGTATACGCATATTTGTTGGGCATGATCATGTGTTTAGCACACAAAACATGATAATAATGGGTGTTACATTATGCTTGTTGTATTTGTATAATATCATGCTACCTGCACACGTGCACGACCATAAAGGGGGTGACTTCTATAATCCAAGGGGGCGCCAGGCGTTGTTGGCCCAGCCAACTGGCGTAGCGGGCCCCGTCGCTGCCATCCTCCCTCCAACGCCTCTCTCTCCTTCTAAACCTCTCTCTCTCTCTCATTTACTCTCTCTCTCTCTCTATCTCTCTCTTTCTGATGCTGGCCTACCATCGCCGTCGTCCTTGGAACCCACCATTGCCACCTTCACCAAGTGATGGTGAACCATCCTCCTCCTCCTCTTCCCTCTCTCTCTCTCCCCCTTTATTCCTCTTTCTCTCTCGGGTTTGCTAGAACCGAGCCGCCGACGAGAGGCCGACCGCTGGCTGGCCAGCGACAGCCGAGCCCCTCCCCGTCGGCCCAGCTCTCCTCCCTCCCCTCCTCTCTCTTCTCTTCTTTATTCTCTTCCTTTCTTCTTCTACCTTCTTTCTTCTTCTTCCTTTCTTCTTCTTCTTCCTCGGTTTCTCCTCCTCTTTTTGCAATAGTACTAGGCTCTGCCCAACATTGTAGCAGGCATTGCTCTCTTAAATTATTTTATTTTATTTTTGTTTATTTACTTATTTAGGTATTTTCTTTCTTAATTAATGCAAATAAATTATTTAGACATTAATTATTTTATTAATAATATATATTCATCAATATGATTTTTATTAATTAAATTTAGTATAATTAATGAGTAATTATCTTATAAGCTATTACTTTTAAATAAAGGGTAATACTTATATTTATTTATCTATTTATATTTCTATTAGATTGGTAGATAGATTCGTAAATTATAATCATTAGATTTATTGAGGTATATTAATACCTTTACATTTATATTTTAAGCAATTCTAATATTTATTATATATATTATTATTTTGTAACAAATAAAATACTAGGCTTATTTATTTATTTATTATTTTATAAAGTAAAGACTACATAGTCCCTAATTAATCAAGATAGAGTAAGAACCACAACTTAGTTATAATTAGATTTTTTATCTATAGTTATTATTTGTTTGTTTATAATTATAAGTATATATATATAATTATATATTTAGGCTTTTATTTTATTTTATTTTATAATGTCATTCTTAGACTATTATATCTAAAAAGGAGCAACCCTTTTATTATTAATTCATATCTGACCTTCTATATAATAGTATATTAATAACATAAGATGTTTATTTATAATTTACATCTAACTAGTTACTAATGATAAGTAGAAATTCTAAAAACTTAATAAATCATCATATTTCACACAAATGAATTTTAATTAGATAAACGGCTAATTACATGCTACCTAAATATTTTCAGATCCCAAACCCCTTATTTGAGACCACATGGACCCTACTAGTGATGAGTTAACACTCGGTTGACGGATGTGAGGGATACATGATTTGTGTCCTCCGATCAGATGTGAGTAGTCTTATCCCCTATACGCTTTTCTCAAATTAGGATATATTATATAATTATGTATATGCATGTTTTGGCCTCCAACATGATTATATGACTTTATCTAAAGATGACTTCAGTCGAGCATATTTTATCATGCATTTGATGCTAATCTAGGATATGAGTATATTAGTGATATATAGAGATGATTAGAGATAACTATACTATTATTATTTTATGTCAAGATGATCTCTAGCTTGAGTATGCATGTGATAAACTAGTATGGGGATGCATGTTTTAGATACAGGGATGGAGACTGCATTGCATCAGTTTTCTCTTGACTTCTTTACCACCTAAATTCCTGAGTTGCATGTGTAGTACTGAATATATGCATATGATCTATCATGTATAGAAAATCATGAAAATACATGTTTATGTGATGTGATGGCTGGAACGGTATCTGGTTCGGACTGATGCTAGATATACTCTTAGCATAAGAGTATGGTGATGGCTGATAGTTGTACTCTTAGCGTATAACAGGGTATAATTATCATTGATATATTCTTAGCGTATGGCAGAGTATGATTATGTACAGAGATACCCTTAGCGTGTGGCAAGGTATGATTATCTTTAGATATACCCTTAGGTATGATAGGGTATGCTCTGAGCTTGTGACATGATGTGTATCGAGTTTGGGGCCCGGTACCATGGTCCAACATGATGGTAGATATTTAGAGTTGAGACGGAGGACCATGATAGTGAGAGATATGTGGATTATATTTGACTCTAACATATATGATTATGTAGTGGTTGGCATGTATCATCATTAATGTGACTAGTATTACTATATCATAATTGTTATACATCATATGTTGTTATATTCGATGTTGTTATATTATAATTTCATCATGAGATATATTTTTGGTTGAGGATATAATATGCCAATTCATGACATAATATTGATTACATTTACATATATGTTATCGATGATACATATATACATGCTCATACATAACATCATGCTTTTTTCTGATTCATATTATCTACTACATAATTTACTCTTTGTTTGGCATCACTGATTCGGGGTAAGGTCTATTCATTGAGTATTTAGCTCATGACTCTTTTTATTTCTTTTCTAATCCCCTCACATATGTGGTATGAGATATCTTCAGAAGATATTTAGAGCAATGATGAGGTGAGCTATAGATGCGAGACGGTATAGATGATAGTTTATATAAAAATTGAGTTGTACTAATGGTTGGATATTTGTTGTAATAACCCAAGTAGGGATTAAAAAATAAAAAAAAGGGCAGTGGCCTCGTGCCCATGCAAGCTGCATGCATGGTGAGGTGCCACATGCCATCGCCACAGTCGCAGCCAACTGGTTGCGACCAGCTGGCCGTGACGGGCCCCGGCACCACCACCCTTTTCCCCTCCACCGTCGTTCTCTCTCTCTCTCTCTTCTCTCTCGCACTCCTTTCTCTCCATTGTCAACACCTTCCCTAGAGCCGCCACCGCCGATGAGACCTCTCACTCCCTTTCTCTCTCCTTTCCTTCCCCCTCTCTCTCTCCCTCTCTCTCTTTCTTGCCCCAAGCTCGGGCTCGTCGAAGCCGAGCCGTCGGCGAGAGGTCGGCCGCTGGCTGGCCAACAGCGGCCGATGCCCTCCCCGCCGGCCCGGGTCTAGGCCAGCCAGCGGCCGATGCCCTCCCCGCCGGCCCGGGTCTACAACTCCCTCCTCTTCCTTCCCTTCTTCTCTTCTCTTCTTCTTCTTCCTTCTTCTTCCTTCTTCCTTTCTTCTTCTTCTTCCTCAGCTGCTTCTTCCCTTCTTATTTTTCTGCAACAGTACTGGGCCAAGCCCAACACTAGTACTAGTGATCCATTATTCTTTTTAATTTTATTATTTATTTATTTAGGTATTTCTATCTTAATTAATACAAATAGATTTAGACATTATTTATTTTAATAATAATACATATTCATCATTATGATTATTGTTAATTAAAATTTATTAATGATTAATTAGGTTATAAACTATTACACATAAATATAGGTAATACTTATATTTATTTATTTATTTACTTATATGTATATTAGATTAATAGATAGATTTGTGAATTATAATTATTAGATTTATATTCTAATATTATTATGATATACATTTTAAGTAATTCAATTAATTTATTATATATTATTATTTTTGTAACAAATAAAATACTAGGCATATGTATTTATTTATTATTTTATAAAGTATTAGGTTTTCATCTATATTTTTATTTTTATTTTTATCTGTAATTAAAAATCTAGCTAGTTATAAAGATAAGTAGAAATTCTAAAACTTCTAAATCATCATATATTACATGAATGGATTTTAATCTGATAAATGGCTAACATCATACTACTTAAATAATTTCAAATTCCGATCCCCCTATTCAAGACCCCGTGGACTTAGCTATCGAGGCTTGATCATTGTCGTAGCAACGTGAACTAGTGGTTGTTTGGTATTTATAGTGGTGGTGAGTAGTCTTATCCCATAGACACCTTTCTCAAATTAGGTTATATTATATATTATGTACATGTATGTTTTGCCCTCCAGCATGATTATATGACTTTATCTAGAGATGATTACAGTCAAGCATATTTTATTATGCATCTGATTAGGCTGATCTTGGATATGAGTATGGTGATGATAAATAGAGATGATTAGAGATGATTATACTGTTATGACTTTGTGTCAGAGTGATTTCTAATATGAGTGTGCATGTGATAAACTAGCAGGAGTATGCATGTGTTAGATACATGGTTAGAGTCTACATTGCATCATTTTTCTCTTGATTCTTATTCCACCTAAATTCTTATTATATATTGACTCGTTATCGTACTAGATATATGCATGTGATCTATAATTTAGAAGGAAAGCATGAAATGTGATTGATAGGACAATTGATAGAAATCGTGAGGATACCCGAGTGGGCGCGAGGGTTAGGACGCACTTGGTGGATGATTGATCGCTCGACATAGTCGCAATCCTATTGGCCTTATGTTCGAGGTCGTCTGTGTGCGCAACAGACATTCGGACACATGCCGTTCGTCAGGGCATATGTGGCGAGTTATCCTCACAGATTTCTATTAGCTAGAAGGGTGCCCGGTCTAGATGGATGTTGATACCCTTAGCAGATGGCAGGGTATATTTGAGATACTCCTGGCGGATGGCAGAATATGCTCGAAGCCTTAGGGCATGATGTTGAGATCGGGTACCGGGTGTTGACTGTGCATAGTGATCTAGTATGATGATGACATATAGAGCTGGCATTGATGACTGAAATGTTGAGAACTGCATATGATTTTATTCTCATCTAAATACTTGATTATTAAGTGGTCAATTTACATCATATATGTTGCATTTGATATCATAGCATGGTCATAGATGGCATGCATCATGTGTCATATTTGAGAGAGTCATGATGATACTATGACATGGAGATTTGTTTACTTATTGTCGATGATTATATATTTTTATAAGTTATGACATGTTATCTACATTTCAATTATATATTATTGAGGTTACATTCATACTCTCATTCATAACATGTTGCTCTTTCTAATTTATATTATCCAGTATATGATTTACTCTTTGTTTAGCTTCACTGATTCGGGGTAAGGTCTATTCACTGAGCCTTTAGCTCATGACTTTCTTTGTTTTCTCCTTTCCAAAAACTCAGGTGAACGAGTGGAGCAGGATACTCCCTTAGAGATCTTGCCAGGGGGTGAAGAATAGTGTGTGGTTAGTGTTATGTGTTAAATGTGTTATCTTATTTGATGTATTAGTGGACATCCTCCAAAGTGTGTCTTTATCCTTAACTTATATTTTAGCAAGTGACTTTGTACTTGTATAATTATGTATGTACAGCAGGTGACTTTGTACTTGTATAATAATGTATGTACCATCATTATGTATATATTATGGTGAAAAGCTCTTGATGATGTGTTGTGGCCTGTGTGGGGCCTAAGTAGGGTTATCCGTGTACTATTGGCAGTTAGACTTGTGTTTTTCTTAGTTTAGATGTTGTTGATAAATTATAATGTTTATATAGGTTTATTTGATTGCTAGTACTTAACCAAATAGTCAGGTGCCACACACGTTCCATGTGGGCTCGTGCCATGCACGTGTTTAGGGTTGCGGGCGTTACATTTGTATTCCATCGTATTAGACGATGATTTATATAATATATGTCAGATTATATTGTACTTATGTATTAGTAGTTTTAGTTATATTTTGATGGTTTGTCGTAGTCTGTGTGAGTCCTGCTAGATTATGTAGTTGTCTAGTATGGTTGTTATAGATGTAGATATAGATATGTTAACATGTTTAACTTGATGATGTCATAATTTATAGAATGAAGGATTATGTGAGCAAGGTGTATCTATGGGTGACGGGTCTCATCCATCCTATTGCGTATGCCATGCATACCATGTGGGTGCGTGGGCGAGCACTTGCCCGTGCCGAGCGGAGGCATTACATGAACGCACCTGCCAGAAACTTTATTTTCTAAGGAAAACTAGAAATTACACACAAAAAAATTGAAACCACAAGTTGAATCCTAACACATCAACATAATCATGATTACCGCCAATACAATGATGCATCCACTCATGAACACTTCATTTGCCACACTCCCCATTGCTCTCATGGAATTGACCTTCTCAACTATCAATTGGAGGGAATATGATGGGTTCTTGTACCATAAGATAGGCTACGGAACGATTCTTTCAAGATCTGGATTTATTACAGAAATCAGTCCGCGCAACCGTGGGAAAATATTTTTTAAATATTCTCTTGTAGTCATCAAATTACGAAACTAACTTTATTAGATTTGTAACTCCCTGATCTACAATTTTTGTATTTATGCCCTTTGCAGATTCGAACTGCAACTAGGACGAAAATATGAAAGAACACGGGTGGTGGTGGTAGTGACGGGACGAAAATAGAGAGAAGATAGGAGGCAAGAAATCAATATTCCAAAGGCTCCGGTAGAACTGGCTCTACGATCTATGTCTCCTCCAAAGGCTACGGTAGAACTGATCCAACGACCTCATAATTATCGATGCACTCTCTCAGCAATAAAACATAAAAGACAGGATGCACTCTCGACCCCTCCGGCAACTCCAAATGATATGCAACCGAACCAATACGCTCTAACACCCGAAATAGACCGAAGTAGCGATGTGCTAACTTCTAGTTTCGCATCAGACGCAAGGTCACCTGTCGATACGGTTGCACCCTCACAAACACCCAACTGCCGATGTCGAACTCCTGCTCCCTATGGCTGCGATTATAAACTTGCTTCATGCGGTTTTGAGCGAGTTTAAGATGGGAATGCAACATCCTCAATGTTGCGTCTCTATCCATCAAGGCTATGTCCACCTCTGTCTGATCTGCAGATGCCACTAGATAATAAGCGCGTAATGTCGGAGCCGTGCATCCATACACTACCTCAAATAAAGTCATGTCAATGCTGCTATGGTAGACAGTGTTGTAAGACCACTCGCCCACAAGTAAGAACTCCAACCATCATCTCAGCATCTCTTCAACAAAGCACCTCAAGTATTGCTTAATGCCTCGATTGATCACCTTGGTTTGGTCGTTCGTCTCTGGATGGTAGGCCGAACTGAAGTTCATAAATACACTATCACGATCCGAGACAATTGTGTGTGGCATGTCATGCAACCAAGCAAAATCTCTAACAAAAATTTCAGCCACTGATTTGGCTGAAAATGGATGTGACAATGCCAAAAAGTACGCATACTTGCTTAATCTGTCAACCACCACAAAAATAACGGAATAACCACATACCAATGAATGATCCTCTATGAAATCCATAGAAATATCTTCCCAAACATGGTCCGGTATAGGTAAAGGCTGAAGTAATCCGGTCGGTTTCAATGCGGTTGCCTTAGCCCTTTGACAGACTTCGCAAGCACGGACTAGACTCCTCACATCCCGCCTCAATCCTGGCCACGTACAACTCTAAGATATCCTCCTATAAGTCCTCAAGACACCCTCATGACCAACCTCTAGAGTTTGGGGGAAGTGCTTCAATAATTTCTGCCGTAATCTATCATTTGCGGGCACCCGAATGCATCCGTGATCCAGCAGCAAACTGCCTCGGTTCTCTAACTCTGGATAGCGCTCCGGATCATCCAACACCACCTGCAACAATATCAAAACATCAAGGTCAGATGTACATGCATACCTCAGCTCTTCAAGGAAGGGAAAGGTAGGAGAAAAATAGGCTGCGAGCTCGGCGATATCAGGTTGGCGTGATAGTACATCCGTCGCTCTATTCTTCGTTCCCTTCTTGTATTGAATTTCATAATCATACCCCAGAAATTTTGTAACCCATGCCGGAGTGTGTACGCTGTCCCATAAAGTATGGAAGGCTCCTTTGATCGATTCGGATAATGAATCGCTTACCAATCAAGTAAGACCTCCACTTTGTCACCGTATGCAGAATTGCCAATATCTCTCTCTCGTAAGTCGATAGTTGTTGAGATTTTTGTGATAGATCCTTAATAAGAAAGGCTATGGGGCATCCTCCTTGCATTAGTATAGTTCCTATGCCAACTCCCAACGCATCACATTCCACAACAAACTCTTTGGTGAAGTACGGTAGAGCTAGAATGAGCACCATTGTCATTGTTGTTTTCAGTTTTTTAAAGGCTGTAGTGGATTCATCTGTCCATCTAAAGAAGTCCTTCTTCAACAAAGAAGTGAGAGGAGCAGCGATGTTTCCATACTCAACGATGAAACGGCAATAATATTCGGTCAGCCCTAAAATTCCTATCAATCTGGTAGTAGTAGTAGGAATAAGTCAAGCGGTCATGCATGCTACCTTTTGAGGATCAGCCGCTACACCTTTCGCTGAAATGATGTGGCCTAAATACTCCACTTGTGGTACACCTCATAGGAACTTGGATTTCTTGATCTTCAATTGATTTTGCTTCAACAAATTCAGCACGTCCTCTAAATGCCGCCAATGCTCCAATTCAGTCCTGTTATACACCAAAATGTCGTCAAAAGATACCAAGATATACCTTCGCAATAGAGGCTAAAATATATCATTCATGAGGCCTTGAAAGGTAGCTGGAGCATTGGTGACACCAAAAGGCATCACCCGGAACTCGAAATGCCCATCCGGAGTCCGAAATATAGTTTTGTGCACATCCGTCAGGTGAAATCTAATTTGATGATACCCGGTCCTCAAGTCAAGCTTACTGAATTTAGTCGCCCTTGCAAGCTCGTCCAATAGTTCCTCTATAACCGGAATGGGATACCGGTCCTTGACGGTAATAGCATTTAGTGCCTGATAGTCAACACAAAAATGTCATATCCTGTCCTTTTTTCGCACCAATAGCACGAGGGATGAGTATGAGCTATGACTTGGTTGAATGAGGCCTTGCTCCAATATCTCGGCTACCAATATGGCCTCATGTTTGTTAGTGCAACCCCGGGTACCTGAACTCATTTGAGGCTCATCTCCTGCTGGCCCTAACTAAATAAGATAGGCCAAATTATACGCACAAGGCAGCCCCACCATCGGCTGCATCACAAGAATCGGTGCAGAACGAACGCCATCAAGCTGCACATCTTTGTTTCCTTGTTTAAATTTCATCAACATGCTTCAGAAATCAAAATTGATGAGTCCTAAGGTTTGTAACCACTGAGTGCCAAGGATAATGTCCACTCCTCACAGCGCCAATATGTTAGGTTTTTATTTGTTGGCAATTGTGTACAAAATATTCTAAGTGTATTTTTTCATGTATATGAGCTTTACACAAGTCTAGAATATCTCTGGTTTGAAGAATTACAAGATTATTGGAGAAAAGCCGTCAAGTTCACACTGCGTTCACAAACACGTTCGAACGCGGAATCTGCGTTCACACAGATAGAGAGCCGCGTTCACAAACGCGTTCGAACGCGGGTACTGCGTTCACATAGACAGAGAGCCGCGTTCACAAACGCGTTCGAACGCGGGTATTGCGTTCACACAGACAGAGAGCCGCGTTCACAAACGCGTTCGAACGCGGGTACTGCGTTCACACAGACCGAGAGCCACGTTCACAAACGTGTTCGAGCGGGTATTGCGTTCACACAGACCGAGAGCTGCGTTTACAAACGCGTTCGAACGCAACCTGAAGAATTCAAGTTGTCGCGTTCGAACGCACTCGGGCCCGTTCAAACGCACTTGAGTTCAAGTCATGTCGTTCAAACGCACCCGGGCCGCGTTCGAATGCACCAACGAAGGTTGATAAAATTGGACTTTCATGAGTACGGATAAGACTTGGATTTGTGAGTACGGATAAGACTTGGATTTGGCTCTATCTTGGAGATCATATATAAGGATTGTGAAACCCTATCTCTAGGGTAGTTGAAGAAGCATTATTGAAGGAGACTTCATGAGGCTACATCGGTTCTTCAACTAACAAGGTTCCACTTATCTACAAAAGTTAATCTTTCGTCTTAAGGGCTATCTAGACGAAAGATCAATCTCGAAGGCTACTGAGATTGGACTTCAATCACAAGAAGCAGTGAATCGTGGGTTCTAGCGATCAAGACTGAGAGGAACAAAGTCGTTTGGATCGACGGGTTGTTTTGTGAGTCAGTCTTGTAACTGCTACTATTCTAGTGATTGGTTTTGATCCGAGTTTGGATCCGTAGTTTTTTCCCGTATGGGTTTTTCCACGTTAAAATCTTGGCGTTCATCTCTGCTTTCGTTCTTAATATTTCTACGGGCTTTTACTTAAGAGAACGAGTGATATCATTGCCTAGTATTTAGATACATACTTGTGTCTAGGGGTTTTTCACAATAGATACAAGTTCACAATAATGTTGTGTCCTTGCACCCATATACCGACCCGACAACACAAGCTCCCCGCCTTAAACTTTGTGCCATCTCCAATAGCAACGTCAAACCCCATGGTCGGTTCAGCATCCAAGCCCAATCTCCTCGCTAACCTCTCGTTTAAAAAGTTGTGTGTATTCCTGGAATCGATGAGGATGTGCACACAATGCTTACTAACGAGTCCGTCCACTCGTAACGTTCTCGAGGTGGAAGTACCTAAATATGCATGCATTGATATTTCATCTTGGATATCTTCCCCCGCGCCCTCCTCAACGGCCTCCTCATGGACCTCCTCTGGATACTCTCTATCATCAACAACCTTATCATCCTCCTCGAGACCGTCGATGAGCATCACAGTCCCGATCAGTTTGGAACACCGATGACCGGGGGTGAAACGTTCATTGCATCGAAAGCAAAGGCCCTTCGCTCTTCGCTCCTCCACCTAGGCAAGTGTGAGAGTTCGAACGGGGATTCTTGTGCCTCCTCTAACATCGGAAGAAGGTCTCAAAGGTCATCATGGCCTACTCCTCATAGCCGCTATTTTTGAACCCGTAGAATTTTCAGGCGGCGTTCTAGGTGCAAACCACCCAAATCGCTCATCTCGGTTGCCCCAACTTATTTTTGTTGCCATCTTGAGAGCCTTCTATTTTTGCTCCATCCTTATGGCCTTCTCAAAGTCCTCCTCAAGAGTTGTAGGGCATAGAGCACAAACATCCACCTATATCTCCTCTCACAGCCCAAAAATAAATATGCTCATTAATGTCGGTTCGGGCCAAGGTGGCTCACAATGACTACTAACTCTTTCAAATTCTGCTTGGTACTCTAATATGGTCTTCCTCTGAACCATCTTGCTTAATGTGGCAGCAAAATCTTCATATGTAGCTATCCCAAATCTGCGTGTAATCCTCCTATAAAAGTTAGCCCAACCAATAAATCCTCCACCACGAATAACCGATCTATACTAATGCAATGTTGTTCCTTGGAGCTGAAAGCTTGCCATTTAGACATTTGCATCCTCCGCTATCCCTTGATAATCAAAATATTGTTCAACTTGAAACACCCAATCTGTTGGATCACCACCTTGGAATTTTGGAAAGTTCAAGCGTGCGGTTCTCCCCCGAATAGCATTGTCGGGTTCGCGAAAGATCCTTGATTTAGGTTTAAACCTTTGTGCATGTTGATCTACTTCTCTAAATCCTCGAGCATGTCCATCACCATCTCTGAAGGGATCAACCTCATCCTCAAATTGTCAATCCTCCTCATCGACGAAGCACACCGGTGCCACACGCCTCTCGGGTTCCACAACCGCTGGTCTTGGGTTTTGAAACGGAGATGGGGGATGATGTGTAGGCATAGGTAAAAGAGGATCATTGACATAACATGTCGCACCTAGATCTGTGGGGTATCAGATCGGTGTGGTTCCACCGCTGGTCCTTCTTGAAGTACCGATCTTCGTCGAGGAGATGACAAAGTCGATCGGTTCATGACATATTCTTTTAAATCATTGTGATTCTTTTGCATTGCGTCAACTCTATACAGCAATGTTTGGAACATGCCCACAAGTTTATCCGCCAAGCCCATATTCACACCCATGGACATCGGTTGACTCGGTCCTGCCATGGTCGCTCTAAAGGAATTGGCCTCACGGTTAGGGTTATCGTGGATTGAGTCTTCCCTTGTCGGTATGCTCTCCATTGGTTTCCTTGTTGATGTCATCTTCTTTGTTTCAACCATTAATAGAGGTCTGAGGTTCATCTGGCTCTAATACCACATGATAGGTTCTTGTACCACAAGATAAGCTACGGAACGATTCCTTCAAGATCTAGATTTATTACAGAAATCAGTCCACGCAACCGTGAGAAAATATTCGTCAAATATTATACTATAGTCATAAAATTACAAAACAAAGTGGATTGTAGATTTGAACTGCAACTAGCACAAAAACATGAAATAACACGGGTGATGGTGGTAGTGACGGGTGGAGTGGATGTTAGGGTTATGGATGATTATGGAGATGAAGGTGGAGGGTGGATGTGTTTAAGGGATATAGAAGAAGGGGAAGAAGTGGTCGAGATCCCAAAGAAGAGGGAGGAATCGACAGTCGAGGGAGATTAGAAGTTAGGAGAGACTTTGCCAATGGTAAAGGTGGTGAAGAGTAAGGAGGGAGATTAGGGTAGAGAAAATAGAGAGAAGATAGGAGGCAAGAAATCAATATTCTAATAGCCTAATGAATTTGGCTGTCATGCACATATTTATAGAGGCTAGCCAATAAGTCCTAAAATAATAAGTAACCCTAATTCTAGAGGATTCCCGCCAATCGCCTTCGAACGCGCCCGACCGCTTTCGAACGCGCATTACGCGTTCTTTGTATTTGCAAACCTAATGCAGGTGGTCGCAAGGGCGTTCAAACGCGACCCCTCCTACGTTCAAACGCGACCTAAATAAATTTTATTTTAATAAAAATAAACAACTAATGCAGTAAGAAAAGTTTCTAACTAAATGTATCGGAATAAAATAGAAATTCATGGATAATCAATCCCCAATTATATTTACAAGTATATTGAAACCAAAATAATAATAAGGACAAATTTTGTTAATAAAATTGCGAAACCAAAATAATATAGATGAATTTTGTCAATAAACTATAAAACCTAAATAACAACGATGATGAATTTTGTTAATAAACTACGAAACTTAATTAATAGCAAGGATGAATTTTGTCAATAAGCCACGAAACCTAAATAACAAAGATGAATTTTGTCAATAAACTGCGAAACCTAATTAACAACAAGGACAAATTTTTTCAATAAACTGTGAAACTAAAATAATAATAAAGATGATTTTTGTCAATAAACTACTAAACTTAAATAACAAGGACAAATTTTCTCGATAAACTGTAAACCCAAAATAAGAAGAAAGTTGAATTTTGTCAATAAACTACGAAATGAAAATAACAAGGACGAATTTGTAAACAAACTTTGGTAATTTAATTGAGAAAGCAACATCAACATTACATCACAACTATTCATATATTCTCACATTCACTAAAAAAATAGTGGTCCCACGAAATCAAGAGGGCTTTCTCAATAAATGGCCCCATAAATTCTTACAAACTAGAAATATCTTCACCGCAGAATACGGACAAAAAAAAAGAACTCCAACAAAATTTCAAAGAAAAATTTAAATAATAACCCTCAATGCTACTAGTCGAAAAACTGAGCAAAAGATCTTGCTTGCTTACGAGTGATGAAGAATACCTTTTGAGAGAACCTTAGACTAGATTTCAGGGAGGGACACGATCGATAAAGCGAAAACCCTAGAGTAAAAGAAGAAGATGGCTACAATGGATATTCCCAAGCAAAATCTTTTTTCATTCTTAGAGTATGAAGGAAGATATTGAAAAAAATTACTTTTTTTATTTCAAGTCAATAATTGTGGTCTCTACAATGGGGCAGTAATATTCGAGTACAAAAAAAGGCAAAGTTGAAAGAAAAATAAGAAAAAAGCCCCACGTGCAAGGAAAATCGAAAATGACTGTCTTACCAAATAAAAAACTAAGTGGGTTTTCCATACAAATAACCCCATGAAAACTAACAAACTTGTCAATTTTGAATTTGAATTAACAACATTCCCTCCTCTAAAAGGACTTAAACATTATTTAAAATTAATATTGTACATCTATCATAGTGTGAAAGGATCCAATCTTTCAATTTGAATTTATATCTTACAATAATTATATGCTAATAATTAACGGTGAACTCTGATTTAAAAGAAATCCTATAAATCTAAAGCCTAAGCCTAGACATGATCATCGGGCCGAGCTTTTCGAGCTAATCAGGCTTAAGTATTTATTCACGGCTTGACCCACCAATCACTTGGGTCAGATTGGGTTAGAGCCGAGCTAGAATAGTTTAGCCCATTACCCCCTATCGGCCCGTGAGAGATCGGGCTAGCCGAGTCGGGCCGGGCCAAACTCCGCCTCGATATGGGGAGGGGATTTGGGGCCTCTAGTTGTCTACTAGTCTAGCCTCAGTCATCCTACAGACCTACACAGCTAGACTGAGCATTGAGCGAGCACGGCCGGTTCGAGTCAACTCAAACCCACGACTTCCCACTTCCACTCCAATAGAGGAAGCTCACTGGATCAAGATGGAGAGCACAGCTAGTTCCAACTATGCTCGATCGGCGCCATGTGTCTAGCGAAAACTAGGAGGAACGACGACAAAGAGCCTAGCTCATAGATCCTGCTGCCCATCTAGATCCCCATCCATTGTTCGATCCGCTACGAGTGCTCGATCTGCCACATGTAATCGAACTGCCACCATCGGACCAGGTCGATAACCATCACCCCGGTGTTGAAGTAGCATGGACGTCGGCCGTGAAACATGCCAACGTGGCGCCGAACACACGGCTCAAGGAGGTCGACGAGGTAATTGCGTGCGTAGTTTAGAGGTTGTTCGAGGGCTTGGCGAATTGAGTTCAATATGAGGTTTCAAACCCGATTCAGGTCAAACTAGTAGATCTTGAACCAAAGATGGGGTAAGGGCGGAAGGCAAAGCGGATGATAGACTAATGGAGCCAAGACCAGGGTCGGGGACGACTAGACGAGGAAGTGGAAGAAGACGCAGTTAGGTAGTCGTGTAACAACCTATCCTTAAAAAAAATTAATTTTTTGCATGGCACGATGAGGCCGGCCACATGCCATGCTGGGGTGGCACGAGCTAAGGGTGCCATGCTCCCCAGACCGCCGGCCTGGCCAACTAGGCCAGGCTAGCTAGCTCCGGTGGCCCACCGGTACTACAACAGCAGCGTCGATGTCCCCACCACCTTCTCTCTCTCTCTTTAAATCTCTCTCTCTCTCTCGGTCACCCTCTCACTCTACTCTCTCTCACACTCTCTTTCTCTCCTCATTGTCAGCACCGGCCCACCGCCACCTCCCCTAGAACCGCTGACGCTAGTGAGCTCTCTCTCCCTCTCTCTTCTTCTCTCTCCTTCTCTCTCTCTCTCTCTTCTTCTTCTCTCTCTCTCTCTCTCCTCCTTAGCTCGGGTTCGCTGGAGCCAAGCCGAGCAGTCGGCACCCTCCCTGTCGGCCCAGGTCCACGCCTTCCCTATTCCGCGCCCTTCTTCCTTCTCCTTTTCCTCTTCTTCTTTATTCTTTCTTCTTTCTTCTTTCTTCTTTCTTCTTTCTTCTTCCTTTCTTCTTCTTCTTCCTCAGCTTCTTCTCCTTCTCTTTCTACACAGTGCTGGGCCGAGCCCAGCACTGGTGGCATCACTAGTGTTCTATTTATTTATTTATTTATTCTATTTTATTTTATTTATGTTATTTATTTAGGTATATCTTTCTTAATTAATGCAAATATAGACATTAATTATTTTAATAGTAATATATATTCTTCAATATAATTATTATTAATTATAATTTTTATAATTAATGATTAATTAGGTATAAATATAGGTAATACTTATATTTATTATTTATTTATATCCCTATTAGATTAATAGATAGATTTGTAAATTATAATTATCAGATTTATATACTAATATTCTTATGAGATACATTTTAAGTAATTCTAATAATTTATTATATATTATTATTTTGTAACAAATAAAATGCTAGGCTTATTTATTTATTATTTTATAAAGTAATGACTACATAGTCCCTAATGAATCAAGATAGAGTGAGAACCACAATTTAATTATAATTAGATTTTTATCTATATTTATATTTTTATTTATAATTAAAAATCTAGCTAGTTATAACATAAGTAGAAATTCTAAAACCTAATAAATCATCATATTTTACATGAATGAATTTTAGTTAGATGAATGGCTAACTTCTTGCTACTTAAATATTTTTAAATTCCGAACCCCCTTATGTGGGACCCCATGGACCCTATCAATGAGTTGACGTTTGATTAACGGATGTGAGAGATACGTGATTTGTGTCTTCTGATCGGACTGTGAGTAGTCTTATCTCCTCTATGCCTTTCTCAAATTATGTTATATTATATAATATATACATGCATGTTTTGGCCTCCAACATGATTATATGATTTTATTTAGAGATGATTATAATCGAGCATATTTTTATCATACATGTGATTAGGTTGATTTTGGATATGAGTATGCAATGTAGTCTCCAACCATTTAGTCAATATATGCAAACCCATACTAATCTATCAGATGCATACTCATGCTACAAATCGAATGGACTAAATGGTTGGTCTTCTCTCTCTCCTTCCATCCCTCCCTCCCCTATTGTCTGCCTCTCTCTTTCGTGAAAGAAAAGGAGAAGACATAATAGTTCGTTGTCGCTGTCGCTGTCGACGTCGCCGCTGTTGTCGTTGTCGTCGTTGGAGCCGCAACCGTGGGCGCATCTGTCGCCATCATTGCCTAAGCTGAAGCAGTCATCCCCGCGGCCTTGGCCATTGGCGTGGCAGTCGCAGCCATCGTCGCTGGTCTACCCACATGTTCTATATTAGGTAGCTTCTCTCCCTTCTTTCTCTCCCTAACACTTTCTTTTCGTTTTCGCCACTTCTCTCGCTCTCCTGGTTACTTCCTTTCCTCTCTGTTCTTTGGTTTCGGGGATTTTGAACAACCACATGGGCTGCAGTCCTTTGATTCGGTTGCCTTTCTGCAACCCAGTTGTTGATCTCTCTTAAAATATTTGTATCTTGCAGATACTTCTACAAATGCAAAAATCTCGTATGATGTCATATCAAAATTGCTAATCGTTCGTGATGTTATTAGCAGTCTTATTAGCATCTGTGCTATAAGCTATTTAACCTCCACATTATTGTTAGCAACCATTCTTGCCATAATCATCAACCTTTATTTATTACCGCATTGGCGTTCCTATAATGTTATAGTATGTAATCATACTACTCTTATGTCGATCAGCGTAATTTATTCACTTTCCCTTCTTCCATTAGGCCTTGATTTAGAATATGTGAAGAATATAGATAGGTATGCTTTGCTAAGAATATAAATTTTATCACACAGAATACATAAATAACAATTAGCACTTCCTTCGTGTTAATTTGTAGAAATCAAGTTACGCATGTTTGGGTGAACACATTTTGCTTATGATTTTGTGCGCTACCCATGGCTTATCATTTAGCACACTACAATTATAGTTAGTAAGCCATGGTGTTTATTTATTAATATATGGACACCTTATAACTAATGCTATGTATATATACTTGTAAGTGAAACCAATAAACCCACTTTCAGAGACTCCTATTTAAGTATAGCCTCACTGTATCATACTAACATTGAGCTAGACAGTGGTTGATATTATCAATAAATCGTCAATAAATTTTCATCTGAATTATCATCAAGCTCTAGCGTATCATCATCCTTGTCATCTGTTTTCTCATCCGACTGGATTAATTGCTCATTTATAGAAGTGAAAAGAGTGCTATTAGTAGTAGTTTGAGCAGCTCTAGTGCTTCTCTTTAATGTTAAATGTTCTTCAGCTCTTGAAGCTTCTGTCACCATCTCCTAAGTTAATCCTTCACCTGGGATATTATCTGACCAATTAATTGCATTACTTCTCTCTTTTGAAGCCACATGATCTTTCTCTTTTGCTATCATTTGATCCTTCGTTGTTGCATTAAATTGTATATAAACTAGATCATTCAACCATATTACTTCCAATTTATTTCTCTTCTTTGAATGAACCTGAAATCAAAGATTAGTTTAATATGACAATAAAATTCATTAGTTAGAATTTAGAATTGATAATTTAATCAATACAATAATATATTACCCATTTAAATGAGCTCCATTTTTTTTTTCACATCCTAAGAGCTACATGTTAAACTAAGAATTTTAATTGCCTTATTTTTCAAAGGGTATTGGCTTCATATACACTCCACCAATGAGCTAAAAACTATAAAAATTAGAAAGTAACTTAGTAACATATATAAGAGTAAATGACATATATTTTACTATATATGTTAAATTGTTAATTATTAACTCAGTTGAATTCATCATTATTAACTTTTCTTGCTAGTCTTGCTAATGGCCTCCCAAAATTTCCAGTGGCATCCTTATATATTTTTGTGTCCATATTTGTAATGTACACTTGAATAGATTGATATGGGTAAAAGTTCTAACAACTAAGAAAATCATCCATTACTTTTTAATCACTCTTTAATTTATCACAATTTCTATAAAAGTAGTATGAATTTAAGTAATATGTAGCTTTGTGGAGATATGTAATAAGCGTTTTATTTATGTAGTGGTCAATTACATCGAAGAAAGGGTTAAAAGAAGTTTTATTATTACTGAAAATATTCTTTATTCTTTCTTGTCATCTTTCAACCCACCACATATAAATCTTATTGGTGGCTTTCTTTCACCATCAATAACTCAAAGGAAGGGAGTGAAAATTTTAATTGTTAATGAAACTTACATTTAAAATTGGTTATTGATAATAATAAAATAAGCTCTCTTTTCTTTAGTAATTTTTTACCATTTGTGTGCTAAATATTCATTAGAAATAAATATGTCTTTATTTTTCTTTCTTCTCCAAAAGACTGCAATAGAAGAAAAGAAGCGGCAAATCTTGTAAACATGAGTCTCACTATGTCTCTTTTTTGTGTGAATTGATGCACTATACTTAATTACTTAATATCTTATGGTTATGGATTAAAGTATCGGTTGATCCCGATCCTTATCACCAAAATGGATTGATCAATATGGTTGATCCCCGATCTAAATTGTTCGAAACAAAAGGTTGATGCAATCGATACAATTGATACGTATTGTTTTTTCAAGCACCTGATCTCGTTTTGTAGAATCGATACTTAGAACCTTTTTATTATGTCCATAAATGAAGACTGTGATTTTTCTCTCATGTTCAATTGCACTTTTAATTCTTCTTTTCTTATATATCCTCTCCAATATTAAATCTATACAGTGGTGGCACAAGATGTCTAGTATATGTAGGAATATCTTTCTTTTAGCCACCGTGCAGCTGCTAATTAGCAGTAGTATTATCAGCCATAACTTTGAATACATTCTCCTCTTCCACTTCCTTGATACCATCAACAACAATATCATGGATTTATTCATCAGTATATGCATCTTTAGAGTAGTCAACAAAACATAGAAAATTAACCCCTAACTCACAATCAACACATAAATTCATAATATTTCTTCCTTTTCGATTTGTCCAAGCATCAATTAAAATTGAGCAACCATTTTTTTAGTGCAATCCTATGATTCTCTAGATTATCATTTGGTTTAACCATTTGCTTCTTTGAAAGTGATCCACACACCTAATGTATAGATGCTAGTTTATGCCTTATGCTATACTGACCAACTACTTCCATCAATATATAAAATACTTTGCAGCGACATTAAAAGAGATGCCACATTTGTAAACCCAGTGAGCTATGTAGTTGTTTATTTTGTCTCTTTCTTCTTTTACAAAAATATCTTTTATATTTATCTATTCCATACTTTGGAAAATAATTATTGGAAATGTATCCCTAGGTTATGTAAAGTTCACAACACTCAGAGATATCTAATTCACCCAAATAGACTATATTTCATAATTTTCTAATGTATTCCGAAGTTTTTCCCTGCATATTATTAAGATATGTAATAGCCCACATCACTTAGAGATATCTTATCCTCTCAAATAGAAAGTAGTTCATTGTTCATTGAAATGTATTTTACTTTTATTAGAAGGTAATCCACAATTATTAGAACACATTACATTGTAATTAGAAGGTATTCTATTAATTCACAACATAATATGTTTAATTCTATATTTTGTTTTTATTTTCATTTGGCTGGAGGAAAGAGAAGATAAATTTTTAATCATCATAGAGTACATCGATGCCCAATCGATTGTAATGTACATTTAATATCGCTAATAAGTGATTGTATAACTCTCGATCTTCTTTTCACATGGGCTAGGGTAGTTTGATAAGAAAATAGTAAATATTACTTGATATGCAAAGGAAACTAAAAATGGACCATCTAAAATATACTAGATTCTTTTATTACCCTTATTTTTATCATTGTATTTATTTATCTATTTATTATTTAATCTGAGTCATGTAATCCCCAAGTATTAGTTCATGATATTATTGCACATTTACACTACTATGGGAAAGTTAAAGAAAGGCTATAAGGAAAAAAAGAGATTCAAAATCTTTATTGATTGCAAGGCCCAGATTCCATTTATAGTTAGTAATTGTTGTATTGGATAATTGAGAATAGGACTTCTACTTACATTTTATGAGAGTCATTTGCTTCTCCTTCCTCTAGGATACAACCAAAATCTCATTCCTTGTGTCATCAGTTAGCGCAGTCTTTTGAGCGTAGGTACTCCTTCAATCTAGTTAAAATAGAGTATAAATAAATTGAACAAAAGGAATGAGACAATAGTAGATTTCTCTTTGTTTTCAATCTATAGTTGACTTTTTAGCAATTTGTTATGGTAAGGGTATTTATAGAATACAAGAGGCGTTTAATCTCTTGTAAACTTTCTATAACATTATATGACTGTTTCACTAGAGCTATTATGATTAACAATAGATTTTGAAATCTTTTATTGTTAATTTCGAATTTGAATTAACAATACTTCAATACTTTTTTTTCTTTTGTGGTTTTTTTCAAGGTTGAAAAAATTGGGATTGGGATCGGCCTTCCGGAAAAATGATACGTATCGGTTGGATCGGCCGTATCGGTTGCTCGAATTGGATTAGATTTTTTTTAATTACAAAAAATTTTAAATATTTTTTAAAAATGCAGAAAATTTTTAAAAAATTTAGAAAACATGAAAAAAATAAGAAAATAATAATTATTCACATATGAGTCCTAAAAATTAAAAAAAGTACTAACTTACTCAAAAGTCAAAATTTCGATGAATACTGAGTTGGCTCTTGTAAATCTTTGTGGTCGTTTTCATCATAATTACCATAAGTTTGTAAATAATGGTGTTTAGGGCCTGGTACTCCAAAGAGTGATTGCATCATATCATTAATATCAAATGGATCTTGTTGTCTCTGAGGTGGATAATAATCAATATATAGATTTTCTGTCTTAGGATACTAAGGATACTGAAGAGGATAATAATCAACATATGAATCATGTGATGGTTCAAAACATTAAATACTCTTGATGAACCATAGTCATAGGAAACAACATCCTGATAATGACATTGCTGATATGTATGTACATTCTCAGTTTCTCTGTCTTTAATCCCTATGCCTTCTTGACTTCCCTCAGCAAATGTGGAAGGGATGATTTTCATCACCAGGTATATCATCAGGATCATTAAGATTATCTCTAGTAGTAGTTATACTATCTCTTGCTGCCGAACGATTTGTACCAGCCTCTGCTCTAGTTGTGGTCTTCCCTAATGCTTTATCTATGAGTTATTTCTATCATCTAATAATCTATCTTCTACTTCTCTAATCCATAGAGTCAGGAGGTCTTCTTCATAAAAAATATGATTTAAATCAATCAACTGATCATTTTTTATCTTTCTTTTTAAATTTCTCTCCCTCAATCTCATATTATAATAGCAAAATATTAATTTATCTAATCTCTCCATTGCCAATCAGTTACGTGTTTTGGTGTGGATCAAGGAAAATATAGTCCAATTTCTTTCACACTTATATGAAGATACAATTTGACTGAAGATCTTCTTTGCTATTGCTGTCAAATTTGATGCCTCATCCCATCCATAAATGGACCGTCATTCAGCTAGATTATTATGAGATATAGCTGCAACAACTTTAGTAGTACTAAATTGGTCAGCTCTCAATCTATATTTCTCAATCTGAAATAAATAATTAAATACATTTTATAATAAATAGAATATATTGAAATTTGAAATAAATAATAATAAAATATTTCATTGAATAATAACTCACTTCTCTATCGTAAAGGATTTTTTTTATGAATATCAGGTTCTAATCTGTTGATTACTTTTCTAACTCCCAACAAGACTTTAATATCATTATTGACATTTATAGAGAATTGAAATTTGAGATTCAGAAAATATCCTATAGAAATTTAAAATTTAAAATCTGTAAGCATTTAAATTTTAAAATATTTAAAAAATAAATTAATTAATAAACTAATGCTTACGAGTAGTGTGTATAGATCTATGTAGTTGTTTATTTGGACCGATCAACTTCCACTAATTCCTATAACTTTTGCCTTGACTCTTTTACTGAGTTCATAACCTCATATAAGAAACTCATTTCAGACTTGTCATCACTGTCTACAGGTCGTAATACCTTGACAAGATGATTAAATATTGCGGTGGCAATTATAATATTATACCAAAATGCATTTTCAAGAGCCACGTTCTTTAAAACTTCACCTAAACTTTGATATTTAGGTTTCATATACTTAATTTTTTTAGACCACTCTACTAATATAAATACTCGTATAATCTCATATTTATATTGCATTATGTTTTCCAATGCTAGAAAATGAGTGGCAAATCTGGTGAGGCTGAGTTTGAGAATCTCTCTACCACCAGTGTTATGGACTAAATTTGGACCGATCCGGACGTAAAAAAATTATGAAAATTTAAGTGCTGGTAGCCTCACGAGATAGGGTTCTAATGATTTTGGTTTCACGTCAATCGGATGTTTGGATGAAAAGATACAATTAAAATAGTGGAGCAAGGTTAGAACGGGATAGAATAGTAAATATCCGACGCTGCGGCGGTCGTCGGAGGGTGGCGGATGGCCAAGGGTAGTGGTGGATGGCTGTAGAGTAGGGTGGCTGTTGGAGGAAGGTGGGGGCTAGGGTTTGAAAGCGTAGGAGATTCTATGGCTATGATCTACTCCTAGAAAAGTAAAGACGATCTAATGACTACGATAAAACAATAAATGCGGTAATAAGAAAATAACTAAACTAAATTAATTCTCATTGCTTAGATACTTAGATTATTGGATGAATATCAAAAAAGTCCTGCCCCTCTATATATAGAGGTGGGGTACAATGAGTCCTACTCGGACTAGCCATAAAGGCTTATATGACTTGAACTAGGACTTGCCTTATAGGCTTATATAACTTAATTGAACTTGCCTTAGTGGCTTATATGACTTAACTAGACTTGTCTTAAGTGCTTACATAAGAGATAAACATGACCTAGAGTGATGTGATTCGGACCTCACCTAGTCGTCTCAAGCATAGATGCACCCTATGAGAGTCTTCTCTTATTGTGTTTAGTTGTTATTTTAGAAAAATAAGGATTCCGTATATCGCGTTCTAACGCGGGAGGGGGTGCGTTCGAATGTCCTTGCGAACGCTTGTAGGCATTCACATCTACATAAAATGCAATTTGTGCATTCGAATATATAAACCCCATTCGAACGCCTGCATGCGAACGCCTGCATATATTCGCATCGGCAGAGAACACAAAATGCGCGTTCGAACGAGCTCAACCCCTGGTTTCATAATTTTTTGACTACGGTAGAATATCTGGTGAATATTTTCCCTCGACTGCGCAGGCTACTTTCTTGCATTCGATCTAGATCGAGAAGCGGATGTATGAATCATAACAAGTGGTATCAGAGCCACGATTCCTCGGCCACCATGCCAACCACCAGATCCATAGCATCGAGACCCAATGAAGGCACCTCCGTAGAGGGAGAGGCCGTGGAGATCATCAGATCGGATGCCCACCCTAACTCACTGATCAAAACGTCTCCAACGACCTCTATGGTCAACTCAAACCTGATTAAGATGTTTGCGAATATGATGGAGACACAATGAGCCATGCTAGCATTAATGGAAGCCACGACTCAAGTCCTCTTAGACGCACCAAGGGGCACGACGACGACCAAGTTCCCTACTCGAGCTCGGGCTGCACCACTAAGGGAACTATGCCAAGGGACACTGCCTCCACCATTTCATACCAGGCGGGAGGAAGACCATGAAGATCCCATGGGTGGTCACGCTAGGAGGCCCTTGCTGCCCACGCTGGTCAAAAAGCGCAACGTACCACCGTCAGTCTTTCATCGTGACATACCACCGCCAGTTAATCACTGCGATCGAGCACCAGATCCATCACCCCACGATAACGATGACAAGTATGGGCAGATTATGAAGAACTAGTGACCCCATGACACCATCCTAGGGATGCTGGATTCAACCCAAGAGAAATGAGGCCCAACTGATATGAAGAAGAAGAACGAGGCATCTGTGTAGGGACTGTTCGCTTCAACTTCCCACCCTTCAATGGAGGAGACCCACTCGATTGGGTTTACCGAGCAGAGCAATTCTTTGAGTACCAAAGAACACCTAATGCACAAAAAGTGTTGTTAGCGTCTTTCCATCTCGAAGACACTGCCATTTGATGGTACCAGGGCACGAATCGAGCTCAACCCTATCGATCGTGGGAGGAGTTCGCTGACGCGATTTGCATCCGATTTGGACCCTCCAGTTATGAGGATTTCCAGGCTACTCTTACCAAGCTAATTCAAATGACTATAGTGAGAGCATATCAAGAGGAGTTCGCGCGTGTTAGCAATCGAGTGCAGGGCTGGTTGGATTCTCAACTTAAGAGCATCTTCATTAGTGGCCTTCGACAGGACATTCAAGCCAAAGTGAAGGCCGCCCGACCAAATGTGTCCGATCGATGGCCACGGTGATGGTGTTGGACGAAGCAAAGGATATGGAGGAAGATGAAATAATGGAAGCTGAACTAGAGGAGCCGGTGGAAGACCAAGAAGCAATGGAGGGCAGCGAGGAGATCCATGCTGAGATATCCATGCATGCCTACACAGGCACCAATGCACCTCGAACGTTACGGGTCAATAGCACAGGGAAGAATCAAACAGTGAGGATCCTCATCGATACCGGGAGCACCCACAACTTCATGGACGAGCGTGTGGTCAAGAAGATAGGGATGGCTATAGACACTACTTTGGGATTCGATGTAGCATTGGGAAATGACACGACGGTTCTTTTGAAGATTCAGGGCAATTCTTTCACTTTGGATCTTCACCCATTGGCCTTATGAGGGGATGACATTATATTTGGGGATGCAGTGGATGAAAAGTTTAGCCTCGGTAACCTTTGACTTCTCAGAAATGTGGATGGACTTCAAATGAAGTGGCAAGCGAGTGCGGTTAGATAGAATTTGATTGCGGCTCGGAGCGCAACTTCAACCGATGGTAGGACTGCCAAAGGCTGGACGCCGTGGACTTTTAATGCAATTAATTCAGAGTCAAGTAGACCATGCAAAGAAAGAAGTACCTATTGATTTGTTCACCTTACTGAAGGAATTCAGCGAGGTGTTTGAGGAGCCACACGGCATGCCGCTAGCTTGACCCCAAGACCACCGCATTGAGATTATTCTCGGAGAGGAACCGACTAATGTGTGGCCCTATCGGTACCCATTTATGCAAAATGAGAAGATCACAATACATGCCAAGGAGATGCTAGACAACAGAATCATCCAATCGAGCTAAAGCTCATACTCCTCATCAGTGCTCCTACTGCGGAAGGACGGGACATGGCGATTCTGCGTGGACTATCGTGCACTCAATGCCATTAGGGTGAAGGATAGGTATCCCATACTGGTCATTGAAGAACTCTTGGATGAGCTCTCGAGGGCCTCTTATTTCAGCAAGTTAGACTTGCGAGCCGGCTATCACCAAATCTGTGTGAGGCTTGACGATGTGCACAAAACCGCATTCGTACATGATGGGCATTATGAGTTCAAGGTCATGCCTTTTGGACTCACTAATGCCCCCTCCACCTTCCAAAGTTTGATGAATGACTTTAGGGCGTTATTGAGGCGGTTTGTGCTAGTCTTCTTTGATGACATCCTTGTGTACAACCGCTCATGGAAGGAGCATCTTGTTCACCTTTACGAAGTATTGCAAATTTTGAAGGGCAATGAGTTGAAGGTGAAGGAGTCCAAATGCTTATGGGGCCAGCCGAGAGTGGAGTATCTTCGCCACATAATTTTAGTGGCGGGAGTGGAAGCCGATCCCGCCAAGGTGTAAAACATGGTGCAATGGCAAATTCCAAAGACATCGAAAGAATTGCAGGGCTTCTTTGGATCGACGGGCTACTACCATCGATTTGTTACCAACTACGGCAAGATCGCCATTCCCTTGACATCACTACTAAAGAAGGGAGAGTTTCATTGGACCGAGGCGGCAATAAAGGCCTTTGAAGCATTGAAGAAGGCAATGACCACTGCTCCAATTTTGGCGTTACAGGAATGCATGCGTCAAGAATTGGAATTGGAGCCCTTCTCATGCAAGAAGGGAGGCCGGTGGCTTACATGAGCAAGGCATTGTCAATAAAGAACCAAATGAAGTCTACCTATGAGCGAGAGATGCTAACTATTATCCATACCTCATTGGTCAGTGATTCATGGTGCGTACCAACCAACAGAGTCTGCCTTACTTCCTTGGGCAACGGATCCACACTTCGGCACAGGAGCGGTGGGAGACAAAGTTGTTGGGCTATAACTACGAATTGGTGTACAAGAAGGGAACTAAAAATTGGGACGCTGATGCACTATCGCGACAATTCAAAACGGCCGACTTAGCCATGACTTTTATTTCGATATTTCCCTTCCTTTCGGAGATTAGAGCTGCATGTGTGGAATATCCAGAGATGAGGGAGCTCATGAAGAAGACTAAGAAAGAACCATCTAGCTATCCCGAGTCAAAAGTGAAGGACGGTCTACTACTAGACCGAGGGCGAGTAAGAGTACCGCCCAAATCTGAACTATGGGTGACTTTGATTCGCCACTTCCACGATACTCCTATGGCGGGGCATGAGGGGACCTTTATAACTTATAAGAGGTTGACACAAAATTATGTATAGGCAAGGGTGAAAAAGGAGGTGCTATCCTATGTTCGAGCATGTGAAGTTTGTTAACGCGCCAAGGCAGACTCAACCAAACCAACGGGACTACTGTAACCTCTATCCATTTTGGAGCAAATTTGGGAAGATGTGACGATGGACTTCATTGAAAAACTGCCCCAGGTCAGAGGACATATGGTGGTGATGGTGGTGGTCGATTGGTTGACAAAGAGTGCGCACTTTTCAACTCTAGCGCACCTGTACACTACAAGGAAGGTAGCATAAATTTTTGTGAAGGAAGTAGCCTAGTTGCATGGAATGCTAAGGTCAATAGTTTCAGACCGTGACCCGATCTTCATGAGTCAGTTTTGGCAAGAATACTATAAACAACAAGGTACTGAACTGAAAATGAGCTCAGCGCATCATCAGCAAACTAACGGGCAATTCGAAGTCGTTAATTGCTACCTCGAGCAATATTTGTGATGCTTCGCCGGGGAGCAACCGAAGAGATGGCTAGCTTACCTACCTTGGGCGGAGTACTCATACAACACGGCTCATCACACCGCTATTAGGATGACCCCTTTTGAGATTGTTTATGGGCGCGTACTCCCAATATTGAGATCATATGTCCGACCGAGCACACCTGACCATACCGACATAGATGAGGTACTAGTGGAACGGGATGAGGTACTATTTACGTGTTTTATTTAGGGCTACAGTGAAATAGACCATTTTTGGTATTAAGTTTGAGATGTTAGCCATTTCAGTAAAGAAAAAAAATTCAATAGGTCTAGTTTGGTCAAAAACATGAGAAAGACAGCAAATTCAATTACCTATTGAAAAAAGTAACATAACTTACATAATAACTGAAGCCATAACTATATCCATTCCTGGAGCTAAGTTCTTAGATAAATTGCAATGGGAAACAAAAGAATTTTCAACAGAAATATTTTCTTGCTTTGTAATTACTAATAGCAACATTGTAATTTCACGTCCAATATTGGTTTATCGCAGGATTAAAATCAAGTGACTCAGATTACTCCCTTTTGAGAGTAAATTCCCATTTTTTAGCCATGTATCTTTCAGCACCAAGATGGAAGGGTAAAGGCTTTGCAGCCATAGCCAGTGCAAATCATATGTCAGCTATAGTCGTGCAACTTCAAAGCTCTCTATCACTGTCTGGATCTATTGCTTTGCTATCAGGCTGTGATGCTTTACTCAAAGCTGGACCAGAGTTGGTTAACCTTCTAAATCAGTCATCATTTGGCAAGAAAATTGCCACTTCTAACAAAGACAACAAGCAGTGGTTCCAGTTGGGTCCAGAGGAGGCTTTCTATCTTTGCCATGCTTTGAGGTGCCTTAAGATCTCAAGAGATAGTGATGAACCAATGACTGATGTGGAATTATGGGATCACTTGAGAACAAAAAGGAAACCATTCCCTGAATTCTACAAGGCATACTCGCATCTGCGGTCTAAGAATTGGATCGTGCGATCTGGATTGCAGTACGGAGTATATTTTGTTGCTTATCGCCACCACCCTGCCCTTGTCCACTCGGAATATGCAGTACTTGTGGTTTCAGAAAGTGAAGATGATGAGAGCAATGGTCGACTGAGAGTGTGGTCTGACCTGCACTGCACACTTCGGGCCTGTAGGGGTGTTGCAAAGACATTGTTAGTTCTTAGCATAAAGAAATGTGGCATTGGGAAAGATTCATTGAATTGTTTGAAGGAACTCATTGTGAATGAGAGGGCAATCACACGACGGATACCAGAGCAGCGACATGAAGATTGTGACTTGGTTGAAGCTGATGATGCTGATGGAATTCTATGAGGGGAGCAATGTTCATGCAACTGCTGGTCTCACAATTTATGTCCCAATAGCTGCTATTCTGGACTCCAATTGCTGGTCATGTTCCTCGTCTGCTACACCCGCTGGTCATGTTCCTCGTCTACTACATGATATTGGAGTTATTTGTCATGGACTTCTCTAAAATTCTAGTTTTTTCTTTTATAAGTCCACGGATGGCATGCAGCTGTTTTCATTGGATTTGCAAGGATAAAAGTATCAAACATTCCATCAGATGCTTCCAGTAAAATGAAGTCACCGGACATTCCATAATGCCAGTCACTGTCCTGAAGAAGCAACGGAATATCAATATCATAGATGATATCCATTGTGTATATGATATTAATTGTTAGAACATAAAAATATAAAAATCAATCTTTATTTGTTATTGGGAGCATGACTGTAATCAATGTATGATAAGAGTTGTAAACAAGGGAAATCCAAAATATTTAGTACAATCATCAATAAATATCATAAAGGTTTTTTGCATATATATCCTGCAAAAATATTATTTGTTTGTATGCCTTCTAAAATTGATATTTATATACATGCTCCTCAAAACATACAATTTGTGCATGTATATTCTTTAAAACTTATTTTTTGCATAGATACCTCTTGCAGTTAACTAACTGTGAAAATTTAAATAATTTAAATATAAAAAATAAAAATATGGGCATGCATGTAAATTTCTCGCTAAAGTTGACATTTATATGTATGCCCTTCAAAGCATACGGTTTGTGCATGTATATTCTTTAAAACAGTCTTTGTATAGATACCTCTTACAGTTAACTAACTATTAAACTTTGAATAATTTAAATATAAAAAGATAAAAATATGGGCATACATGTAAATATTGACTTTAGAGGAGTATATAAGTAAATAAGACTCTTTAACGGTATGCGAGCAACAAAACCCTATTATAAAATACTACTTACCGGTTCAGGTAGTTGTTCTTTGGAGTACCTTTACTTATTGTATCTCGTGTAATAGGATTTTGAAGTCAAGAGATCATGGCTTCATTGTCCAAATTATGCTCTATCATACAAGGTGTATTAGATGATCCATTACTTTCAATCCCTTGACCTTCTTCCCCTACATTGGAGGCAATCCCATAGTACCAAGTTTCGTTAGAATTCCCAACTAAGAAATCACATTGTAGAAGAAGATAAATGATTTGCCCCTTATCTTGTCACCCAATAAACGAAACAAATAACAAAGAATGTCATTTCTTTTTTAATTTAAAAAATAAGTTGATATCACTTTACATAAAAAAAATGTAGTGAAATTTTCACCTTAATAACGTCATTCATCCCCATCAGCATCATCATCCGACACTAGTTTATGAAGTGTATTGTCTCATCCTCATCCACCTCTATCTTTCAGGGTTTTGTATGACCTATGAAGCTCACATAGATACCTCCATCTATTTCAACTAATTGTTATAAGATAGACAAATTTTCTCTTTTCAATCACTCTCTCTCTTTGTCATGTTGGTTGCGCAGTAGACTTAGTGACTATATCTTCATGCTTGTCCGAGTAAGGTAGGGTTACTATTATGACCTAATCTCAGCTCTTGACTCAAGCTCGGGTGTAGGAACACAGTTTGCAAAGTCGATGGAGAATATTCACTAGATATTCGTCTGATGCTGAAAAATTATGAAACTGTAATAACCCAGGTAAAAAAAAAAAAGAAAAGAAAGAAAAAAAAAATAGCTGCTAGGCATGACGCGATCGACCATTCTATGGCCGGCCTCGTGCCCAACATGCTGTGGCAATAGTGGGAGGTGCCACGCACCTCCATCGAGCCACTTTTCTTGGCGTCGTGGCGACATGTGGAGGTGGGACCAAGCCCACCGGCCACTCCACCACTGCCATGTGACCAACCAGACCTCTCTCTCTCTTCCTCTCTCTCTCTACTCTCTCTGTCTCTCTAATTTTTCCTCTTTTGCTTCCTCTCATTCTCTCGATCTCTCTCTCTCTAACTCTCCCTCTCTCTCTCTCCCACTAGTCCCCAATAGCTACTGACCACCGGGAAGAGCCGCCGTCAACCTTCTACCCACCGGTGAGTCTCTCTCCTTCCTTCTCTCTCTCTCTCTGTGTGTCTTTCTTTAGTCTTACCGTTTCCTCTCGATGCCGCTGGAGGTTTCAGCCGTCGGCGAAAGGCCCCTTTCCTTCTTCTTCTTCTTCTTCTCCCATTTTTTCCCCTTGGGCAAGAAGCACCTTGCAGGTGCTGGGCTCAGCACCTGCTGTGTTGAGGTGCTGGGCTGAGCCTAGCACTATGTATAGTTATTTTTTTAAAATTATTATTGATGACTATTTAAATTATAATTGATTATGTTATTAGATATTTAATTATTGTAGTTAATCTAATGTATTTAATTTATATGAATTAAATCTAATTATATCATGGTTAGTAAATAAATCTAATTATAACAGGTTTAGCAAAATACCTGCAATATAAATTACTATATCAATCGTCGCTAGGTATAGTAATTATTAGAGTTAGGTATATATATTTATATGTAATTATTTTCATTTTTAATTCTTATTTTCTTAATTATCAAAGAGAATAATTGGCAGATAATTATGGTTAATAAATAACAAAACAAATATAGGAATTAAGAGTATACGATTACAATGAGAAATTTTCTTCTAGTCAAGTTAGTTCTAATTAGTGGAAAGACTGACATTATATGTTATAAATAATTTCAGATTTTGACCTCGTGAACCTAGCTATTGAGGACTAATTGTTGTTGTAGCAACGTGAACGAGTGGTTGTCTAGTAATTTCAGTTGTGGTGAGTAGTCTTATCCCCTAGACGCCTTTCTCAAATTAGGTTATATTATATATTATGTACATGCATGTTTTGGCCTCTAGCATAATTATATGACTTTATCTAGAGATGATTACAATCGAGCATATTTTATTATGCATGTAATTAGGCTAATCTTAGATATGAGTATGATGATAATATATAGAGATAATTAAAGATGACTATACTGTTATAATTTTATATCTAGATGATCTGTAGTAGGAGTATGCATGTGTTAGATATATGGTTGGAGTTTGCATTGTATCATCTTTCTCTTGGCTTCTTTACCACATAAATTCCTGAGTTGCATGATTTGTTATAGTACTACATATATGCATATGATCTATCATGTATTAAAAAATTATAAAAATACTTGTGTATGTGATATGATGGCTAAAACTGTATCTAGTCTGGACCGGTACTAGATATACTCTTAGCATATGACAAAGTATAGTGATGACTAATGGTTGTACTCTTAGCGTATGACAGGGTACAACTATCATTGATATACCCTTAGTGTATGGCAGGGTATGATTTTCTTCTAAGATACCCTTAGCGTATAGTAGGGTATGATTTATCTCCAAAGATACTCTTTAGCGTATGACAAAATATGCTCTGAGCTTGTGGCTTGATGTGTATCGAGTTTGGGACCAAGTACCGTAGTCCAACATGGTGGATGATATTCAGGGTTGAGACAGATGATTGTGATAGTGAGAGATATGTGGATTATATTTGGCTTTGACATATGATTATTTAGTGGTTGGCATGCATCATGCATCATCATTGATGTGACTAATATCACTGGATCATGATTATTATACTCCATATATTGTTATATTGAGTGATGTTATATTATAATTTCATCATGAGTTGGTTGAGGATATAATATGCTTATTCTTGAGACAATCTTGATTTCATTTATATATATGTTGTTGAGAATATATATATACATGCTCATATATGGCATCATATTCCTTTTTAATTCATATTATCCAATACACGATTTACTCTCTGTTTGACTTCACTGATTCGGGGTAAGGTCTATTCACTAAGCCTCTAGCTTATGATTCTCTTTATTTTTCTCCTTTCAAAAAACCTAAGTGAGCGAGTGAAGCAGGATACTCTCTTAGAGGTCTTGCCAGTGAGTGAAGAGTAGAGTGTGGTTAGTGTTATACTGATAGGGTCTGATACCAATTGATAAGTTCTCGAACCAAAGATAGGCTACGCAATGATTCCTTCAAGATCTAGATGTATTACAAGAATTAGTCCGCGCAATCGTGAAAAAATATTCGTCAAATATTCTCTAGTAGTCAGAAAATTACCATATGGGTTAGATTCATAACTTCCTAATATACAATTTTCGTATTTATGCCCTTCGCAGATTCAAATTGCAACTGGGATGAAAACACGGAATAACGTGGGTGATGGTGGTCGTGACGGGTGGAGTGGATGTTAGGGTTATGGATGGATATGGAGATGAAGGTGGATTGTGGATGTGATTAAGGGATATAGACGAAGGGAACGAAGTGGTCGAGATCCCACAACTCCTATGGCTCCTCAAATAGTCCAAAAAATTTATCTAATAAATTAGACAATTCAATGGTAGTACCTAAACTCGTTTGAGGCTCATCTCCTACTAGTCCTAACTGAAGAAGATAGGCCAAATCATACGCACAAGGCAGCCCCACCATAGGTTGCATCGCAGGAATTGGCGAAGACCTAACGCCATCAAGCCGCACATCTTTGTTTCCTTCTTTAAATTTCATCCACATGCTCCGAAAATCAAATATGACGGATCGCAAACTCTGTAACCACTGAGTGCCAAGGACAATATTCGACCCTCGTAGCGCCAACGGATACAAGTCCACAATGATGTCGTGTCCTTGCACTTGTATACCGACCCGGCAACACAAGCTCTTTGCCTTAAACTTCGTGCCGCCTCCAATAGCAACGTCGAATCCCGTGGTCGATTCAACATCCAAACCCAATCTCCTCACTAACCTCTCATCTAGAAAGTTGTGTGTACTCTCCAAATCGATGAGGATGTGCACACAATGCTTTCTAATGAGTCTGTCTACCTGTAATGTCCTCGGCGTGGAAGTACCCGAATATGCTTGCATCAAAATTTCAGCTTAGATACCTTCCTCCACGCCCTCCTCAATGGCCTCCTCGGGGACCTCCTCTAGATTCTCTCCTTCATCAACAACCTCATCATCCTCCTCAAGATCATCGATGATCATCACACTCCCGATCGATTTAGAGCACCGATGACCGGGGGTGAAATATTCATCGTATCGAAAGCAAAGGCCCTTCGCTCTTCACTCCACTTGGACAGGTGTGAGAGTTCGAACGGGGGATCTTGTGCCTTCTCTAACATCGGAAGGTCTCAAAGGTGGTCGTGGTCTTGTGCTAGCAGCCACTATGTTTGAACCCATAGAATTTCGAATCGGTGTTCTAAGTGCAAACCGCCTATCTCGGTTGCCCAATTAGTTTTTGCTGCCATCTTTAGAGCCTTATACTTTTGCTCCATCCTCATGGCCTTCTCAAAGGCCTCCTCAAGAGTAGTAGGACAAAGAGCACGTGCATCCGCCTGTATCTCATCCTGCAACCTTGAAATAAATGTGCTCATCAATGTCGGTTCGGGCCAAGGTGTTTCACAACGATTACTAACTCTTTCCACCTCTGTCCGATCTGCAGATGCTACTGGGTCATAGGTGCGTAATGTCGGAGCCATGTGTCCAATCCCGTCGATCGCGTTCGACCGCGCCCGATCGCGTTCGAATGCGCCCGATCGCGTTCGAACGCACAAAAGCATTCTCTTGTCGATGCGAACGTGATGTAAGCATTCGAACGCGGTGTTCGAATGTGCCCGACCGCGTTCGAACGTGCATTTCGTGTTCTCTATTTTTGCGAACTGATACGAATCAGATCAAATCGAATCACATCAAAGGGAGATTAGGCTCAATGGATTGAGTCTAATTATCTTATCTGGTTATTTGGTTTAATTAGAGTCTTAGTAGATTAGGATTTTATTTAATTAGAAAGTTATGGATATGACCCAATTGATTTTGTAATTTGCTGACTAAAGGAGAATATCTTATGAATATTTTTCCACGGTTGCACGGGTTACTTCCTACAATAAATTCAGATCATAAGGAATTATTACGTAGCCGATCTTTTGGTTCCAGATCCTACCAATTTGGTATCAGAGCCTAACACGAATCTAATGTAGGTGTTCGCAAGGGTTTTCGAACGCGACACCTTCCGCGTTCGAACGTGATCTACATGAATTTTATTTTAATGAAAATAAATAACTAGTGCAATAAGAAAAGTCTCTAACAAGGTGTATCAACCCACCACGTTTCCCCCACCTTGCCCTCAAGGTGTAAAGTTAGGGAAATGCTCCAAGATGTCCGTCTCCAACTCCCATGTCACCTCATCAAATGGCTTGCCAAGCCACTCAACTAGAATCTCCATCTCTAATTTGGTACCATGACGTCGTCGGCAACTAGCAAGTACGCAAACTGGCTCTACGATCTCTATTTCCTCCAACCGCTCCGGTAGAGCTGATCCAATAACCTCATGATCTCCAATGCGCTCCCTCAGCAATGAAACATGGAAGAGAGGATGCACTCTCGACCCTTCCGGCAGCTCCAAACGATATGCAACCGGACCGATACGCTCTAACATTCGAAACGGACCAAAGTAGCAATGTGCTAACTTTTGGTTACGCATCGGATGCAAGGTCACCTGTTGATATGGTTGTACTCTCACAAATACCCAACTGTCGATGTCGAACTCTTGCTCTCGATAGCTATGATTATAAACTTGCTTCATGCGGTTTTGAGCAAGTTTAAGATTGGCACTTTTAGGTTTTTATTTGTTGGCAATTGTGTACGAAATATTCTAAGTGTATTTTTTCATGTATATGAGCTTTACACAGGTCTAGAATATCTCTGGTTTGAAGAATTGCAAGATTATTGGAGAAAAGCCGTCGAGTTCACACCGCGTTCACAAACGCGTTCAAACGCGTAATCTGCGTTCACACAGATAGAGAGCCGCGTTCACAAATACGTTCAAACACGGGTACTGCGTTCACACAGACAGAGAGCCGCGTTCACAAACGCGTTTGAACGCGAGTACTGCGTTCACACAGACAGAGAGACGGGTTCACAAACGCGTTTGAACGCGAGTACTACGTTCACACAGACCGAGAGCTGCGTTCACAAATGCATTCGAACGCAACCTGAAGAATTCAAGTTGTCGCGTTCGAACACACTCGGGCCTGTTTGAACGCACCTGAGTTCAAGTCATGCCGTTCGAACGCACCTGGGCCGCGTTCGAACGCACCAACGAAGTTTGATAAAATTGGAGTTTCGTGAGTACGGATAAGACTTGGATTTGGCTCTATCTTGGAGATCATATATAAGGATTGTGATGCCCTATCTTGAGGGTGGTTGAAGAAGCATTATTAAAGGAGACTTCTTGAGGCTACATCGGTTCTTCAACTATCAATGTTCCACTCATCTACAAAACTTAATCTTTCGTCTTAAGGGCTATCTAGACGAAAGATCAATCTCGAGGGTTACTGAGGTTGGACTTCAATCATGAGAAGCAGTGAATCGTGGGTTCTAGAGAGCAAGACTGAGAGGAACAAAGTCGTTTGGATCGACGGGTTGTTTTGTGAGTCAGTCTTGTAACTGCTACTATTCTAGTGATTGGTTTTGATCCGAGTTTGGATCCGTGGTTTTTTCCCGTTTGGGTTTTTCCACGTTAAAATCTTGGCGTTCATCTCTGCTTTCATTCTTAATATTTCTACAGACTTTTACTTAAGCGAACGAGTGATATCATTGCCTAGTATTTAGATACATACTTGTGTCTAGGGTTTTTTCAATTGGTATCAGAGCAGGTTCTCTCACCTTTGAGAGAGATCAAATAGGCATAGATTTTCATAGAGATGGACCATCATCTATTAGACCTCCTATCCTAGATGGATCAAATTATGGATATTGGAAAGCTAGGATGAGAGCTTACTTGAAGTCTATAGATGAATGAGTATGGTTTGCCGTTGTGAACGGTTGGAGTCCACTAATGTACATGGTGGATGATAAACTTGCTGATAAACTGATAGAGTCATGGGATAGGTCAGACTATGAAAAAGTTGGATGAAATAGCAAGGCAATAAATGCAATTTTTAATTGTGTTTCCTCGGAAGAATTTAGAAGAATCTCTACTTGTGAGATAGCAAAAGAAGCTTGGACGATCTTAGAAACTACTCACGAAGGAACTATGGCTGTAAAACTTTCTAAACTTCAGAGGTTGACTACTAGTTTTGAAACTCTACGTGTGGAGGCGAATGAGATATTTGATGAGTTTTATGCAAAGCTGAGTGATATAGTCAACTCCAGTTTCAACCTAGGAGAGAAAATTCCTGAAAATATAATTGTCCGTAAGATCTTTAGGTCTCTTCCACAGAGGTTTCGGGTGAAAGTTACAGCTATTGAGGAAAGTAAGGACATTGATTCTATGAAAGTTGAACAATTGGTAGGAAATGTACAAACATTTGAGTCCGGCCTTTCAAAACCGAGGAAGTCCAAAAGGATTGCCCTATCCATAGTTGAACAAAGTATATAGGAGTCTGATGATGAAGGTGATTTAGATGTTGAGATGTTGGCCATGTTCGTCAAAAAGTTTAATAAATTCTTTCGAAAGCCAAACAAGTTGAATGCTGAAAAACTTGAGAAAAGCAAAGAATTTGTGAAAAAGAAGAATACTGTGAGTTCGAACACATGTGTGACCAACAATGGTGTCAAACAGAAAAATAGGAATTCTGAGAATAAAGTTCGATGTTTTGAATGTTCTGGTTTTGGATACATAGCTCAAGAATGCCCTAATCGTCTTAAGAAAAAGGGTAAAGCTATGAAAGTTACTTGGGATGACTCAGATGAATCTGGTGATGATTCTGAAAAAGACGAAGAAAACTTTATCGCTTTTGCCTCTTCTCTACTTAAAATTGATTCCGTTGTTGATACTGATAGTACAGATGATCGGGATATGAGATAAAATTCTCCAAAAATGATTGTACTATTCCAGATCATGGTGGTAATATTATATGTTATGGATCTAGAACATCTGATAATTGCTATGTTGTTGGAACGTCACATAAACTGAAATATAACAGTGTCTCTTTTGATATTGCAGATCTTTGGCATCAACGTCTTGAACATGTGAAACACAAGGAATTATTTACTCTGTCCAAACAAGAAATGGTAAGAGGAATACCTAAGATGAAAGAAATGTCAAAAAGAGTGTGCGGTTCGTGTCAAATTGGAAAACAAACTAGGATTTCACACAAGAAGGTAAATACAGCTACCATCGACTGTGTGCTCCAATTAGTTCACATGGACTTGATGGGTCCAACAAAAACGGAAAGTCTTGGAGGTAAACGCTATATATTCTTAATGGTCGATGATTACTCCCAGATATACCTGGGTTGCCTTTCTACGTGAGAAGTCTGAAACCTTTGAAGTTTTCAAATCACTATGCTTAAAATTGCAGAATGAAAAATCTATTACTCTAGTTAGGATTCGTTCTGATCATGGTAGAGAATTTGAAAATAAATTTTTTTCCATATTTTGCGATTCTCTTGGTATTCAACATGAATTTTCAGTTCCTATAACTCCACAACAAAACGGGATTGTGGAAAGAAAGAACCGAGTTGTGTAGAAAATGGCTAGGGTTATGTTTCACGCCAAAAAGGTTCCTTAAAGGTTTTGGGCAGAGGCGATCAATACAGCGGTGCATGTGATAAATTGTGTTTATCTAAGACCAAGTACAAAAATGACTGCATATGAAATTTGGAAAGATACATATGACGAAGAAATAGGAAAGGAGCTTGATCTGGAAATTGAGAATCAGGACGAGAACAAAGTTGAAATGAACAAAGATGACTGCAACGTACCGGAACCATCTGCTAGAGTGAAATCAGATCATCCACTGTCACAAGTGATCGGAGACGTAAATGAACCAATTAAGACAAGACGACAAATCCAAAGTGAGGTATCATTTACTTGTTATACATCTTCTTTTGAACCTAAAAATGTGAAGGAAGCATCGTTAGACGATTCTTGGGTTAATGCTATGCATGAGGAATTAGAGTAATTTTCTAGGAATGATGTTTGGTATTTAGTTCCTAGACCTAAGAATGTGAACGTCATTGGAACAAAATAGATTTACAAGAATAAAAGTGATGAACATGGCAATATAGTTCGAAATAAAGCTAGACTCGTAGCACAGGGATATACTCAGGTTGAGGGTATAGATTTTGATAAGACATTTGCTCCTATTGCTAGATTAGAATCTATTCGTATACTGCTTGCTATTGCTTGTCACTTAAAATTTAAATTGTTTCTTCGGGGCAACAAGTCGATCATTAGCTAAGGAGTTTGCAAATCTTATGCATAGTCATTTTGAGATGAGCATGATGGGTGAGTTGAAGTTCTTTTTGGGACTTCAAATTACTCAGTTGGAAAGAGGGATATTTATCGCTCAAACCAAGTATGCTAAGGATCTTGTGACTAAATTCAGTTTAGAAAATGTAAAACATGCTAGAACTTCTATGAGTACAACTACCAAACTAGGTAAGGATATTATAGAAAAAAGTATCGATCAGACACTGTATAGGAGCATGATTGGTAGTTTTTTATACTTAACTGCTAGTAGACCAGACATTGCATTTAGTGTCGGTGTGTGTGCTAAGTTTCAGTCTGAACCTAAGGAGACACATTTGTTTGCTGTGAAACGTATTATAAAATATGTCGGTGGCACAGTTGACTTAGGTATCTAGTTTACGTATGACTCGGGAGCTATCATATCTGGATACATGGACTCTGATTGGGCAGGTTCATGTGATGATAGAAAAAGTAACTCAGGTGGATGTTTTTATATTGGAAACAATCTGGTTGCTTGGCACAGTAAAAAACAAAACTCGATATCTTTATCTACTGCAGAGGCCGAGTACATTGTAGCGGGAAGTTGTTGTTCTCAGTTACTATGGATGAAACAAATGGTCAAAGATTACGGCATTGAACAATATACTATGGTGCTTTATTGTGACAACATGAGTGCTATTAATATATCGAAAAATCTTGTTCAACACTATCGTACAAAACATATTGATATCCGACATCATTTTATACGCGAGTTAGTTGAATATAAAATAATAGCACTAGAACATGTTGAGACGGAGAAACAGTTGGGTGATCTATTTACAAAACCTTTGGATTTACAAAGATTTGAGTATCTTCATACTTCTTTAGGGATTTGTGCTTTGGATTGATTTTTTTTGTTTGGTTTGCGTGTTTTGGTTTGCATGTTTCATTTTTATTATTTTTTTCGTTTCTTTTTAGGTTTTCTTTACTTTGAAATTTTCTTTGTTTTTAGTTTCAGATTTGTCGAGAGTTTTTTTGTCATATAAAAAAAAAAATTTGATGCACTCCTAGATTCAATAATATACTCTTGACATATAAATATGATTTTTCTCTTGATTCTGAGTTTTTATAGTCAATTTTGTCATCTTATAGTATATTGTATCATTTATGATTTATTCACTATCTCGACTTCTATGATAATTATACTGAAATTAATGCACTCATAATGTGTGTATATTCTTGGGTGAGCATGACATCATGAATTTTTTTTTAAATAGCTCACTATTGACGTTGATTTGCACAGTTTGACCTCATGCTTAGTCATCACAAATGTGTTCATAAAAGATCAATGAAAAGGGCTACAATGAGTTAGTGTGAAAGCCATCTTGTTTAGAGTTCAGTTTGACTCAGTATATTGCTTGCAAATTAAATGAATTTTTTTTATGTTTGTGAATATCTTCTTGCACATTGTTTGATATGTACTACAAGAAAAGGGTTACCTACTCATGTGTGAAAGCCATCATTGCACCTATATGGTTAATATATAAAAATAAATAATACAGGAAAAATTCTTGTTCGATTATGGAGAATAAGTCGAAAAGTGCAAATTTAAATACTAAATCGGTTTGACTACTGTGTTGTATCATTGTTTAAATAGGAAAGTTTATTTAAGAAGAATGTTTCATGTTATCTATGCTCACCTTGCATATGTATATTGTTATGATCAATCAAGATTAATTTAATTTTGAGTGATGCATTAGAATTGATTATAATATGTTTTTGATGATATGATTGATCTATGTATGACTTATTTCATTCGATTGTCATATTCTATGTCTTGAATCTATTTTTAATTTTTAGAGGTGCATCTCCAAAAAGATTTTTTGATTTTTTCTTAGATTTTTTACATAAAAAAAGGGCGTTCGAATGCAAATTTTTGAGTTCGAACACGGTGACTGGCGCGTTCGAACACGTAGACTAGTGCGTTCGAACACACTCGAGGATTCTTTATATATTGCGTCCGAACGCAAGGGTTTTCATCTTCCATCTTCCAAACCCTAGAAACCCTTCATTTTCTCCCTCTCAAATCTTCAAGATCTTGGTATTTTTCATCAAATTTCTCACTACAAACCTTTTTAGAGGGTAGTTCTCCTCCGGATCTAGCGTCTTTCGGCCGAATTTCTGAGTTTTTCTTCACTTTTTCGAGGTATGATCATCCATCAATTTTCCAATTTTTTTATTCAATTAAGTCTTTTGATCTTGATTGATTTCGTGCATTTTTGAGTTTTGATCACGTTAAAGTTACTATCTTGATGTTTCTTATGTGATTGAACGTGATATCTTAGAGTTTTCAAGTGAAAGATGGATTTCATTTAGGGCCTTCATGGTTTCTTGAATGTTTTTTGGATTTCTTGCTATTTTTTTAGTTGCTTTGGGCATGTATTGAACTTGCATCTTGTTTCTTTCTCAAGAATGCCTAGAAAAGCTGCAGTTTCCAAGAAACCTAGGCCGCCTTCCTCACCTACTTCGGCTCCAAAGTTTTCTACTTCAACGGCTGTAGGGCGATACAAACATAACTTTGGCACCCGTCTTGTTATCTGTGAACGACCCGTGGTCATTTCCGATTTTTCTACTTTGGGGATAGAATAGATATTTACTGAGCGAGGATGGTTATCGGTGTGTCGGATGAGCGGGACTGCTTATGTGGAAGTTGTTCGAGAATTTTTTTGTAATGCCACAGTTTTAGAACGCTGTATTCATTCTACTATTCGTGGGGTGTCTATATACATGGACTCAAATGTTATTCGTGTTGAACTTCGTCTTCCTGATAGTGAGTTCCAGTACCCCACGTCTGCTCCAATTCCTGATGTCGATGAATATGCTGGCACTGTACTGATCAAAGGGGAACGTTGGAAGGGAAACATGATGCCGCATGCGAAGCTGACACCAGTGACTCGCATGCTTCACCTATTTTGTCTGTACATTGTCACCCCCAAGACTCGACCTTCCAGTATTAGTATGGATCATGCATTCCTTCTTCATGCAATGTTAACTGGAGTTTCTGTTGATTTGGCTGCGGTGATCTATGATTCGATTCTCATAGCTGCCCAGAAAGAAGCACCTCGTGAGGGGTTACCATTTGGCATCTTTATTACAAAATTGTGCACTCAAAGTGGGGTGCGTGTGGATGCTTTGGAACCTTCTCTTACTTCGCACAAGCCGTTGGATCGGATTACTCTTAAGCGGAGTCAAGTTCACGACTAGTCGTCTCCTCTCAAGCCGTCCTCTTCCGCTGCTGGTCGCTCCTCGCACCTCGATAGTTCTGATGATAGCTCTGACAGTGACACATCTCATTCTGAGGGGGAGTTACCATAGTACTCTGACCGTTTTGATCAGCTTAGTACTCAAGTGCAGGATCTCCATTAGGCCGTGAATGATTTATGAGCTGAGCAAGCTCGTCAGGGGACTGTCCTTGACTCTGTATTGACGATTCTTCAGCGTCAGTTTCCTCCGAGTTCCTAGTCTTTGGCATTTGTGGCAAAAAGGGGGAGAGTGTCTAGGTGTGTAGGGGGAGCATGGTAATAGGGGGAGTTTATTAGTCTTTATGTCTTTCTAATCTTGCTTATAACTTTGCTTGGAGAAATTGTGATCTTTGTCTATTTACGTACTTTTGAACTTATGCTCCATTGATAACTTGTGTTTGTATTGGATTGTTTATTCATTTCAAGTTATTTTCACTTGATCTTGGATTGGTATATGTTTATTTGCAGGGATTGATGTGCAAAATATTCTAGTCTTGTTGATTGCTCAATTTGAAGTCTTTGTAATATCTTGTAACCTAGATGTTTTGTCACAAATTGCCAAAGGGGAAGATTGTTAGGTTTTTATTTGTTGGCAATTCTGTACGAAATATTCTAAGTATATTTTTTTATGTATATGAGCTTTACACAAGTCTAGAATATCTCTGGTTTGAAGAATTGCAAGATTATTGGAGAAAAGCCGTCGAGTTCACACCGCGTTCACAAATGCGTTCGAACGCAGAATCTGCGTTCACACAGATAGAGAGCCGCGTTCACAAACACGTTCGAACGCGGGTACTGCGTTCACACAGACCGAGAGCTGCGTTCACAAACGCGTTCAAACGCAACCTGAAGAATTCAAGTTGTCGCGTTCGAACGCACTCGGGCCCGTTCGAACGCACCTGAGTTCAAGTCTTGCCGTTCGAACGCACCTGGGCTGCGTTCGAACGCACCAACGAAGTTTGATAAAATTGGATTTTCGTGAGTACGGATAAGACTTGGATTTGGCTCTATCTTGGAGATTATATATAAAGATTGTGATGCCCTATCTTGAGGGTGGTTGAAGAAGCATTATTGAAGGAGACTTCTTGAGGCTACATCGGTTCTTCAACTATCAATGTTCCACTCATCTACAAAACTTAATCTTTCGTTTTAAGGGCTATCTAGACAAAAGATCAATCTCGAGGGTTACTGAGGTTGGACTTCAATCACGAGAAGCAGTGAATCGTGGGTTCTAGCATGTAAGACTGAGAAGAGCAAAGTCGTTTGGATCGACGGGTTGTTTTGTGAGTCAGTCTTGTAACTACTATTATTCTAGTGATTGGTTTTGATCCGAGTTTGGATCCGTAGTTTTTTCCCGTTTGGGTTTTTCCATGTTAAAATCTTGGCGTTCATCTCTGCTTTCCTTCTTAATATTTCTACGAACTTTTACTTAAGCGAATGAATGATATCATTGCCTAGTATTTAGATACATACTTGTGTCTAGGGTTTTTTCAGGCACGCAACCTTCTCATTGTGGCGTCTCTATCCATCAAAGCTAAGTCCACCTCCATCCGATCTACAGATGCCACTGGATCATAAACGTGTAATGTCGGAGCCGTGTGTGCATACACCGCCTCAAATAGAGTCATGTGAATACTACTGTGGTAGGCGATGTTGTAAAACCACTCCGCCCATGGTAAGAACTCCAACCATCGTCTCGACATCTCTCCAACAAAGCACCTCAAGTACTACTCAAATTCCTCGATTGACCACCTCGGTTTGGCAATCCATTTGGGGATGGTAGGCCGAACTGAAGTTCAATCAAGTCCCTGTAATCTAAAAAAGTCCATCCAAAAGTCTATCGTAAATACACGATGACGATCCGAGACAATCGTGCATGGCATGCCATGTAACCGAGCAACATTTTTCACAAAAATTTCAGCCACTGACTTGGTTGAAAATGGATGTGACAGTGCTGAAAAGTGCACATAGTTGCCTTCCATCTAGGTTGCCCTAGCATATTTTCGCTGCCATCTTGAGAGTCTTATGCTTTTGCTCCATTCTCACGGCCTTCTCAAAGGCTTCTTCAAGAGTGGTAGGACAAAGAGCACGAACATCTGCCTGTATATCCTCTCGCAGCCCTGAAATGATTGTGCTCATCAATGTTGGTTCGGGCTAAGGTGGCTCACAATGACTACTAAGTCTTTCAAATTCTGCTTGGTACTCTAATACAGTCATCCTTTGAACCATCTTGCTTAATATGACAGCAAAATCTTCATATGCCGCTATAACAACCTAACCTTTAAAAAAACATATTTTTGCATGGCACGACATGGCCGGCCTCGTGCCATGCTGCTCCCAACTACTGGCTCGGCCAACCAGGTCAGGCCAGCTAGCTCTGGTGGGCCTGCCAGCGTCTCCACCGCCTCTCTCTCCCCCTTTATATTTCTCTCTCTCTCACTCTCTTCTCTCCCTCTCTCTCAAACACTCTTCCTCTCTGTCTCTAGCTGCTATCGCCGCCGCCACCGGTGAGGTTTCTCACTTCCCCTATTTCCTTTTCTCTCCTTCTCTCTCTCTCCCTCTATCTTTCTTGCTTTGGGCTCGGGCTCGTTGGAGCCGACTTGTTATCGTACTGGATATATGTATATGATCTGTCATTTAGAAGGAAAGCATGAAATGTGATTGATAGGATACCCGAGTGGGCGCGAGGGTTAGGACGCGCTTGGTGGATGATTGATCGCTCAACATAGTCGCGATCCTGTTGGCCTTATGTCTGAAGTCGTTAGTTTGTGTGCGCAGCAGACATTCGAACACATGCTGTTCGCCAGGGCATATATGGTGAGTTATCCTCACGAGATTTCTATCAGGTAGAAGGGTGCTCAGTCTAGATGGATATTGATACTATTAGCGGATGACAAGGTATGGTTATATTTGAGATACTTCTTGTGGATGGCAGAGTATGCTCTGAGCCTTCGGGCATGATGTTGAGACAGGATACCGGGTGCTGACTGTGCATAGTGGTTTAGTATGATGATGACATATAGAGCTGACATTCATGACTAAGATGTTAAGAAATGCATATGATTTCATTATCATTTGATTACCTGATTATCGAGTTGTCAATATATATCATATATGGTTGCATTTGATATCATAGCACGGTCATGGTTGGCATGCATCATGTGTCATATTTGAGAGAGAGTTATGATGATAGTATGATATGGAGATTTGTTTACTTATTGTCGAGGAATATATACTTTTTATCAGTTATGACATATTATCTATATTTCAGTTATATATTATTGAGGTTACATTCATAGACTCAATCAGGACATGATGCTTTTTCTGATTCATATTATCCAGTACATGATTTACTCTTTGTTTAGCTTCACTAATTCGGGGTAGGGTTTATTCTCTGAGCCCTTTTGCTCATGACTCTTTTTATTTTTTTTCTAACCTTGTCAAATATGTGGTACGTAATAGCAACTTGAGATATATTGAGAAGATATTTTAGAGCGATGATGAGGTGAGCTATAGATGCGAGATGGTATAGATGATAGTTTTTATAAGAATTGAGTTGTACCAGTATTTGATATTTATACTTGTTTGTATTAGATGATGACTTATACAATATAGGTCAAATGATAGTGTACTCTTGTATTAGTTGTAGAACCGATGTAGCCTCAAGAAGTCTCCTTCAATAATGCTTCTTCAATCACCCTCAAGATAGGGCATCACAATCCTTATATATGTTCTCCAAGATAGAGCCAAATCCAAGTCTTATCCGTACTCACAAAAGTCCAAGATTGTCAAACTTCGTTGGTGCGTTGAACGCGGCCCGGGTGCGTTCGAACAGCATGACTTGATCTTAGGTGCGTTCGAACGAGCCCGAGTGCATTCGAACGCGACAACTTGAATTCTTCAAGTTGCGTTCGAACGCGTTTGTGAACGCAGCTCTCGGTTTGTGTGAACACAGTACCCGCGTTCGAACGCGTTTGTGAACGCAACTCTCTGTCTGTGTGAACACAAGTACCCGCGTTCGAACGCGTTTGTGAACGCGATGTGAACTCAACAACTTTTCTCCAATAATCTTGTAATTATTCAAACCAGAGATATTCTAGACTTGTATAAAGCTCATATATATGTAAAAATACACATAGAATATTTTGTACATAATTGCCAACATTTAAAAACCTAACAATCTCCCCCTTTGGCAATTTGTGACAAAACATCTAGTTTACAATATATTATAAAGAATTCAAAATGAGCATTCAAGTCTAGTACTTTTAGCACATCAATCCCTACAAATAAGAATATACCAATCAAAGATCAAGTGAAAATAACTAGAAATGAATAACAATCTAAACACAAGTTATTAAGCAAGCATAAGTTCACAAGTACTCAAGGAAACTTGAAAAAACCCCTAGACACACGTATGTATCTAAACACTAGGCAATGATCTCGCTCGTTCGCTTAAGTAAAAGATCGAAGAAATATAAAGAACGAAAGTAGAGATGAACACCAAGATTTTAACGTGGAAAACCCAAACGGTAAAAAACCACGGATCCAAACTCGGATCAAAACCAATCACTATGATAGTAGCAGTTACAAGACTGACTCACAAAACAACCCGTCGATCCAAACGACTTTGTTCCTCTCAGTCTTGATCGCTAGAACCCACGATTCACTGCTTCTTGTGATTGAAGTCCAATCTCAGTAACCCTCGAGATTGATCTTTCGTCTAGATAGCCCTTAAGACGAAAGATTAAGATTTGTAGATGTGAAGGGCCTTGTTTTGTTGAAGAACCGATGTAGCCTCCAAAAAGTCTCCTTGAATAATCTTCTTCAACACCCTTTGAGTTAGGGCAACACTATCCTTATATATGATCTCCAAGATATTGCCAAATCCAAGTAATATTCGTACTCACGAAAATCCAATAAATTGCAAACTTCATAGGTGCGTTCGAACGCGGCCCGAGTGCGTTCGAACGGCCTAACTTAATCTCACTTGCGTTCGAACGGGCCCAAGTGCGTTCGAACGCGACAGCTTGAATTCTTCAAGTTGCGTTCGAACGCGTTTGTGAACGCTGCTCTCGGTCTGTGTGAACGCAGTACCCGCGTTCGAACGCGTTTGTGAACGCGGCTCTCTGTCTGTGTGAACGCAGTGCCCGCGTTCGAACGCGTTTGTGAACGCGGCTCTCTGTCTGTGTGAACGCAGTGCCCGCGTTCGAACGCGCTTGTGAACGCGGCCGCGTTCGAACGCGCTTGTGAACGCGGCTGAGAACGCGACGGCTTTTCTCCAATGATCTTGAAATTCTTCACACCAGTGATATTCTAGACTTGTGTAAAGCTCATATACATGAAAAAATACACTTAAAATATTTTGTACACAATTGCCAACATATAAAAACCTAACAATCTCCCCTTTGGCAATTTGTGACAAAACACCTAGGTTACAAGATATTACCAAGATTTCAAACTGAGCAATCAACAAGTCTAGAATATTTTGCACATCAATCCCTGCAAGGAAACATATACCAAACTAAGATCAAGTGAAAATAACTTGAAATAAAAAAAATCAAAACACAAGTTATCACAAGAGCAAAAATTTAAACAGACAAAGATTAAACACACGTTATCACAATTGCTTCAAGTTAAGTTTCAAATGCCAAGATCAACCATCAAGTAAACTCCACTAAACTCCCCCTACACACCTAGACACTTAACCACTAAGACACTCTCTCCCCCTTTTTGGCACAAATGCCAAAGACTAGGAACTCGGAGGAAACTGACGATGAAGAATCGTCAACACGGAATCAAGTACAGTTCCCTGACTGTGATTTGCTCAGTACGAAGATCATTCACCGCGGAATGGAGATCCTGCACTTGAGTACTAAGATGATCGAACCGGTCCGAGTACTGAGGTAACTCCCCCTCAGTGGGAGATGAGTCATCGGCAGAGCTATCATCTGAACTGTCTAGATGCGATGACCGACCAGCGGCGGAAGAGGACGGTTTGAGAGGAGACGTCTGGTCGTGAGCTTGACTCCGCTTCAGAGTAATCCGATCCATTGGTTTCTGCGAAGTAAGTGAAGGTTCCGAAGCATCTACTCGCACCCCACTCTGAGTGCACAAATTGGTAAGAAAGATGCCAAAAGGTAATCCCTCACGAGGTGCTTCTTTCTGTGCAGCTGAGAGAATCGAATCATAGAGCACTGCAGCTAAGTCAATAGAGACTCCCGATAACATGGCATGAAGAAGGAACGCACGATCCAAACTAATGCTAGAATGTCGGGTCTTGGGGGTGACATTGTACAGACAAAAGAGGTGAAGCATGCGAGCCACAGATGTCAGCCTTGCATGTGGCATCATGTTACCTTTCCAACGTTCCCCTTTGATCAGGACTATACCGGCATAGTCATCTATATCAGGGAGTGGAGCAGACGTCGGATACTAAAACTCACCATCAGGCAAACTCAGTTCAGCACGAATAACATCGGAATCCAGGTATATAGATACACCACAAACAGTAGACCGTATACAGTGATCGAAAATCGTGGCATTACTAAAGAATTCTCGAACAACTTCCACATAAGCAGTCCCGCTCATCCGACACACTGATAACCATCCTCGTTCAGTAAAGATCTGTTCAATCCCCAACTCAGAAAAATCAGATATAACTACGGGTCTTTCACAGATAACAGGACGGGTGCCAAAATTATGCTTGTAACGACCCTCAGCCGTTGATGAAGAAAACTTGGGAGCCGAGGATGGCGAGGAAGGCGGCCTTGGTTTCTTGGTCACCGTCGTTTTCTTAGGCATTCTTGAAAAGAAAACACGTTTCAATATTCAATACATTTCCGAAAGCAACCAAAAAAATAGCAAGAAATCCAAAGAAAAATGGTAAAAACCATGAAGCACAAAAAAAAAACATCTTGTACTTGAAAAATGCTAAGATATCACGTTCAATCTCACAAGAACCATCAAGAGTTGAACATTAACGTGAGCAAAAGTTGAGAACGCACACATCACTCAAAATCAAGCAAGTGTATATTAAAAAATAATAGATGATCATACCTTGCAAATGTGGGGAGAAACTCAAAATTTTGGTGGAAAGACACTAGATCCGGAGGAGATCGACCCCCAAAAAGGATTTGAAGTGAAAAATTCGATGAAAAACACCAAGATCTTGAAGATTTGAGAAGGGGAAAATGAAGGGTTTTTAGGGTTTGGAGAATGGAAGATGAAACCCTTGGGTTCGGACGCAATATTTAAAGAACCCACGCATGCGTTCGAACTCAAGAATCCTCGTTCGAACGCCCTTTTTTTTTTTTTTATAATTTAATTTAACTAAAAACAAGGTAAAAATTTTTTTGGAGATGCACTTCTAGAATTCCAAAATATAATCAAGACATAGAATATGACAATCAAATGAAATAAGTCATACAAGATCAATCAAATCATCAAAAGCATATTATACTCAATTCGAATGCATCACTCAAAATTACATTAATCTTGATTGATCATAACGATATGCATATGCAAGATGATCATAGATAACATGAACCAATCTTCTTAAACAAACTTTACTATATAAATAATGATGCAACACAGTAGTCAAACCGACTCAGTATAGAAATTTTGCACTTTTCAACTTATTCTCCATAATACAGCAGGAATTTTTCCTGTATTTTTTTTATTGAAACATATATGTGCAATGATGGCTTTCACACATGAGTAGGTAGCCCTTTTCTTGAAATACAAATCAAACAATGTGCAAGAAGAAATTCACATATATCATTTTTTTTATTAACATTTGCAAATAATGTACTGAGTCAAACTGGACTCGAAACAAGACGGCTTTCACACTAACTCATTGCAGCCCTTTTCATTGATATTTTATAAAAATATATTTGATAACTAAGCATGAGGTCAAACTGTGCAAATCAAAGTTAATAGAGAGCTATTTAAAAAAAATATTCATGATATCATGCTCACTCAAGAATACACATACGTTATGAGGCATTAAAAAGTTATTATTATAGAAGTCGAGGGAGTGACAAATTCAAAATTGAAACAATATACTACAAGATGACAGAATTGACTATAATAACTCACAATCAAGAGAAAAATCATATTTTTATGTCAAGAGGATATTATTGAATCTAGGAGTGCATCAAATTTTTTTTTTTTATAACAAAAAAAACTCTCGACAAATCTAAAACTGAAACCAAAGAAAATTTCAGAGTAAAAGAAAACCAAAAAAAAATGAAACAAAAGAAACTCGCAAACTAAAAAGAACACAAATCCCAATAAAATCAGTCCAAAGCACAAATCCCTAAAGAAGTACGAAGATACTCAAATCTCTGTAAATCCAAAGGTTTTGTAAACAAGTCACCCAACTGTTTCTCTGTCTCAACATGTTCTAGTGCTATTGTTTTGTCTTCAACTAACTCGCGTATAAAATGATGTCGGATATCAATATGTTTTGTACGCGAGTGTTGAACAGGATTTTTCGATATATTAATAGCACTCATGTTGTCACAATAAAGCACCATAGTATCTTGTTCAATGCCATAATCCTTGACCATCTGTTTCATCCATAGTAACCGAGAACAACAACTTCCCGCCGCAATGTACTCGGCCTCCGCAATAGATAAAGATATCGAGTTTTGTTTCTTCTTGTGCCATGCAACCAGATTGTTTCCAATATAAAAACATCCACCAAGTACTTTTTCTATCATCACATGAACCCTTGCCCAATCGAATCCGTGTATGCCGATATGATAGCACCCGAGTCATAAGTAAACCGGATACCTAAATCAACCGTGCCACTAACATATTTTATGATACGTTTCACAAAGAACAAATGTGACTCCTTAGGTTCGGATCGAAACCTAGCACACACACCGACACTAAATGCAATGTCGGGTCTACTAGCCGTTAAGTACAAAAGGCTACCGATCATGCTCATATACACTGTCTGATCAACACTTTTTCCTGACATGTCCTTACCTAGTTTGGTAGTTGTACTCATAGGAGTTCTAGCATGTTTTGCAATTTCTTAACCAAATTTAGTTACAAGATCCTTAGCATACTTGGTTTGAGCGATAAAAATCCCTCTCTCCAATTGAGTAATTTGAAGCCCTAAAAAGAACTTCAACTCACCCATCATACTCATCTCAAAATGACTGTGCATGAGATCAGCAAACTCCTTAGCTAATAATTGACTCGTCGCCCCGAAGACAATGTCATCCACATATATTTGTGCCACAACTAAATTCTTGTTTTCACGTCTAATGAATAATGTCTTGTCCACTCCCCCTCGAGTGAACCCCGCATCCACTAAAAAGGTGGTCAACTTCTCATACCAAGCTCTCAGAGCTTGTTTTAGCCCGTAAAGAGCCTTTTTCAATTTAAAAACATAAGAAGGAAATTTTTGATCTTCGAAACCCTTAGGTTGTTCCACATAAACATCTTCATTCAGGATACCATTTAAGAAAGCACTTTTAACATCCATTTGAAACAATTTAAATTTTAAATGACAAGCAATGGCAAGCAGTATACGAATAGACTCTAATCTAGCAACAGGTGCAAATGTCTCATCAAAATCTATACCCTCAACCTGAGTGTATCCCCGTGCTACTAGTCTGGCTTTATTTCGAACTATATTGCCATGTTCATCACTTTTATTTTTGTAAATCCACTTTGTTCCAATAACGTTCACATTCTTAGGTCTAGGAACTAAATACCAAACATCATTCCTAGAAAATTGCTCTAATTCCTCATGCATAGCATTTACCCAAGAATCGTCTAACAATGCTTCTTTCACATTTTTAGGTTCAAAAGAAGATGTATAACAAGTAAATGATACCTCACTTTGGATTTGTCGTCTTGTCTTAATTGGTCCATTCACGTCTCCGATCACTTGTGACAGTGGATGATTTGATTTCACTCTAGCAGATGGTTCCGGTACGTTGCAGTCATTTTTGTTCATTTCAACTTTGTCCTCGTCCTTATTCTCAATTTCCAGATCAAGCTCCTTTCCTATTTCTTCATCATATGTATCTTTCCAGATTTCATAAGCAGTCATTTTTGTACCTAGTCTTAGATAAACACGATTTATCACATGTACCGTTGTATTGACCGCCTCTGCCCAAAACCTTTAAGTAACCTTTTTAACGTGAAGCATAACCCTAGCCATTTCCTACACAACTCGGTTCTTTCTTTCCACAATCCTGTTCTTTTGTGGAGTTATAGGAACTAAAAATTCATGTTGAATACCAAGAGATCGCAAAATATAGAAAAATTTTTATTTTCAAATTCTCTACCATGATCATAACGAATCCTAACTTGGGTAATAGATTTTTCATTCTACAATTTTAAACATAGTGATTTAAAAACTTCAAAGGTTTCAGACTTCTCACGTAGAAAGGCAACCCAGGTATATCTGGAGTATTCATCGACCATTAAGAATATATAGCGTTTACCTCCAAGATTTTCCGTTTTTGTTGGACCCATCAAGTCCATGTGAACTAACTGAAGCACACGGTCGGTGGTAGCTGCATTTACCTTCTTGTGTGAGATTCGAATTTATTTTCCAATTCGACATGAACCACACACTCTTTTTGACATTTCTTTCATCTTAGGTATTCCTCTTACCACTTCTTGTTTGGACAGAGTAAATAATTCCTTGTGATTCACATGTACAAGACGTTAATGCCAAAGATCTGCAATGTCGAAAGAGACACTATTACATTTCAGTTTATGTGACGTTCCAACAACATAGCAATTATCAGATGTTCTAGATCCATAACATATAACATTACCATCATGATCTAGAATAGTACAATCATTTTTGGAGAATTTTACCTCATAATCTTCATCACAAAATTGACTGATGCTCAGAAGATTTGCTTTCAAGCCTTTAACATAAATAACATTTTCTAGAATAGGAACCTCCGGAGAACGTACCTTTCCTTTACCTATTACCTTGGATGAATTACCATCTCCGAATGTCACAACTCCCCCTTCATGTTTTTCGAGATTAGAAAATAACGACTTGTCACCCGACATATGTCTTGAACAACCACTATCTAAATACCACAAATCAGAATTTAAAGCTTTTAAGGCTATATACACAACATAACATTTCAAATCACTTTTCTTGACCCATATGGCCTTTGTTTTCATCCCATAAATGAAAGCACTTCTAGATTTTTGCAAAAATTTGCAATGAGGTCAAATATGCCCTAGAATGCCGCAACGATAGCATGTCGGAACAAACCATTTTCTACTCACCTTTTGTTGAGGAGTGTGATTAAAGTTTACCTTTGGTGCTGTTGAGGATTCACCAGTTTGTAGATTCAACTTCAGTTTAGAAGCATTCATCCATGATTGCTTTGTAAATGCGGTTGATGACTTCAGATATTCTTCCTTTTGTATACCTACAGAAACGAAGACAGTTTTATTATTATTTGACTTACTAGTGTATCCAACACCATACATTTCTTTTCCAAAGATCTGAGCCTTTAGAATCTCGTTAAGTTTGTTCTTCCCTTTTAGAAATGTCACTTCCTTATTCACTCACTCTAGTTCAATTTCATCAGCCTTCATTTTATTTTTTGCATTGTCAAGTTGTTCAGAAAGGTCTTTGACACGTTCAAGTTCCAATTTATACTTCTCCTCAAATTGAATTCTTTCTGGTTCGATTACCTTGAGTCGTTGAAGTAGTCTAAGATTACTTTTCTTGAGTTTAAACGACTCCAGGTACAAGTCATTATATGCCTTTTGAATTTTAGATTCATCTTCCTCAGCCGGTAACATATCCTGATCATCTGTACTATTAGTATCAACAACAGAATCAATATTAAGTAGAGAAGAGGCAAAAGCTACAAAGTTTTCTTCGTCTTTTTCAGAATCATCATCAGATTTATATGAGTCATCCCAAGTAACTTTCATAGCTTTACCCTTCTTCTTAAGGCGATTAGGGCATTCTTGTGCTATGTGTCCAAAACTAGAATATTCAAAATATCAAACTTTATTCTCAGAATTCTTATTTTTCTGTTTGACACTATTGTTGCTCACACCTGTATTCGAACTTACAGTATTGTTCTTTTTCACAAAGACTTTGCTTTTCTCAAGTTTTTCAGCATTCAACTTGTTTGGCTTCCGAAAGAATTTATTAAACTTTTTGACGAACATAGCCAACATCTCAACATCTAAATTACCTTCATCATCAGACTCTTCTATATTTTGTTCAATTATGGATAGGGCAATCCCTTTGGACTTCCTCGGTCTCGAAAGGCTGGACTCAAATGTTTGTAGATTTTCTACCAATTGTTCAACTTTTATAGAATCGATGTCCTTACTTTCCTCAATAGCTATAACTTTCGCTTGAAACCTTTCTAGAAGAGATCTAAGGATCTTACAGACAATTCTATTTTCAGGAATTTTCTCTCCTAAGTTGAAACTGGAGTTAACTATATCACTCAACTTTCCATAGAACTCATCAAATGTCTCATTCTCCTCCATACGTAGAGTTTCAAAACTAGTAGTCAATCTCTGAAGTTTCAAAAGTTTTAAAGCCATAGTTCCTTCGTGAGTAGTTTCTAAGATCGTCCAAGCTTCTTTTGCTATCTCACAACTAGAAATTCTTCTAAATTCTTCCGAGGAAACACAACTAAAAATTGCATTTATTGCCTTGCTATTCCATCCAACTTTTTCATAATTTGTCATATACCATGACTTTATCGATTTTTCAGCAAGTTTATCATCCACCATGTACATTGGTGGACTCCAACCGTTCACAACGGCAAACCATACTCGTTCATCTATAGACTTTAAGTAAGCTCTCATCCTAGCTTTCCAATATCCATAATTTGATCCATCTAGGATAGGAGGTCTAATAGATGATGGTCCATCTCTATGAAAATCTATGCCTATCTGATCTCTCTCAAAGGGTGAGAGAACCTGCTCTTATACCAATTGAAAAGCCCCTAGACACAAGTACGTATCTAAATACTAGGCAATGATATCACTCGTTCGCTTAAGTAAAAGTCCGAAGAAATATTAAGAACGAAAGCAGATATGAACCCCAAGATTTTAACGTGGAAAAACCTAAACTGGAAAAAACCACAGATCCAAACTCGGATCAAAATCAATCACTAGAACCAAACGACTTTGTTCCTCTCAGTCTTGCTCGCTAGAACCCACGATTCACTGCTTCTCGTGATTGAAGTCCAACCTTAGTAATCCTCGAGATTGATCTTTCGTCTAGATAGCCCTTAAGACGAAAGATTAATTTTTGTAGATGAGTGGAACTTTATTAGTTGAAGAATCGATGTAGCCTCAAGAAGTCTCCTTTAATAATGCTTCTTCAACCACCCTAGAGATAAGGCATCACAATCCTTATATATGATCTCCAAGATAGAGCCAAATGCAAGTCTTATCCGTACTCACAAAAGTCCAAGATTTTCAAACTTCGTTGGTGTGTTCGAACGCGGCCCGGGTGCGTTCGAACAGCATGACTTGATCTTAGGTGCATTCGAACGAGCCTGAGTGCGTTCGAAGTACCCGCGTTCGAACGTGTTTGTGAACGCACCGCGTTCGAACGCGTTTGTGAACGCGGTGCGAACTCAACAGCTTTTCTCCAATAATCTTGTAATTTTTCAAACCAGAGATATTCTAGACTTGTATAAAGCTCATATACATGTAAAAATACACACAGAATATTTTGTACACAATTGCCAATAATTAAAAACCTAACAAGGTTTATTTGGTTAATAGTATGATTTATTTGGTGATAGATTATGTGATCATGATAGGTTAGCAGGTTTTATTTGATGATGTCATGATTATATGTGCATAGGAGAGTATCTGTGCGTGACGGGCCCCGCCCGACCTGTCGCGTGCACTGCGCGTGCCATGTGGGCGCGTGGGCGTGCACGTGCCCGTGCCAGGCGGGGGCATTACAGCCACTGTCCCAGATCCGTGGGCGTGCACGTGCCTGTGCCGAGCGGTGGTGGATGCACCATGAATGGTTGATGATCCCTATTTTGATTTTGGTTGCCTCAACGCGGTTTCGGTTTGTATTACCCCGCCCACGGATCTAAATCTTCAAGACGATCTCCATTGTGGTTCGCTCGTCGAATTGGCTCACCTGCAACTGGGCCTGGTGGAACCATCCTTGCTTGTCTCTGCCCATAGGGTGGTGGCTGTAGAGGCTTTTGTGGCTATAAATTCTGAACTGGTGGCGGTGGGTTCATAGGGGTGGACTCGCGTTGTGGGGTTGATGGTACATTTCCATTCACCATGGCTTCCCTTGTCGCTCGCAATTCCCGCATCATCTCCATCATCATTTGATTATTGATGGCCATTTGTTCAGAAAAAGACCCAAACATGGTTTGAATGCTAGGCTCTTCCGTAGTCAGATTTGGTTGGGCGGTTCCGCGGGTGGAAGTCCCTGCAACTGTTTCCCCCTCCTCTATTGGGGAATTCTCTTCTTTCTTATCTCGCCGTGCAGCCATGGCTCTGGTTGTCGTCATAGGAAGCGTATGTCTGAGAACCGGTGGCTTTGATACCACATTGTTACGATCTCCCCTTTAGGCCAAGGCTCGATCTATCCCAATTTTCAACTCTTGATAGGATCTGACACGGAACTTTAAAAATAGATCTCAAAAGATGTAGCTGTTGAATCGACGTGAAATTTTTATATGTTGAAGTCATCTAGTTTCAGGCGAATCAGACGGTGGGATCTCTAGATATCATCTGATTAGTAGACGAACGTCAAGGAGTCTGTCTTTGGATTTGTGGATGGAAGCACGAGATCCTAGGTGATGAAGGATGGTGGTGGACCGACGGTAATGGGGTGGCACCGGTGAATACGTGGAGGTGGAAGGGTTATGGGGTGATGGTAGGGGTTAGGGCAAAGTGATAGATAGATTAGAAGAAGGGGGGAGGTGGGCCACCCCTAAGGGACTAGGGTGAGTGGCCGGTCGAGGGGGGTTAGAAGCGGCGTCGCTAGGGAACGAGAGAATGAGAGAACGAGAGAGAAGAAGATGAAGGAGGCAAGGCAAAACTCAATTCATTCAATAATGGTTCCATAGTTGCCATTCACACCTTTAGAGACTAACCAAACAATTCAAAAATGACAATTATTAACCCTAAAATAGTAGATTTTCGCCGATCGCGCTCAAACGCACCCGATCGCGTTCAAACGCACAATTCACTTTCTTTGTATGTGCGAACGTGATGCAGGCATTCGCAACCGCGTTCGAACGTGGCGTTTGAATGCACATTCTGCACTCTTTGTATTTGTGAACCTGATGCAGGCGTTCGAAAGCGCGTTCGAATGCACTCCACCTGCGTTCGAACACGACATATAGAAAACTTATTTTTCTATAAATTAAACACTGAAACAAGAATAATAGACACCCCTAAAGTGTATCCATGCTCGAGACAACATCAGTGAAGTCTGAATTGTATCAATCCACCACACTTCTGCAACCTTGTCCTCAAGGTTTGAAATTAGGGAAGCGATCATTGAACTCTGACTCAAGCTCCTCCATGATTTGATCCTCTGCACTAGTTCCCACATATCTAAAAATAGAGGAAGAGTTGGTGCTGAAAAGGAGGCGAGCTCACTTGTGTCCGGTTGGCGCAAAAGGGCATCAACCGCTCGGTTGTCGATCCCCTTTTTGTAGACTAGCTCGTAGTCATACCCAAGGAGTTTCGTAACCCACCGTTGCTGTGCTGGGGTGTGCACACATTGCTCCATGAAGTAGGGTTAGCTACATTGGTCCATGCAGATAGTAAACCGTTGGCCAATAAAGTAGGGTCGCCATTTGGTGATGGCATGTAGAATTGCTAGCATTTCGCGCTCGTAGGTGGATAGCTGTCATGACTAGTTCGATAATGCCTTGCTCATATATGCCATGGGCCTGCACTCTTGCATCAAAACAGCTCCAATGCCCTCACCTGAAGCGTCGCATTCCACCACGAAGGGCTTGCTGAAATCCGGTAGAGCCAAAACTAGTGCGATAGACTTGGCTGTCTTCAATGCTTCGAAGGCCTCCGTCGCCTTGCCCGTCCATTGAAACCCTCCTTTACTGAGTAAAGAGGTTAGCGAGGCAGCAATCTTACCGTAGTTGGCAACGAATCACCGATAGTAACCCGTTAACCCAAGGAATCCCCTCAATTCCCGCTGATTAGTGGGAATCTGCTAGTCCACCATATTTTTGATCTTGCTTGGATTGACTTCCACTCCTCTCGCTGAGATTATATGAACCAAGTACACTCGTGGCTCACCCCAAAGACACTTGCTCATCTTGACTTTTAACTGGTTTTGTCGCAAGATATTCAACACCTCACGCACATGCCGCAAGTGCTCGTTCCAATTCCTGCTATACACTAGAATATCATCAAAGAAGACCAGCACGTACCGACGTAAGAGCGGGCGAAAAAGGTCATTCATTAGCCCTTGGAAGGTAGCCGGTGCATTGGTGAGCCCAAACGGCATGACTCGAAACTCATAGTGGCCATCGTGAGTTCGAAACGTCGTTTTCGGAACATCTTCTAGGTCGACATGGATTTTATGGTACCCCACTCTTAAGTCAAGTTTCCTAAAGTAAGCTGACCTTGTAAGTTCATCCAGCAACTCCTCGATCACCGGTATTGATACCAGTCTTTGACGGTGATCGCATTCAAGGCTCGGTAGTCGACGCAAAAATGCCAACTCCCATCTTTTTTCCGAACCAGCAACACCGACGATGAGTAGACACTTCTACTCTGTTGAATAATCCCTTGCTCTAGCATCTCCACCACCAATTTGCTGATCTCCTCCTTCTGGACATGTGGGTACCGATATGGTCGAACATTTGCTAGTTCAGCCCTAGAATGATCTAAATGTGATCGTCGTACCAACGGGTCGGCGGCCATCGTCGGGGCTCCTTGAAGAGATCATTGAATTCCTGCAGTAGTTCTTGCATGTCAGCGGATATTTCCCTTGATGGTGGATGTTCTGGTTCAGCAATAGCCATTTGCAAGAGTGTGAATACGCTGTCCCATAAAATATGGAAGGCTCCTTTGATCAGTTCGTATAATGAATCGCCTACCGATCAAATAAGGCCTCCACTCTATCACCGCATGCAGAATTGCCAACATCTCTCTCTCGTAGGTCGATAATTCCTGGGATTTTTGTAATAAAGCCTTTCTAAGAAAGGCTATGAGTCATTCTCCTTGCATTAGTACAACCCCTATGCCAACTCCCGACACATCACTTTCCACAACGAACTCTTTGGTGAAGTTCGGTAGAGCTAGAACGGGCGTCGTTGTCATTGTTGTTTTCAGTTTTTCAAAAGCTGTATTGGCTTTATCCGTCAAACTAAAAGGGTCCTTCAACAAAAAAGTGAGAGGAGCAGCGATCTTGCCATACTTGGCGATGAAGCGGCGATAATATCCGGTCAGCCCCAAAAATCCTCGCAATCTTGTGGTGGTAGTAAGAATAGGCCAAGTGGTCATGCATGCCACCTTTTGAGGATCTGCCGCTACACCTTCCGCTGAGATGATGTAGCCTAAATACTCCACTTGTGGTACTCCCCATAGGAACTTGGACTTCTTAATCTTCAACTGCTTTTGCTTCTACAAATTCAGCACATCCTCCAAATGCCACCAATGCTCTAATTCAGTCCTGCTATACACAAAAATATCGTCAAAGAATACCAAGACATACTTTCATAGTAGAGGCCAAAAAATATCATTCATAAGGCCTGAAAAAGTAGCTGGAGCTTTGGTAAGACTAAAGAGCATCACCCAAAACTCGTAGTGCCCGTTCGGAGTTCGAAATGCCATTTTATGCACATCTGTCGGGTGAACTCTAATTTGATGGTACCCGGCCCTCAAGTCAAGCTTGCTGAATATGGTCACCCCTGCAAGCTCGTCCAACAGATCCTCTATGAATGGAATAGGATACTGGTCCTTGACGGTGATAGTGTTTAGTGCCCGGTAGTCGACACAAAAATGCCATGTCCCGTACTTCTTTCGCAGCAATAACATGGGCGATGAGTAAGAGCTATGACTTGGTTGTATAAGGCCTTGCTCTAACATGTCAGCTACCATCTTGGAGATAACTTCCTTTTGCACATGTGGATACTAATATGGCCTCACATTCGCTGGTGTAGCACCGGGTATAATCTCTATGCAGTGGTCTATCGTTCGCCTTAGTGACAACTCCTTTGGTTCCTCAAAAAGTTTAGCAAATTTATCTAATAAATTAGACAACTCTATGGAAGTATTTGGACTCATTTGAGGCTCAACTCCTACTGGTCCTAACTGAAGGAGATAGGCCTCACTCGCACAAGGCAACCCCACTATCAGCTGCATCGCAGTAATCGGCAAAAAATGAATGCCATCAAGCCACACATCTTTGTTTCCTTGTTTAAATTTCATCCACATGTTCTAGAAATTAAATGTGATGGGTCTCAAACTCTGTAACCACTGAGTGCCAATGGATACAAGTCTACAATGATGTCATGTCCTTGCACCCGCATACCGACTTGGCGATATAAGCTCTCCGCCCGAAGCTTCGTGCCATCTCCGATGGCAACGTCAAATCCCGAAGTCGGTTTAGCGTCCAAGCCCAATCTCCTCACTAATCTCTTGACTAGAAAGTTGTGTGTATTCCCCGAATCGATGAGGATATGCACACAATGCTTTCTAACGAGTCCATCTACCCACAATGTCCTCGGTGCGAAAGTACACGAATAGCATAAATCGATATTTCAACTTGGATATCTTTCTCCACGCCCTCCTCAACGGCCTCCTCATAGACACCCTCTGAACACTCTTGATAAACTCTGATACAAAATTGTTAAGCTCTGATACCACTGATAAGCTATGATACCACTTGTTAAGATCTGGAACCAAAGATAAGCTACGCAATTATTCCTTCAAGATCTGAATGTATTACAGGAATTAGTCTGCACAACCGTGGAAAAATATTCATTAGATATTCTCCTATTGTCAGAAAATTATGAAACGTAACTTCCTAATCTACAACTTTTGTATTAACGCCATTCACAGATTCGAACTATAGCAAGGATAAAAACACGAAATAACATGGGTGATGGTGTTGGTGACGGGTGGAGTAGATGTTAGGGTTATGGATGGGTATGGAGGTGAAAGTGGCTTGTGGATGTGATTTAGGGATATAGATGAAGGGAACGAAGTGGTCGAGATCCCAAAGAAGAGAGGTGACTCGACAGTTAAGAGAGATTAGAAATTAGGAGAAACCTTGCCAACTGTAAAGGTGGAAGGATGGTGAACAAGGAGGAGGGAGAAGTCTAGAAAGAAGATAGGAGGTAAGAAATCAATAATCTAATAGCATAATGAAGTTAGCTGCCATCCACATATTTATAGATGCTAGCTAATAAGTCCTAAAATAATATGAAACCCTAATTCTAGAACTTTCCCGTCGATTGCGTTCGAACGCGCCCTATCGCGTTCGAACGCACCAAAAGACGTTCTTTGTATGTGCGAACGCGATGCAAGCGTTCGAACTCGCCCGACCGTGTTCGAACGCACAATATGTGTTCTCTGTATTTGCGAACCTAATGCAGGCATTCGCAAGGGCATTTGAATGTGACCCTTCCTGCGTTCGAACGCGACTTATAAGAATTTTATTTTAGTGAAAATAAACACCTAATGCAATAAGAAAATATCCTAACTAAGTGTATCAGTCCACCACGCTTCCCCCACCTTGCTCTCAAGGTGAAAAGTCAGGGAAACACTCCAAGATATTAGTCTCTAACTCCCATGTCGCCTCATCGGATGGCTTGCCAAGCCACTCAACTAGAATCTCCATCTCCAATCTGGTACCATGTCGGCATTGGCGTCTAGCAAGTACTCAAGCTGGTTCTACGATCTCTATCTCCTCCAATGGCTCCGGTAGAACCGATCCAACAATCTCATGATCTTCAATGCGCTCCCTTAACAATGAAATATGAAAGATACGATGCACTCTCGACCCCTTCAGCAGCTCTAAATGATATGCAACCGAACTAATACGCTCCAACACCCGAAATGGACCAAAGTAGCGATGTGCTAACTTTTGGTTTCGCATCGGACGTAAGGCCATTTGTCGATATGGTTGCACCCTCACAAACATCCAACTACCGATGTCAAACTCCTGCTTTCTATGGCTACGATTATAAACTTGCTTCATGCAGTTTTGAGCAAATTTAAGATGAGCACGCAACCTCCTCAATGTGGCATCTCTATCCATCATAGCTAAGTCTACTTCCATATAATCTGTAGATGTCACTGGATCATAAGTGCGTCCATACACCACCTCAAATGGAGTCATGCCAATGCTGCTATGGTAGGTGGTGTTGTAGGACCACTCCGCCCACGGTAAGAACTCCAATCATTGTCTCGGCATCTCTCTAACAAAGCACCTCAAGTACTGTTCAATGCCTCGATTGACTACCTCAGTTTGGCCGTCCGTTTGAGGATGGTAGGCCGAACTGAAGTTCAATCGAGTCCCCTACAATCTGAAAAACTCAGTCCAACATCTCTAACAAAAATTTCAGCCATCAACTTAGCTGAAAACAGATATGACAATGTTGAAAAGTGCGCATAGTTGCTCAAACTGTCAACCACCACAAAGATAACAGAATAACCACATACCAGCGGAAGACCCTCTATGAAATCCATAGGTAAAGGCTATAGTAATCCGACCGATTTTAATGTGGTTGCCTTAGCCCTTTGATAGACTTCGCAAGCACGGACAAAACTCCTCACATCCCGCCTCAAACCTGGCCACGTGCAACTCTGAGATATCCTCCTATAAGTCCTCAAGATACCCTTATGACCAGCCTCTGGAGTATGGTAGAAGTGCTCCAATAATTTCTGCCGCAATCCATCATTTGTGGGCACTCGAATGCATTCGCGGTCCAACAGCAAACCGCCTCAATTTTCCAACTCTGGATGGCACTCCAGATCATCCAACACCTCCTGCAACAATTCAAAACATCTGGGTCAAATGTACATCCATACCTCAGCTCATCAAGGAAGGGAAAGGTAGGAGAAGAACAGGTTGCAAGCTCGGTGGTATCGGGTTGGCGCAATAGTGCATCCGCCGCACTATTTTTCGTTCCCTTCTTGTATTGTATTTCATAAACATACCCCAACAATTTTGTGACCCATTGCTAATGTGCCGGAGTGTTTATGCACTGTCCCATAAAGTATGGAAGGCTCCTTTAATCAGTTCGGATAATAAATCGTCTACTTATCAAATAAGGCCTCCACTTAGTTACCGCATGCAAAATTGTTAACATCTCTCTCTCATAAGTCGATAATTGCTGAGATTTTTGTGACAAAGCCTTACTAAGAAATGCTATGGGACATCTTCCATGCATTAGTACAGCTCCTATGCCAACACCCGACACATCACATTCCACAATGAACTCTTTGGTGAAGTCCGGTAGCGCTAAGACGGGTGCTGTCGTCATTGCTGTTTTCAATTTTTCAAAGACTGAAGTGGCTTCATCCGTCCATCTAAAAGAGTCCTTCTTCAACAAAGAAGTGAGAGGAGCAGCGATCTTGCCATATCCAGCGATGAAGCGTCGATAATATCCGGTCAACCCTAAAAATCCTCTCAATCTGGTGGTAGTAGTAGGAATAGGCCAAGCGGTCATACATGCAACTTTTTGAGGATCTACCGCTACACCATCAGTTGAAATGATGTGGCATAAATACTCCACTTGTGGAACTCCCCATAGGCAATTGGACTTCTTGATATTTAATTAGTTTTGCTTCAACAAATTCAGCACATCCTCCAAATGTCGCCAATGCTCCAATTCGGTCTTGCTATACACTAAAATGTTGTCAAAAAATACCAAGATATACCTTCGCAAGAGAGACCGAAATATATCATTCATGAGGCCTTGAAAGGTAGCTGGAGTTCGAAACTCGTAATGCCCGTCCGGAGTTCGAAATGCAATTTTGTGCACATCCTCCAAGTGAACTCTAATTTGATGATAATCGGCCCTCAAGTCAAGCTTACTAAATATAGTCACCCTTGCAAGCTCGTCCAGCAACTCCTCGATAACCGGAATGGGATACCGGTCCTTGACGGTAACAGCGTTTAGTGCTCGATAGTTCACACAAAAATGCCATGTCTCGTCCTTTTTTCGCACCAATAGCACGGGGGATGAATATGAGCTATGACTTGGTTGAATGAGACCTTGCTCCAACATCTCGGCTACATCTTTGAAATAACTTCTTTTTGCACATGTGAATACTGATAAAGCCTCATGTTCACCGGTGTAGCCTCGGGTACAATTTCTATGTGATGGTCTGCCACTCTCCTCGGCGGCAACTCCTGCGGTTCCTCAAACAGTCCAAAGAAATTATCTAATAAATTATACAATTCAATGGTAATACCTGAACTCGTTTGAGGCTCATCTCCTGCTGGTCCTAACTGAGAAAGATAGGCCAAATCATACACACAAGGCAGCCCCATCATAGGCTCCATCACAGGAATCGGCGAAGACCGAACACCATCCAGCCGCACATCTTTGTTTCCTTATTTAAATTTCATCCACATGCTCCGAAAATGAAATATTACGGGTTCCAAACTCTGCAACCACTAGGTACCAAGGACAATGTCTGCTCCTCGTAACACCACCGAATACAAGTCCACAATGATGTCGTGTCCTTGCACCCGTATACCGACTCGGCGATGCAAACTCTTCGCCCTAAGCTTCATGCCGTCTCCAATAGCAACGTCAAATCCCGTGGTCGGTTCGGCATACAAACCCAATCTCCTCACTAACCTCTTGTCTAGAAAGTTGTGTGTGCTCCCAGAAACGATGAGGATGTGCACACAATGCTTTTTAACGAGTCCGTCTACTACTAACGTCCTCGGCGCGAAAGTACCCGAATATGCATACATCGATATTTTAGCTTGGATATCTTCCTCCACGCCCTCCTCAACGGTCTCCTCATGGACCTCCTCTAGACACTCTCCATCATCAACAACCTTATCATCCTCCTCAATATCATCGATAAGAATCACACTCCCGATCGGTTTGGAACACTAATGACCAGGGGTGAAACACTCATAACATTGAAAGCAAAGGCCCTTCGCTCTCCGCTCCTCCACTTGGGCTGGTGTGAGAGTTCGAACGGGGGGTCTTGTGCCTCCTCTAACATCGGAAGAAGTTCTCAAAAGTGGTCGTGGTCTAGTACTCACAGCCATTGTTTTTGACACCGTAGAATTTCTACCCAACGTTCTAGGTGCAAATCGCCCGTCTCGGTTGCCCTAATTTCTTTTCGCTGCCATCTTTAGAGCCCTATTCTTTTGTTCCCTCCTGACGGCCTTCTCAAAGGCCTCCTCAAGAGTAGTAGGACATAGAGCACGAACATCTGCTTGTATCTCACCCCGCAGCCCTGAAATAAATGTACTCATCAATGTCCTTTCGAGGCACGGTGGCTCATAACGACTACTAACTCTTTCAAACTCAGCTTAGTACTCCAATACGGTTGTCCTCTGAACCATCTTGCTTAGTGTGGCAGCAAAATATTCATATGTCGTTGTCCCAAATCTCCATGTAATCCTCCTACAAAAATTAGCCCATCCAGTAAATCCACCACCACGAATAACCGATATATACCAATGCAATGCCATTCCTTGGAGGTGAAAGCTTGCCATCGATACTTTTGTATCTTCCGCTATACCTTGACAATCAAAATATAATAACCCAAGCCCAAGTTTATAAAAAAAAAAAAAAATCTGCACTGCATGGCACGACAGCTCGTGCCATGCAGCGGCAGCGGAGATGGGTGCCACGTGCCCCAAGCGTCAGCCTGGCCGAGCCAGCTGGTGCGGTGGGCCCCTACCGCTGCCGCTGCCGCAGCCCCCTCCTCACCGCTTCTCTCTCTCTCTCTATCTCTCTCTCTCTCTCTCTCTCTCTCTCTCTCTCTCTCTCTCTCTCTCTTTCTCTCTCTCTCTCTCTCTCTCTCTCGGACCGCCGGAGGATTGAGCCGTCGGCGAGAGGCCGACCGCTGATTGGCCACCAGCGGCCGCACCCCTCCCCCATGGCGCAACCTTCTTCTTCTTCTTTCTTCTTCTTCTTTATTCTTATTCTCCTTCTTCCCTTCTCTCCCTGGCTGCACCCTGTAAGGAGTGCTGGGCTCGACCCAGCGCCCTTGCAGCGCCTTGCAAGGGGTGCTGGGCTCGACCTAGTGCCTTGCTGTGCATGGTGCTGGGCTGAGCCCAACACTATATATAATTATATATATATATATGCACAATTAATTTAGCTTCGTTAATTTAATGTATTTAGGTTATACAAATTAAATATAATTATATCATAGTTAGTAAATAATTCTAATTATATCATGTTTAGCAAAACACCTGCAATATAAATTACTATTATTATCCTAGGTAGGTAATAGTAATTATTAGGGTTCTATATGTATATTCTTACGTAATTATTTGTAGTAACTTAATTCTTATTTTCTTAATTATCAAGGAGAATAATAGGTAGATAATTATGTTTTAAATACACTATTAGATAATATAATTATGGTTAATAAATAGCAAAACAATTATATAAATGAAGAGTACATAATTACAACAAGAAACTATCTTTTTGTCGAGTTAATTTTAATTAATAGAAAGACTGACATATTTGTTATAAATAATTTCAGCCCCCGACTCCGCTGTTCAAGACCTCGTGGACTTAACTATTGAGGTTTGATCGTTATCGTAGCAGCGTGAATAAGTGGTTGTTTGGTATTTGTAGTGGTGTGAGTAGTCTTATCCCCTAGACGTCTTTTCTCAAATTAGGTTATATTATATATTATGTACATGCATGTTTTAGCCTCCAGCATGATTATATGACTTTATCTAGAGATGATTACAGTCGAGCATATTTTTATTATGCATAGAATTAGACTGATCTTGGATATGAGTATGATGATGAAAAATAGAGATGATTAGAGATGATTATACTATTTTGACTTTATGTCGGAGTTATTTCTAGTATGAGTGTGCATGTGATAGACTAGCAGGAGTATGAATGTGTTAGATACATGGTTGGAGTCTGCATTGCATCATTTTTCTCTTGATTCCCATTCCACCTAAATTCCTGTTATGCATTGACTTGTTATCGTACTGGATATATGTATATGATCTATCATTTAGAAGAAAAACATGAAATGTGATTGATAGGATAATTGATAGAAAGCGTGGGGATACCCGAGTAGGTGCTACGGTTAGGGGTGCCTGGAGTGATGATTATAGTCGCTGATATGCGATATCTCGTGGCCCATGTCCGAGGTCAGTTGAGTCTGTGCGCATAGACAATCGGACACATGTCGTTCGCCAGGGCATATGTGGCGAGTTATCCACACGAGGTTTCTATCAACTATGTGGGGTGCCCAATCTGGATGGATGTTGATACCCTTAGCGGATGGCAGGATATGGTTATATTTGAGATACTCCTTGTCGATGGCAGAGTATGCTCGGAGCCTTCGAGCATGATGTTGAGATCGGGTATCGGGTGTTGACTGTACACAGTGGTCTAGTATGATGATATTATACCGGGATGTCGGTAATGATCGTGATGTTAAGAAATGCATATGATTTCATTATATCTCACATATCTGATTATTGAGTGGTCAATATACATCATATATGATTGCATTTGATATCATAGCATTGTCATGGTCGGCATGCATCATATATCATATTTGAGAGAGAGTTATGATGATCATATGACGTGGTGACCTGTTTATTTATTGTCGAGGATTATGTATTCTTATCAGTTATGACATATTATATATATTTTATTTATGTATTATTGAGGACACATTCATTTACTCATTCATGACATGATACTCTTTCTAATTCATATTAACCAGTACTTGATTTACTCTCTATTTGGCATCACTAATTCGGGGTAAGGTCTATTCACTGAGCCTTTAGCTCATGACTCTCTTTGTTTTCTCCTTTCCAAAAACTCAAGTGAACGAGAGGAGCAGGATTCTCCCTTAGAGGTCTTGCCGGTGAGTGAGGAGTAAAGTGTGGTTAGTGTTATATGCCAGATGAGTTATCTTATCTAATGTATCAGTAGACCTCCTCCAAAGTGTATATGTATCCTTGTCTTATATTTTAGCATGTGACTTTGTACTTGTATAATTATGTATATTCCTCTGTTGTGTATATGTAGTTGTGAAAAGCTCTTGATGATGTGTTGTGGCCTGTGTGGGGCCCAAGTAGGGTTATCTGTATGCTGTTGATAGTTAGACTTGAGTTATTCTTAGTTTAGATATTGTGGATAAAATTATGATGTTGCTACAGGTTTATTTGATTGTTAGTAACCAACCAAATGGTCAACTCTATGCATCAATGTATGGAACATGCCCCTAAGTTCATCCATATTCGCACTCATGGACATTGGTTGACTCGGTCCTACCATGGTCGCTCCAAAGGAATCGACCTCATGGTTAGGGTTATCATGGATTGAGTCTTCCCTTATCGGTGTGCTCTCCATAGGTCTCCTTGTTGATATCATCTTCCTCGTTTAAACCACTAATGGAGGTTTGAGGTTCGCCTGCTCTGATACCATTTGATAAACTTGGATACCAAATTATTAAGCTCTGATACCACTGATAAGCTCTGATACCGCTTGTTAAGATCTGGAACAAAAGATAAGCTATGCAACAATTCCTTCAAGATCTGAATGTATTACAGGAATTAGTCCATGCAACCGTGGAAAAATATTCATCAGATATTCTTCTGTAGTCAGGAAATTACAAAACTAATTGGGTTAGATCCATAACTTCCCAATCTACAACTTTTGTATTTTGTACTTTGCATATTCAAATTGTAGCAGGGACGAAAACATGGAATAACATAGGTGATGGTGGTGGTGACGGGTGGAGTAGATGTTAGGGTTATGGATGGGTATGGAGGTGAAGGTGGATTGTGGATATGATTTAGGGATATGGACGAACGAAACGAAGTGGTCGAGATCCCAAAGAAGAGGGGTTACTCGATAGATGAGAGAGATTAGAAGTTAGGAGAAACCTTGCCAACGGTAGAGGTGGAAGGTTGGTGAACAGGGAGGAGACAGAAGTCTAGAGAAAAGATAGGAGGCAAAAAATTAATAATCCAATAGCATAATGAAATTGGCTGCCATCCACATATTTATAGTGGCTAGCCAACAAGTCCTAAAACAATATGAAACCCTAATTCTAGAACTTTCCCGTCGATGGCATTCAAATGCACCCGATCGCGTTCGAACGCACCAAAAGACGTTCTCTGTATGTGCGAACGTGATGCAGGCATTCAAATGCGGGTGTTCGAACTTGCCCGACCGCGTTCGAACGCACAATGTGCGTTCTCTGTATTTGTGAACCTGATCCAGGCGTTCGCAAGGGCGTTCGAACATGACCCCTCCTACGTTCGAATGCGACCCCTCCTGCATTCGAACGCGACCTATAGGAATTTTATTTTAATAAAAATAAACACCTAATGCAATAAAAAATATCCTAACTAAGTGTACCAAATTCCTATTAGTATCACTTCAGATAGAGATCCTCTTTTTGTGTCTAGGTTTTGGAAGCAGTTTCATCAACCTTTTGGGACAAAATTATAGTATAGTACAGCATATTATCCACAGACAGATGATCAATCTGAGCGTACTATTCAATCATTAGAGAATATGTTGAGAGCATGTGTAATTGATTTTGGATTAGGTTGGGGCAAATATTTACCATTGATAGAGTTTGCTTATAATAACAGTTATCATGCTAGCACTGGTATGCCTCCCTATGAAGTATTCTATGGCAGGAAATGCAAATCACCAATTGATTGGGAAGAAGTTGGAGAAAAGAAGGTTGAAAACTCAATACTAGTGCAAGCTACAGTTGAGAAGATAAAGATAATTAGAGAACATATGAAGGTGGCACAAAGGTGGCACAAAATAGATAGAAGAGTAATGCTGATAATAGAAGACGTGAGTTGGAGTTTTAGGTTGGGGACAAAGTATTTATAAGAGTTTCACCTTGGAAGGGTGTGTTCTTTTTTGGAAAGAAAATAAAGTTAAGTCCTAGGTATATAGGACCTTATGAGATTCTTGAAAGGGTGCGGCCTGTAGCATATAGAGTAGCTTTCCCACCTGACTTGGCACAAATTTATAATGTGTTCCATGTGTCAGTATGAAGGAAATATATATCAGATCCTTTGCATGTGATTCATTATGAACCAGTGTAGCTTCAGCAAAATCTATCATATGAAGAGCAGCATATTAAGGTCCTTGCTAGGAGGGATAAGGAACTGCGAACCAATGTTATACCATTAGTAAAAATTTTGTGGAGAAATCATGTAATAGAAGAGGCATCTTGGGAGCATGAAGATGAAATACGATCCAAATATTCAGAATTATTTAGAGGTATGTAAATTTCGAGGTCAAAATTTTTATAACGGGGGAAGGAAAATGTAAAAAAAACTGGGCACGACGCGACTGGCCACGTTGTGGACGGACTCGTGCCCAGCATGTTGTGCATGCTGTGCCAGCAGTGGATGTGCCATGCTCCTCCACCGAGCCACTTTTCTTGGCTTCACGACGACGTATGGAGGGGGGGACTAAGCCCACTAGGCACTCTGTCATCGCCACGTGACCACCCGGACATCTCTCTCTCTCTCTCTCTCTCATTTTTCCTCTTTTGCTTCCTCTCATTCTCTCTCTCTCTAACTCTCCCTCTCTCTCCCTCTAGTCCCCAACAGCCACCGACCACTGGGAAGAGTGGCCATGGCCTTCTACCCACTAGTGAGTCTCTCTCTCCTTCATTCTCTCATTCTCTCTCTCTCATTAGTCTTACCATTTCCTCTTGGGGCCGTCGGAGGTTTGAACCGCCGGCGATAGGCTGGCCGCTGAGTGACCATCAGCTGTCGTACCCCTCCCCTGCGGCCCAGCACCTTCCCCTTTCCTTCTTCTTCTTCTTCTTCTTCTTCTTCTTCTTCTTCTTCTTCTTCTTCTTCTTCTTCCTCCCTTCTTTTCTCCCCTCGAGCAGGAAGCACCCTGCAAGTGCTAGGCTCGGCCCAGCACCTACTGTGTTGAGGTGCTGGGCTGAGCTCAACACTGTGTATAGTTTTTTTAAAAATTATCATTGATGACTACTTAAATTATAATTGATTATGTTATTAGTTATTTAATTATTATAGTTAATCTAATGTATTTAATTTATATGAATTAAATCTAATTATATCATGGTTAGTAAATAAATCTAATTATATCAAGTTTAGAAAAATACCTGCAATATAAATTACTATATCAATCATGGCTAGTTATAGTAATTATTAGAGTTAGGTACATATATTCATATGTAATTATTTGCATTAATTTAATTATTATTTTCTTAATTATCAAAGAGAATAATAGGTAGATAATTATGTTTTATATACATTATTAGATAATATAATTATGCTTAATAAATAACAAAACAAATATAGGAATAAGAGTATATGATTACAATGAGAAATTTTCCTCTAGTCAAATTAGTTCTAATTAGCGGAAAGACTGACATTATATATTATAAAAAATTTCATATTTTGACCCTTTATTCAAGACCCCGTGGACCTAGCTATCGAGGACTGATCGTTGTTATAGCAACGTGAACGAGTGGTTGTCTGGTAATTTCAGTTGTGGTAAGTAGTCTTATCCCCTAGATGCCTTTCTCAAATTAGATTATATTATATATTATGTACATGTATGTTTTGGCCTACAGCATGATTATATGACTTTATCTAGAGATGATTACAATCGAACATATTTTATCATGCATGTAATTAGGCTGATTTTTGATATGAGTATGATGATAATATATAGAGATGATTAGAGATGTCTATACTATTGTAATTTTATGTTCGGATGATATGTAGCAGGAGTATGCATGTGTTAGATACATGGATGGAGTCTGCATTGCATCATCTTTCTCTTGGCTTTTTTACTACCTAAATTCCTGAGTTACATGATCTGTTCTATTACTGGATATATACATATGATCTATCATGTATTAGAAAATCATGAAAATACTTGTGTATGTGATATGATGGCTGAAACGGTATCTGGACCGGACTAGTACTAGACATACTCTTAGAGTATGACGAAGTATAGTGATGGCTGATGGTTATACTTTTATCATATGATAGGATACAACTATCATTAATATACCCTTAGCGTATGGTAGGGTATGATTTTCTTCTGAGATACCCTTAGTGTATGGCAGGGTATGATTTATCTCTAGAGATATTCTTAGCGTCTGACCAGATATGTTCTGAGCTTGTGGCATGATGTATATCGAGTTTGGGGCCGGGTACCATAGTCCAGCATGGTGGATGATTTTCAGAGTTGAGACAGATGATTGTGATAGTGAGAGATATATGGATTATATTTGACTTTAACATATATGATTATCTAGTGATTGGCATGCATCATGCATCATTATTAATGTGACTAGTATTACTAGATCATGATTGTTATACCACATATGTTGTTATATTGGGTGATGTTATATTATAATTTTATCATGAGATATATTTTGGTTGAGGATATAATATGCTTATTCTTGAGACAATCTTGATTTCATTTATATATATGTTGTTGAGAATACATATATACATGCTCATGCATGGCATCATGTTTCTTTCTGATTCATATTATCTAGTACACTATTTACTCTCTGTTTGGCTTCACTGATTCGAGGTAAGGTCTATTCACTTAGCCTTTAGCTCATGACTCTCTTTGTTTTTCTCCTTTCCAAAAGCTCAGGTGAGCGAGTGGAGTAGGATACTCTCTTAGAGGTCTTGCCAGCGGGTGAAGAGTAGAGTATGGTTAGTGTTATACGCTAGATGCATTATCTTATAAGGTGTATCAGTTGATATTTTAGAATATCTTTACCTCTGTCTTATATTTTAGCCGGTGACTTTGTAGTTATTAAATTATGTATATATCAATGTTATGTATATATAATAACGAAATGCTCTTGATGATATGTTGTTGCTTATGTGGAGCCCTATTAGGGATTATCTGTATGCTATTGGCTGTCTTGAGTTATTTTTGGTTTAGACGTTATGGATAAAATTATGGTGTTGATACAAGTTTATTTGATTGTCGGCATCTAACCGAGTTGTCAGGTGGCTTGCACATGCCATGTGGGCTCGTGTCATGCATGTGTTTAGGATTTGGGTGTTATAGAAACTAGATAGGTTCATTCCATAACCTTCTAATGTATGATTTTTATATTCATGCCCTTCTTAGATTCGGACCGTAGCATGTCTAATATCAGCAAAGTTCCAGTGGTAATGTTGGAGGTAGGTGGAGGTGATCTCGAGTTAAAGGGTTAAAGGTGAAGTTGTAGGTCTCTAATGAAGTCCACAATGTAGTGGGGCTATATAGGGTGGTTCAAAGGATAGCTAAGTTGTTCTAGGGTGAGTGGTGGGTGGTGGAATAAAGAGAGAGATCAGGGATGAACATGGAGGCGATGGTAGTGTGGGGCGACTTAGTGGTGGCATTCGTCGTGGTGATGATGGTGGAGATGGAGGCCTGGATGTGGGTGCTTCCAAGCAGGATTTGCACATGATAAAGGGTGAAGGAAGAGGGGGGAGAAGGTGGTCGGTGCCCACGAAGAAGAAAGAGCCAACAGAGGAAGAGGAGAGCAGTTCGGTCAAGAGGGAAGATAGAGATAGTGGAATTGAATAATTAGTTCAAAGATGGCTAAACCGGCTAACCCAAACCACAATTATTAATTAAACTATATCAAATTCACCAATAAACTGACTCAACTATATAAAGTGGAAATAATTAAAGAAAAGTGCAAAATTAGCCCTCTAACTAGATAATTGACTCGAGTCATGAGTCTGATGTCTGATGCCATGAGCCTAATGTGCACGAGAAGATCCAGTCTAACTCGAATCACATCATTTCACTATGTTTCTACTCACTTTTTCCTCAAAGTGATAAGTGGATGAATTGCTCCTTCAACTTGCTTGACTTGTTCGGGTAGATCAGTTGAAATCCGTGTTGCTGGTTGAGCTTGAGTACCAATGTTCTTTTTCTTTGAAAGATTGAATATAGCATTTGATTCTTTTAGCCTTTTCAATTGAGAAAAAATCTCATATATGCTTAAGATATTGTATTAGATAAATGAAAGTGCTTATGTAAATTAGAAAGGTATTAGTGATTATGAAATGCCTTCAAAAGTTTAAATAAGGTAGTATCTCTCTTACCTTTCCTCATCCTCCTTTGTATGACTATAATTTGTAGTTTATTTATAAAATTTGTAATTAATTTATAAATATTTTTACTATACTCTTTTTGTATCTCGCTCATCCATGATCCTTATTTTTCTTGAATGAGAAATTTGTATAGAATCATTTCCAGTAGAAAAAAAAAAGAAGACAAAGAAGATTATAATATAGTTGCAAATTCGTAATATAATTTCGAAATTCATAAATTAACTATAAAATTTGTAAATTTACTATATACCTAATACGAAATCATTCAATAAAATAAATATTTATCTTTTTCTTTTACCTATTCATAGCACAAATGTTCTCTCTTTTTGAAAGGTTGATTAAGCATTTGATTCTCTTAACTCTTTTAATTGGAAAAAAAATCTCATGTGCACTTAAAAAAGTTATGTTAGATAAATGAAAGTGCTCATTTAAATTATAAAGATATTAGTGATTGTAAGATATCTCTATTAGTTTGAATAGGATAATATCTCTTTTACTTTTATCCTCATCCTTATTCTTTTTATATAACTGTAATTCATAGTTTATTTATAAAATTAGCCAATAATTTATAATATTTTTTACTCTACTCTTATTATACTTATTTTACTATATCTCATTCCACCAACTTATTTCCATGTACGAGAGACCTGTATAGACTTGTTTTCACCAGAAAAGGTAGAAGAAGACAAAGAAAGGTTAGTAAATATAATTGCAAAAATCGTAAATTAACTAATTACCTAATATGAAATTAGACAGTAAAAACATTTATCCCTTTCTTTTATCCACTCATAACGCCAATGTTTTCTTTCTTTTGAACGGTTTATTATAGCATTGGATTCTTTTAGCTTTTTTAATTGGGAAAAAAATCTCATGTACACTTAAAGAAAAAGTTATGCTAGATAAATAAAAGTGCTCATGTACATTAGAAAAATATTAGTGATTGTAAAATATCTCCAAAAGTTTGAATATGGTAATATCTCTTTTATCTTAAACTCCCCATCCTATCTTTTTAATGATTGTAATTCATAGTTTATTTACAAAATTTGCATTTAATTTTATAATATTTTTTTCTCTACTCTTCAAGCTTGTATAAAATTGTTTCTAGTGGAAAAGGAAGAAGACAAAGAAGATTAGTAAATATAACTACAAACTTTGTAATATAACTATGAAAATCATGAATTAAGTATGAAATTTATAAATTAACTATGTCCCTAAAACCCACTTGGTTTTCAACCTAACAACCTAGGATCATTTTTTATTTTCCTTGCACTTTAGGCTTTTTTCTTACTTTTCTTCCAACTTTGCCCTTTCTATTATTTAGTGCTTCATTAAATGTTGACGGCACCTTCATCTATTAGAGATGGATCAATAGAATTAAGGATAGGGAATTCTTCTTGAAGATTGCAATCTGTTTCTTCATTTAAAGACGAATCGATACGATCAATGATAGAAAATTCTTCACCAAGATTCTCATTGTCGTCATGAGAATCAATAACATTTGTTGTGATAATGTTACCAGAATCACATATAGGAGAATCAACCTCACTGTTGGGTACATACTATCCATTTAAGTCGAAGGTCTGATTAGCAGGATGACTGAGAAGAGACGATCCTCCTACCCCTAAAGTATCCAAATTAATATTGCTAGGATTTGAAACATTTGAAACAATAGGCGGCTACTCATTCATGGAATTTTTTATTTGGATTGTTCTAAAATAATATTACTAACTGAATATTAAGAAAACTCGTAGCTAAATTCATAGTTCAATTACAAAATTCATAACTAAATTCATTATACAATTATAAAATTCGTAGTTCAATTACGAATTTGGCTACTATAATTGTAGTTCAATTATGAAATTCGTAGTTGAACTAATAGTTAAATTTTGAAATTCGTAGCTAAATCCGTAGTTCATTTGCAAAATTCATAGCTAAATTCGTAGTTGAACTAATAGTTCAATTTCAAAATTCGTAGCTAATTCATTGTTCAATTACAAAATTCATAGCTAAATTCGTAGTTCAATTGCAAAATTCATACCTATTTCATAGTTCAATTACGAAATTCGTAGCTAAATTACGAATGTCGTTATTAAAGTACAGACATATGTTAATCAATAATGACTTTTATGTTTAATGTCGTCATTAAAGTAAGCAAAAATAATTTTCCTACATATGTTCAATGTAATCACGAACATAAAAATATTAACTTACCTAATAAATCCTTCTTTTTCCTCGTTCCAAAAATTTATATAGCTCGACAAAATAATGGTGACAGATCATACATCTTTACAACATCACTATCTTCAAATATATCAACAAATATATTATGGTTGTCTGAAGGGAATAGGTATTTCAAAGAGACTTTAAACTCACCTAGAGGGATTCACATTACTCCGGAGAACTTTGGCTTCAAATCTAACAAACTACATTGTGTTCTTATATTTCTGTGAATGATACAACCCCTCATAGTGCAAATCTCTTCTTATCGTCCAAAATAATAGTACCATTATAGTGAAACAAAACCCTCATATTACGGTCAGATAGATGGTTCATTCTTATGAATATAATGAATGAACAAGAACGAGATAAGATGATGAAGATAAGTTTCCAAATGCACAAATTGGAAGAAGAAGAAGAAGAGGAAGAAGAAGAAGAAGCAGCTCAATCCGTTCCTACAACGTCTAGTCAATCAACTTCATGTAAAAATATTGCTTTCTCTATCTACAGCATTTAATGCAATACTCGAGTACAAAAAGGACATTGGGCTGCCGAATCGAAAACCAAGTGGGTTTTCGGTGCAAATAACCCAATTTTTTGGATATGATTTATCATCTTCTTTCTATCTCGTAGCCTAAAAAATATTGAAGTCTCCGTGCATTTAATGTTTGGAGATATTCTATTTTATCGTGGAACGACATTCTTGGGCAAGGTAAATTAAAATAGGTAGAGATGAAAAAAAAAAGTTATATTAATTTTTTTGGTGCAAATTGCCCATTAAAGTTGACATCCAAATAGATTAACCTCACATATAATGTAGGTTATGTCCCCAATGTTGAGAGAAACTTAATTAATCAGCAGTTTGCCTTTTATTTTAATGATGCTATAAAATCGTAATGGAATCTAATATAATGGTGACCACTAAGGAAAATATTTTTCCTTGGAATAGCCTATTAATTCTCTTCTTCTAGTATAAAATTTAGAATACATTTTAGAATTGGTCTTATTTGATAAGCAGAATGATATGATTCGAACTTCAGTGAGGACATCTTGAGCATGAATACGCTTTAGGGATGTCTTTTATTCTTGTTTTAGTGTTTATTTCATAAAAAATAAGTTTTCTATATGTCGCGTTTGAACGCAGATGAAGTGCATTCGAATGTGCTTATGAACGCCTACATCAGGTTCGCAAAAATAGAGAACACGTTCGAACGCGGATGGAGTGCGTTCGAATGCGCTTGTGAACGCCTGCATTAGGTTTACAAATACAAAGAACGCAAAATGTGCTTTCGAACGTGATTGGGCGCGTTCGAATACGATCGGCGAAAATCTACTGTTTTAGGGTTAATAATTGCCATTTTTGAATTGTTTGGTTAGCCTCTAAAGATGTGGATGGCAACCATGGAGTCATTATTGAATGAGTTGAGTTTTGCCCTTATCTCCTTCATCTTCTTCTTTCTCGTTCTCTCATTCCCTAGCGATACTGATTCTAACTGTAACGCCCCCACCCGGCATGGGCACGTGCATGCCCATGCGCCTACACGGCATGCGCGGCGCACGCGATAGGTCGGGCGGAGCTCGTCACGCATATACTCTCCTATGTACATATAATCATGACATCCTCAAATACTACCTACTGATATATCCATGCTCACATAATCCAACACCAAATAAAATATACTATCAACCAAATAAATCTGTTAACATGTGAATATCCAAGTCCATAATAATATACACTAGACCACTAATTAATCTGGCAGGACCCACACAGGCCATAACAAACCATCAAGGTACAACTAAACAACTAATACAAGAGTACACTATAATCTAACATGTATTATACCAATTATCATATACACAATGAAGTACAAATATAAAATAATGGTACAACTCAATATTTGATTAAATTATCTTCTATACCATCTCGCGTCTATAGCTCACCTCATCTTTCTAAAATATCTCCTCGGAATATCTCGAGTCGGTATCACGTACCATATTATCCTCAATAATATATATATATGAATGAAATTAATTCTCATGAATGAGCATATTATATCCTCGACCAAAAAAAATATATCACATGATGAAATTACTAAATAACATTACCGAATATAACAACATATCATGTATAATAATTATGATCCAATAATACTAGTCACATTAATGATGATGCATGATGCATGCCAACCACTAGATAATCGTATATGTTAGAGCCAGATATAATCCACATATCTCTCACCATCATAATCATCTGTCTCAACTCTGAATATCATCCACCATGCTGGACTATGGTATCCGGCCCCAAACCCGATACACATCATGTCACAAGCTCAGAGCATACCTTGTTATACTCTAAGAGTATCTCTGTAGATGAATCATACCCTGTCATACGCTAAGGGTATCTCTGTGGATAAATCATACCCTGCCATACTCTAAAGGTATCTTAGAAGAAAGTAATCATACTCTGCCATACGCTAAGGGTATATCAATGATAGTTGTACCTTGTCATACGCTAAGAGTACAACCATCAGCCATCACTATTGTAACAACCCAATCTTTAAATAATAATAATAATAATAATAATTAATTATGGGCAAGACACGACTGGCCACACTGTGGCCAACCTCGTGCCCATGCAGCTTGCATGGTGGGGCGCCACGCGCCCGCAACCGCTGCCAAACCCAATCGGCTATGGCCAGTGGGCCCCAGCACTGCCACTATTCCTCCACTGCCTTCTTTCTCTCTCTTTAAATCTCTCTCTCTCTCCCCCCCCCCTCTCTCTCTCGGCCACCCTCTCACTCTACTCTCTCTCGCTATACCGACATCTTCCTTGGAGCCGCCAACGGTGAGACCTCTAACTCCCCCCCCCCCCCTCTCTCTCTCTCTCTTTCTTGCCCGAGGTTGGGCTCGTCGAAGCCAAGCCGCCGGCGAGAGGCCGGTCGCTGGCTGCCCAGCAGCGGCCGGTGCCCTCCCCGCTAGCCCGGGTCTGCAACCTCCTCCCTCACCTCCTCTCTTTCTTCTCTTCCTCTTCTTTTCTTCTTCTTCTTCTTCGTCTTCGTCTTCTTCTTCTTCTTCTTCTTCTTTCTTTCTTTCTTTCTTTCTTTCTTTCTTTCTTCTTTCTTCCTCAGCTCCTTCTCTTTCTTTCTGCACAGTGTTGGACTCGGCCCAGCACTGATGGCAGATTTAATTTATTTATTAATTAATTATTTTATTTATGTTATTTATTGAGGTATTTTTTTTCTTAATTAATGCAAATAGATTATTTAGACAGTAACTATTTTAATAATACTATATATTCTTCAATATAATTTTATTTATGATAATTTTTATAATTAATGATTAATTAGGTATAAATATAGGTAATACTTATATTTACTTATTTATTTATATATCTATTAGATTAATAGATAGATTTGTAAATTATAATTATTAGATTTATATTCTAATACCCTCATCATATATATTTTAAGTATTTCTATTAATTTTATGATTATTCTGCAATAAATAAAATACTAATCTTATTTAGTTATTTATTTATTATTTTATCGAGTAAAGACTGCATTGTCCCTAATTAATCAAGATAGTGTATGAATTATAAAATTAATTATAATTAGACCTTGTCTATACTTATTTAGTCTTTTATTTTTATTTTATTTTATTTTATAATTATATATTTAGAAATACTCTCATATAAAAGGAAACAGGCCTCTTCTCCTTACGTTATAACTAATGTTTTATAATAATAATAGAATTATAATATTTGAATCGTATTTATATTATAGACCTAGTTATGTAATCAAAAATAAAGAAAAGTGATTCTAAACCTAATAAACATTTATATTTTAACTGAATTAATTCTAATTAGATAAACAGCTAACATCATACTATTTAAATATTTCAGATCCCGAATCCCCTTATTTGAGACCCCGTAGACCTTGCTAGCGATAAGTGTCACTCGGTTAACTGACGGACGTGAGAGATGCGTGGTTTGTGTCTTCTGATCAAACGGTGAGTAGTCTTATCCCCTAGATGCCTTTATCAAATTATGTTATATTATATATTATGTACATTCATATTTTGGCCTCCAGCATGATTATATGATTTTATCTAGAGATGATTACAATCGAGCATATTTTATCATGTATTTAATTAGGTTAATCTGGGATATGAGCACATTGGTGATATATATAGAGATAATGAGAGATGATTATACTGCTATAAAGTTATGTCCAGTCGATCTGTAGCATGAGTATGCATGTGTTGACTACATGGTTGGAGACTACATTGCATTATTTTTCTCTTGATTCTTGTTCCACTTAAATTTCTGTTATGCATTGACTTGTTATCGTACTAGATATATACATATGATATGTCATTTAGAAGAAAAATATGAAATGTGATTGATATGATAGTTGATAGAAAGCGTGAGGATACCCGAGTGGGCGCGAGGGTTAGGGCGTGCCAGAAGATGATTGATCGCTCGACATAGTCGCGATCCTGTTGGCCTTACGTCTGAGGTCGTTAATCTATGTGCACAGCAGACATTTGAATACATGCCGTTCGCCAGGGCATATGTGGCGAGTTATCCTCATGATGTTTCTATCAACTATGTGGGTGCCCGGTTTGGATGGATATTGATACTCTAGCGGGTGGCTGGGTATGGTTATATCTGAGATACTCTTACGGGTGGCGGAGTATGCTCTGAGCCTTCGGACATGATGTGAGACGGGGTACTAGGTGGTGACTGTGTACAGTGGTCTAATATGATTATATTATACCGAGGTGTCGGTGATGATTATGATGTTAACATATTTTATCAGTTATGACATGACATGTTATATACTGCTCATTTATATTATTGATGATACATTCACATATTCATTCATGGCATGATGCTCTTTCTGATTTATATTATTCAGTACATGATTTACTCTTTGTTTGGTATCACTGATTCGGGGGTAAGGTCTATTCACTGAGCCATTTGCTCATGACTCTATTTATTTTTCTTTTCTAACCCTCTCAGATATGTGGTACGTGATAGCGTCTTTAGATATCTTGAGAAGATATTTTAGAACGATGATGAGGTGAGTTATAGATGTGAGACGGTATAGTTTAACCAGATATTGACTTGTACCTGTACTTGATATTTGTACTCTTTTATATTAGACGATGACTTATATCATATAGGTCGAATCATAGTGTACTCTTGTATTAGTCATTTTAGTTGTATCTTGATAGTTTGTTGTGGCCTGTGTAGGTCCTGCCAGATTATGTAGTGGTCTAATGTATATTATTGTGGACTGGGATATTCATATGTTAACATATTTATTTGGTTAATAGTATGATTTATTTGGTGATGGATTATGTGATCATGGATATGTTAGCAGGTAGTATTTGATGATATCATGATTGCATATGTATAGGAGAGTATCTGTGCGTGATGGGCCCTGCCCGTCATGTCGCGTGCGTCGCGCGTGCCGTGTGGGCACGTGGGCGTGCACGTGCCCGTGCCGGGCGGGGGCATTACAACCATACTCTGCCATACGCTAAGAGAGAGAGAGAGAGAGATTTAAAGAGAGAGAGAGAGAAGGCGGTGGAGGAGGAGTAGTGGCGGCGCTAGGGCCCGTCGCGGCCAGCTGGCCGCAGCCGGTTGGCTGCAGCAGCGGTCGCTGGCGCGTGGCGCCCCACCATGTAAGCTGCTTGCATGGGCATAAGGCCGGCCACAATGTGGCCGGTCGCGTCGTGCCCATAATTAATATTTAAATTTTTTTTTAAGATTGGGTTGTTACATTTTCCTTCCCCCTATAAAAATTTGGACCCCGAAATTTAAATCACACTGGTATCATAAGAAAATCCACATATCTAGTTCCACTACTTTCTAATCAAATCGACCATTGTGCAATCTCACCTTTTCAGATTTATAACTTATACTTCACTTATTAGTTTACTCATTAACTCCTAACATTAGACAACCACAAGTAACTCACTTACAAATTTTAAAATTCCTAGACCTAGGTCGATTAGGTAATCACATAAACATCAATAATACCACTAGTATGCAGGAAATCGTACATTCATTCTACAATATAAAAAGTGTCGTCACCTATTAACTGAATCATATTTTACTCCAATGTACCTCAAGTTGTCCTAATTTATCACTTTTCTTGCTAACTACAATAATACACATCGTAATGCCATAATCACCTATGATAATACGATACAACCTGTTTAAGTAAATTATCTTCAATATACTGAATATATACTCCGATCCCAAACATACTCAATAGATTATCCCATAATTCTATCACTAATACCAAGTAGAACGATAAATACCAGTTATTTCAAGGACATTTGAAATACTTAACTCATGCTTCTTTTTCTAGACAAATGATCTCACTAGTCTAAATATACTCGGTATCATCCGATATCCTCATAAAATTTAGGCGATAGCACAAACTCTCTTATTTAAAGTGCACTGCTCATATGCTTAAACCATTATACAAATTACTAGGTAAATTAATATAAGAGATCATACCTATCTATATCAGTCTACAATATCAACGTCTATTCATAATTTACAAATCTATCTATTAATCTAATAGATATATAAATAAATAAATATAAGTATTACCTATATTTATACCTAATTAATCATTAATTATAAAAATTATCATTAATAAAATTATATTGAAGAATATATAATATTATTAAAATAGTTAATGTCTAAATAATCTATTTGCATTAATTAAGAAGAAAAATACCTAAATAAATAACATAAATAAAATAATTAATTAATAAATTAATTAAATCTGCCATTAGTGCTAGGCTCGGCCCAGCATTGTCATGCCCATAATTAATATATATATATATATATATTTTTTTTTTTTTTTTTTAAGATTGGGTTGTTACACTAATCCCCTTCGACCGGCCACTCACCTTATTCCCTTAGGGGCCCACTCCCCCTTCTTCCAATTCATCTATCACCTTACTCTAACCTCTTCCATCATCCATAACCCTTCCACCTCCACTTATTCACCGGTGCCACCCCATTACCGCCGGGCCACCATCCTCCACCATCGCCAAGGATCTCGTGCTTCCATCCACGGATCCAAAGACGGACTCCTCGATGTTCATCTACTAATCAGACGATATCTTGAGATCTCACCGTCCGATTCGTTTAAAACTAAATTTATTGGAAAGCTTATTTTCACGGATAAACATATCAAAATTTCATATCGATCCGACGGTTGCATATTTCAGGATCTATTTTCAAAGTTCCATATCAGATCCTTTCCAGATCTGAAAATCAGGATAGATCGAGCCTTAGCCTAAAGGGGAGATCGTATCACAGAACAATGTCTAAATATTTTGTACACATAACATTATAAAATTAATATATAAGTCAATTGCTAGGGTTAGTGTAGAATTTGAGTATGGTAAAAAAAAAATTCAAGCACTATTTACCTCTATCAATTAGGATAAATTAGTATGCACCTGGTTACAATAAAGGCAAATTGTTGATCTAAATAGATCTATTTTTAATTTATTTACTAAAATAGATAACACCCAAACTTAAATATCAAATTGGTCTATTTTACTGTAGCCTAAGTAAAACACTTAACTGTTAAGTATTTTACTTAAAATGCTAATAAGATCAATATTTTTTTAAGTAAAATGCTAATCTTATAGGCATTTTTATTAAAATACTTTAAATAATGCTGAACTGATTAGTATTTTTAGAAATGATTAATATTTTTAAAAATGCTGATTAGTGTAATATTTTTGTTAGAATTATAATCTCATTTGGTAATAAGTTTGGAACATAGTCTTTTATAAAAACAGAGTTCTAATTTGGTCAAAAACCCCTAACAGCGGTCTCGGTCGTCCTCCTGCGAACCCTGTCACGCGACGCGAGGGCATCACTCGAGCTCTCGAACAACAAGAAGAGCAGAAGAAGTGAGGAGGAAAAAGAAAATGTCGGAATCGTGGCCACCACACGACGACGCGGAGCGGCAAGCAGGCGATGGTATTTCCGAGGCGCCGCCGCCTCTTCCTCCTCCCAAGCCTGTCATTCTCGCCGATCTCAACGTCGATCCTCCCGAGAGCGACGGCGAGGATTGCAACCTCGCACCTGTTGCCGACATCTCCGCCAAGTATTTCCTTCTCTCTCTTGATTTTTGTTTGTTATTTTGTAGATTGAATCTTCCCCTCCTGCAATAACAGTATTGTTTTTTTTTACTGTTTTCATCGGAAGTGTATGTTTGTAATGAAGAAAAAAAGCTAAATGTATGCCTCCGTGCCTGTAGGATTATATATTTTTTACTTTGTTTTTTAAATAAAAAAGTCAAAACACTTTTTTGATCAACTGGGGATTGTACCAATTCGTTAGAATAGAAGTTTTAGGTGGAGGACGACGAACTGAGTAACAATTGATAGTTTTTTCCTTGTAAAATGTGAGAAGAAGAAGAGAGTAAGCACAGAAGCTATAATTCAGTGAATCTTATAATAGGGTTTGAGCGGCTTCTTGTGAGAAGCGAATTAGTAGATAATGTGTACTTTCGATTATCTGTTTAGTTACGTATGACTATCGAGAAATACTGAACAGACTTATGTGGAATTTATGGGTTGAATTGATCCTCCATCTTGTTCATCGTTGAGAAAATTGATGAGATTAGAAATTGTCTATCATCCACTTCTTTAGAATTCCTCCCTCATAACCTTCTTCACTAGAGAAGGACATTGAAATACTTTTCCGACATATCTTTCTGGTTAGAAATTTGAAAGCCCTAAAAGGTGAAGTTTCAAAGCAAGGATTGCCATGCCAAAGGCATGGGACATGCTGGTCTTTGCTCTCCATGACACGTACTGTGGAATGTGCCATGCTGAGCTAGCATGTTGCATAGCCTTAATATGTTCAGAAAATAAATCTTTAAGCCTTTTAGGGGCTAAGTTGAAGTCATCTAACACTCGGTATTGATGTAATACATGCAATTGCTCATAGAAATTGATTTAACTTTCCAGCTTTTTTTTTCCAGATTTTCCCAAGATAGGTCCATTAACTTTTGGAAAATCAAAATTCTCATTGAAGTAAGATCTTTTGAAGTATAATGCACATAGATCAAATACCAAAAGGAGAGGGGTAGCAAATGGAATGAAAGAAATGCCAAATTGGGTCTCATTGAAGTAAGATATGTTTAAAAAGCTAGTGGTGTGGGTCGACACGGTCGAGTGAGGTAATTTATTGACGCGATATGTAGATATGTATGGACTTGTGCCAGCTGACATGGCAATCTATGTTTCAAAGAGAGGTTTATTTTTTTCCAAACCATCTAGATTTGAGTCTAACTACCTTTGCCATGATCAAAGAGACTCCCAAGGCGAAAGAATTAGAAAGCCTTACAAAGCTCCTCCTGATATTGGACCACTTTTGAGGTCTCTCTTTTGAAAGGGATTCATCTTAGTTTTTCTTTTCTAGATAGAAAGTAAAAGATTTTGTGAAACAATGTAGCATTGTTGCCAAAGCTGGATCGATTCTATTTCTTAAATGTGTACTTCTTATGCCAGTTTGATGGAATTCTTTGCCACATAATGGAGTAAGTTGGTATGACATGCGCATCTTTATGCTCTCTATTACTGTATTACCACTCTAACATCTCACCAACTTTTATTTCCTTCTCATACTTACTGCAGTAATGATGAAATCAATAAAGTCAAAAATACTATGATGACGAAAGATTCTGATCTTGTTGAAGGTGAAGGTAAAAATATTATCAAATGGAGAATTGCTATAGGAACTCAATAGTTACCATCTCAACCTTGAAATTTCTGCAGATCCTGATCATCATTGTCAAGGGGCTTCCTTGTTACGTGAGGAAAAAGTCAGCAGTCTGAAAACAGTGAGTTTCTATTTACAAGCTGTATGTTTATCCTTCTTATATGAACTTTGATCTTCTCAGAAGATTCAAAGTTTTGAATATTGGTGAAGCATTTCTTTTCCATTGGGAAATGGAGAACCTAAGGTGTTCATTGAGATCAAGATCTTGTGATCATTAACCCAAAACTGCAATCATGCCTGTGTGAGCTACAGGCCTTTTAGAATACAAGGTGTGTCTTAACTTTTATAAACAATAACTGATTACAATGAGTTATCGGTATTATGTGCAAATGGTGAAACTTCCTAAGTCTAGTTTGATTATACAACATGAATGGATGAAAGGTTAAACACACTGGAAAAAAAAACAAGAAATTAATGAGCAAAGGCCATCAGGTGACAGTAAAGAAGATAGACAAGCTGGGTTGAGTTGGTCACAAAAGAAGCTAGTAACAATTGGTTCCCAACAGAATATTTGCCTATATGTGATCCTTGTAGTATTGCTACCTATAGACTTTGCCAAGCGATTTGTAGAAAAAAACCCTTTAATTTTTTAATTGGCAAAAATAGGATCGTCTATTATTGAATTGCATATTTAGGCCTTTTTAAGACTAATTTACCTTTTCTCTAACCCAACCCAATCATTTAATCTCGATGCGCATATTGTTAAAAACTAGAGTGTACCTTTTGTATAAGCGATGCATATAAAAATCACCACCTTTAATAATAAATAATAATAAAATTTTAAATTAAATAATATTAAGATTTTCTACAATTTAAAACAAAAATTTACTTATTTGGACCAAAACAAGCCCAATCAGTTGGGCAGGGCTGTAGTTGGCTTGCAGCCCACCCAACCATACATCCATACATTTAAATGGATTGGGCCAAAGGCCCAATCCAATTAAGTTAGCTGAATCGGGTCGAGTCCCTTGGATTTGAATCCAGTCCCGAATCCATCACTTAAGGGATAAAGGCGAGACTCGGGTTGCCCGAGTCTGCCTTCTTCATCCCAAAAGGACCGACGAGAGAGAGACGTCGACGGTCTTTGTCGCTAGTAGTTCGTAGGTCGTGCCTGGGTCTTCCTTACATTCTCAATGACTTCAAAGAGGAGAGGGACATCGACAATGGGGACCGGCGGTGGGAGGCCTTCCACATATGGCCGATGGCGATTGGAGCCACAAGGGCTCCAAAGGTGAATATCTACGACAGGAGGCCAACGACGTGAAGCTTTTAGTTGTGGAGTGACAGCGACTCGAAGCCGCGGTTCAGCGTGATTAGCCGACGAAACTGCGATCCTCTGAATTAGGTATTTCTATTTTAACCTATTAAACTTGAATTATATTTGAAGGGTGAGAGAAGGCTTACCAAGTAGTCACATGGTGGTTTCCAATTGCTCCGACGGCACTCTGATAGTCTGATTCCTTAGCAACGACTTTGACGGTAAGGAAAGAAGAAGAAGATAGGGAAGAAAAAGGGGGAGGGGGAGGGGGGAGGCTAAGGTAGGTCAAAAGATAGGATTAGGGTTTTTAATTTATAGGTTAAGTTTTAATTCTAATCTTTAATCAAATTTTGATTCGGAGTGGCCGGAAATCCCGTAGCCACTCTCGTCGCGTGATTGAGAAGGAGAGGGAAAGGGATTGCACACGCAGTGCACGTGTGCCCTCTTCTCTCTCAAATTTTTTATTTTATTTTTCAATTCCCACAATAGCTCATACAACTAGATGAGTGTAGTACACTATTAATTTTCTTTTGTATATACTATATTGGTTACAACTTATATATAAGTGTATAATGTATATTTTTATATTAAAAATGCTAGACTGCCTTGTTACCTGTCTTGTCGCCTGCCTTCTGCTTAGGCACTAGATCGTTGGGTGACTCTGCTTGCCACTCGCGGTCGACTTTCAAAACATTACTGGTACCTGAGTCCAAGAAATATAAACTGTTGCAATGCTTACTTGTTCGTCTACTAGATTCTGCTTTGTATATCTTTTTATGAGGCTGATTTCAGTGTCAGAATGTATGTTTTTATAGAATCACTTAAGAATGTGTACTATAAGTTGGTCTTTGTTTACAGGGCTTAGTTCATGTGGCACGAAAGATGCCAAAGAATGCCCATGCACATTTTATACTAGGTTTGATGTATCAGAGGCTTGGTCAACCACAAAAGGTAAATTGAGTTCTGCTTTGAGTTTCTAACACAAGTATTACCTGTTATTGCTATGAAATCTTTTTTTTTTTTTGGCTTTTGTTAATCCTCAGGCAGTCTTGGCCTTTGAAAAGTCATCTGAGATATTATTACGAGATGAGGAGGAAGTCCAAAGACCAGATTTGCTCTCGTTAGTGAGGATAAACCATGCACAGGTGCATTAGCTTATGAGTTGAATCATTGCCTTTTGCGTCATTAGATCTTTCTTTTCTAATGCTGTTTATAGGATGTATAATTGAACACTAATCTTAGCATTAATATTGTTTTTAATGCAGTGCATTTTGCAAGCATCTACTGGGGATAGTTCTGATAAAGATATTGAAGCAAGTGAACTGGATGAAATCCTTGTGAAATTGAAGTGTTCCTTGCAATCAGATGCCAAACAGGCAGCTGTTTGGAATACCCTTGGTCTTATACTTCTTAGAAGTGGTCGTCTGCAGGTGCCCTTGTACCAGTGATGTTTGCATATATTTATATTTTTGATCATCTGGCAACATTTACTTGTTATTATGATTTGCTTTTTGCTAATTTTGTCTCACTTTGTCCAGAGTGCTATTTCAGTTTTATCATCTCTCTTGGATCTTGCTCCTGATTATTTGGATTCCCTTGCTAATCTTGGAATTGCTTACCTTCAAAGGTACAATGACTAGAATGACCTTTTGAATTCTCTACTTGTAATGACTTGTTTCATACTTTCTTTCTCTTGGCTTTTAGTTGATGCACGCATAATTGGTCTAAGCTGAGCTCTCACTCAAGTTCTGAAATTCCATAGAAAATCAACAAGAAACCTCCATTTTTATTTTTCTAGGCATATTAAGGAGTTCTCATTATCTTGTGAAAACTAGATTACTTGTGTTTTTTTTCTAATGTCTTTGTTCTTTCAGTATGTGTGTGAGGACCCTTAGATCCTTCTGCTTGTAGATGGTTGAGGTGTAACACCCACCTCCAAATACACGTGCCCCACACGTGAGTAGAACCCACGTGGTTTCCACGTGACTTGTTGGTTAATATTTATACATAATATACAGTATAAAACCTAATATTTTCATAAATATAATAAGCTAAATGGAGTTTAAATTACTACATGTCGCAACAAGCTCCAAAATACGTATTCATACACCTCATCAAGACAAATGCCCGCGCATGGGCTACAATTCATATAACTTATTTTACAATACTAAAACAAATAAAGAAAAGTATAATTAGATCTTTACCAGTCAAGGTTCCTAGTATCGGGATCGAGATCGGTATCGACCGTCTAGAAAAACGATACGTATCGGCCGTTCGTATTGGATTTGAACTATTTTTTAATTATATAAAATTTTAAATATTATTTAAAAATACAGAAAAATGCAGAAAAATTTAGAAAAAATGATAAAAAAATAAGAAAATAAAATTTACTCACATATGAAGTCTAAAAACTTAAAAAATGTAGTAACTTACTCAAAATTTAAAACTTTGATGAATACCGAGTTGGTTCTCGTAAATTTCTATAGTCTTCATCATTATAATCACCATAAGTTTGTAAATATTGATATCTGGGACCTGATACTCCAAAAAGTGATTCCATCATACTAGTCATATTGTATGGATCTTGTTGTGTGACTTGCGTCTGAGGAGGATAATAACTAGCATTTGGATCTTGTGCCTAAGAATACTAAGGATACTGAGGATAATGACTAGCATATGAATCTTGTGATGGCTCCAAACAATAAATATTCGATGTACTATAATCATAGGAACCAAAATGCATTTCATGACGATGTTGTTGATATGTATATATATTTTCAGTTTTTCTGTCTTCAATCCTTATGCCTTTGACTTTCCTCAACAAATATAGACGGAACGATTTCACCACTATATATATCATCAGGACTATGACTAGTACTAGTAGGTATACTATCTCTCGCTGCTGAACGACTTGTACTAGCTTCTGCCCTCGTCGTGGTCTCTCCCAATATCTCATTTAACCATGGGTTATCTCTGTCATCTAATAACCTGTTTTCTATTTCTCTGATCCACGGAGTTAAGGGGTCTTTTTCATCAAAAATATAATTTAAATCAATCGATTGTTTATTTTCTGCCTTTCTTTAATTTCTCTCCCTTAATCTCATATTATAATGACAAAAAACTAACTTCGCTAATCTTTCCATTGTCAATCGGTTGCGTGTTTTTCTGTGGATTAAGGAGAAAGTAGTCCAATTTCTTTTACACTATGATGAAGACACCAGTGTTTTGAAAATCAGAAAAGGCGGCCGCCATGGCGGGGCGGTGCACCGGCCGCCCCGCCATTCGGTATGGCGCTCGCATAAGGCGGGCTGCCGCCTTGGCGAGTCGCCTGAGCGCCAAAAGGCGCTAGGTGGGCCGTTCACCCGATAAGGCGGAATGGCGGTTCGGCCCGCCAACCAGCCTTATCGGGTTACAAATAGGTATAGGGTCGGGTTATTATCCACTAAGATAACTAACTCATTAACCTTAATATAAAAACTCTCTTCTCTTCTCTCTCTCTCTCTCTCTCTCTCGCTGCTCTCCTCTCCCGAGTCTCGGCAGAGAAATTAGAAACCCTAAAGGGCCTAAATCTCCGATCCTCTTCAGCTCTCCCATCCACGACCGCCAACGGCGAGCTCCAAGGTAGCTAAAGCGGCGGCTAGTGGCATCGTGCAGCAACAGCAAGAAGCGGACGAGTTGGCAGGGAGCGAGAATGGACGGCGAGAAGCGAAAGAGGTACGATCCTCTTTCCCTCTCTCTTTCACTCTCTCCCTCTCTCACTCTCTCTCTCTCTCTCTCTCTCTCTCCCCTTACAGTCTCACTCTCTCAATTGAGCAAATCGAATGTCCTTTTCTTTAAATCTGTTTTAATTAGTTAATCAGTTATGATAGGCAATTAGACAAAATGACAAGTTAAAAGTCGACTAAATTATCTGTTGGAGAAGAAATGCTTATAAAGTTGTAAATTAGTAATTATCTATTAATCACTTAATCCGTTGAAATGTTTTAATCTGTTAAATGTTAATCACTTAGTAATTAGTCTATCCGTTTGTTTGTCAGTAATTACTGTATGTAATGTATATTGTATATATTTATTTATTTATTTATATTTTTTTATATTAAAAATACTAAACCGTCTTGTCACCCGCCTTGTCGCCTAGGCGCTAGGCGGTGGGGTGACCGCCCGCCACCCGCCACCTGCGGCCGCCTTTCAAAACATTGGAAGACATAGTTTGACTTAAATCTTCTTTGCTATTGGCGTCAAATTTGGTACCTCCTCCTATCCATAGATAGACCACTATTCAGCTGGAGTGTTATTAGATATAATTGCAGCAACTTTAGCAGTACTGAATTGCCCAGCTCTCAATGTATATCTCTTCATCTGAAATCAGAAATATATTATTAGCTTATTGCATACTGATTATATTAAAAGTTAAAACTTGAAACAAATAATAATAAAATTATTTAATTGAATTATAACTCACTTCTTTATCGCAAAGGATTTGTTTATGAATATTGGGCTCAAGCTTGCTGATTACCTTCCTAACCCCCGACAAGACTTCACTATCATTATTGACATTTTTAGAGAATTGAAATCTTGGATTTAGAAAATATCTTGTAGAAATTTAAAATTTGTAAGCATTCAAATTTTAAATATTCATAAATAAAAATAAATTAGTAAATTAAAACTTAAAAGCATGGCTACCAGCAGCATGTTTATCCCTATGTAGTTGTTTGTTCCATCTATAATCAATCATTTTTCCACCACTTCCTATAGCTTTGGCCCACATTTTTTTTATTGATTATTTTGCTATGTCCATTGCATCATATAAGAAACATCTTAGACTTGTCATCACTATCTATAAGTCTTAATACTTTGATAAGAGGCTCAAATACTGCGGTGACAATTGTAATATTATCTCAAAATGCATTTTCAAGAGCGATATTTTTCAAAGTTTCACTTAAAGATTTATCTTTAAGTTTCATACTTAATTTTTATAGATCACTCTTGTGATGTAAACATCTACATAATATCATCCTTGTAGCGCATGATGCTTTCCAAAGCTAAAAAGTGAGTGACAAATCTAGTGACCCCGGGTTTGATGATCTCCCTACCACCAGTCATCTGTCCGAGTAAATTAAGAACCTAACCATGGTTATATATAAAATTTATTAACCTCTGACCTTCACGTATGACCATGTCAATTTCAGGCTCTTTTGTAATATCCTCTAACATTATATTAATACAATGTGCAGCACATGACGTCTAATATAAATGAAATCTTTTTATCATCAGTAAATTTTCAGCAACTTTATAATTTGCCTCATTATCAGTAACCACTTGGACTATATTTTTTTCATCGATTTCTTGTACTACCTCATCCATCAACTAATAAATATAATCTGTATTTTTGAAATGAGCAGTAGCATTCACAGACTTTAAAAATATTGTCCCCATGCCAGAGTACACTGAAAAATTAATTATATTTCTTTTGTTTTGTGTACTCCACCCATCACACATTAGTGTACAACCAAATTCATTCTAATACCGTTTAAATGTCTCAATGTAAGTATGAAGTTCATCTACCTCTGAGTCAAGATATTTAGTAGCAATATCATTTGAACTAGGAAGCGGAACACCATGCCCTACTGATTGTATAGCATCTACCATAGTGTGATAGTAAGGACTATCAGCTACATTGAAAGGAATATGGTTATAGAATAAAAATTTAGAGATAGCCCTACTAATGTATTTCTTTGTATTTTTAATTCTTTTAAGAGCTGTCTTGATGGAAGTCTGTGTACGACCCTTTTTTTTTTCTGAAGATATGTATCCATTGGTCTAATATTTTCAGACTCTGCTGTAACACTAGGAGTCCTATGGGTAGAATGTTGCCCCCATATTCTCTCTCTCGTATATTAACTGATCTAGATCTCTGAAAGTTACCACCAGTTTTCTCATCTCTTCCTTTTCTCTATGAATATTTCTGCTTTTTTTCATTGCCTTCCTCACCTGTCTCTCCTCATCCTCCTCACTTTGCTCACTGCTATCATCATCAATGTGTACAGGATTATGCATCAATTCTTCACGAACCATTGACTCTCTTTGTTGTGCAGATTGTTTATCTTTCTTTTTGCCAATTAAATGAGCCAATATCTGCTTTCTAACTTCTAAAGACACTTGAGTGCAAGCTGCTACATTTCCTTGTCTTCCAGCTAAATGTTCTTTCAAACGGTTGACACCATCATTCATTTTCTTTCCACACTAGTTGCATTTAACATGTCTTTTATCTTGCCCAATAGTGCCGCAATGTTGCCACCCAATGTCGGTATCATATTGCTTCTCTTTTGGAGCCATTGATATTTTAACTCTACAACTAAAAAATATAAACAAAAATCAAAATAAAATATAAAAATAACTTAAAATTTATGAGGCATAACTACATAAGCAGCATCAGGTGCTACAGCACCAGTAGTGCAGTAGTAGCACCTGCTGTAGGTGCAGCTGCTGCACAATGAAAAAAAAATTAAAAACAAAAAAAAAAACTTACCCAAGGTTGTCGGAGATCGAGGTTGTCGAATTTTCGTTGGAGGACGTCGTCGGAGGTTGAGGTCACCGGAGATCTACTCAGCCGCCGGTGAGAGAGACCTGTGAGAAAGAGAGAAAGAAAGAAAAGAGAGAGAAAAAAAAGAGAGAAAGAAAAAAAAGAGAGAGAGAAAAGGGAGAGAGGCAGGTGTGGGGGTGGGGGGTGGGGACATTAATTATTGATGTCCCCTAAGTCGGATTCGACCTGTTCCCACTTGTTTCGACCGAAACCCCAACCAAAATGAGCAAACCGACTGGGATCGGGATCGACCAAAATTGGAAACCATGTTACGAGCTCCTCCACAGACTCGGGGTTATCTACTTATTTGAAAAATATTTTCACCAAAGGTGGTGAGCATAAAGCTCAGCAAGTATAGATCTCTACAATCCAAAAATAGGATAACGAAGGATGTCACATATATATGCCAACATAATTATAGTAATGCGTCCATACAACATATTCATATCAATAGCTCACATGTATTAAATAAAGAACACATGATATGTATCATTTAAACTATCAAGTCATTTATATGAAGCTCACACTGAGCCATCGCCATAATTATCATAATATGCTCAAAGAGCTATCAATCACATAATAAACATAAGCTCACACATCATCTCAAACATCGAGGAGGGATAGACAACTAGCTGTAATGTCGCTCGTATATACCTGACGGTGTTGCATATGACTAGTTGTTTGTGGCCACTAGGCTAAAGACCCCAGTTGTAGGCTCATAATCATCAAAATCATCATCGTCTAGTAAATCATCACACAGAGTAGAATTATTACTTGTAGCGAAATCATCGCAGGAGAGCGAATCATCGCATACAACCGAAAAGAGTTCACAGCTCAATAGATACCCTAACCCTGCGTCATCGAGTACCGCTAGGTCACAATTCCTACCTCTCAATCAATTTCAGATCACCTAGTGTCTAGTCTCAGTACTCGGTAGTGTTACGCCTGCTCAAACCGGCGAACGCGGTGCTTGATAGTCCCCTCTTGACCTTACAACCTCAGACATTGGTTGATATAAATATAGGTAATAAATATATATTCTGCCCCTTAACCCTGAGCTAAGCGGATAAACGGGCACTGTCGAGATAAAACTTAACTACAAAGTGATACGTGTAGGTGGTGCAGTGATTAACGTCATCAATCATAACTTATAAGACATGCACATTGAAGATATCATAATAAATACTGCTCCAATAATCCATGAATAACTATGAAGTAGTAAATTAAATATAATTATGCTGAACAATGAATAAACATCTACCTATATATAATATGAATACGATGAACTCATAAAGTAAAACATCACTTTAATTTTACATTATTCCTAGATTACAGAGAATTCACTTGCCTGACATCGCTTCTAAGTTAACCAACTCCAATTGTGCTATGGGATTCTCTTTGTATGGTAACGGATCTACTAATATGACGAATATAATTGTCGATGAGTAACTCTAATCCTAATTTATACAATTAATTTAAATAATAACAATAGGTTGTCAATAGGATTTCTATGTCGGGTTATAAGTATAAGATCTTCGAGTCCCAAACTATAGTCCACAATTCCTAATGGAATATCACCAACTCATTACTTGAAAGTGATGAATGTAACAATCTAAGACTTCGGCCCCCATTTTTTTGGGTTTAGGGAAGGCCTAAACTAGTGTAGGGACCCCCTAAACCAGTTTAGTAACCAAACATTAAAATAACTTTATTTTCCTTAATCAAGTTCAGTCCTCAATAAATAATTAAATAATAATATATAAAATTTATTATTCTTTTAATTTGATTCCAATTTTACTCTTGATGTGACTTACATTTATCACTATAATGCCTTGTCAATCTTATCTCTTCTCATTTTTCTCCTCTCTTTTAAAATACTCAAATATTTATATTGTAAATATTATATTCTCATGTAATGAGAACCCTAGAAATAAAATAAAAATTATAGGAAAATAGTGTAAATAATTTGAGCAGATAAAATATAATTATTTTTAAAATATTTTTACTAAAAATATCATTTAATATAGGTTTAATAAAAAATTATATAAAATAAAAGCAACTCGTCGGTTATTAAAAAGGGTGTAAAAACATTGTTTTGTAGGTTTAAAAATAAATTTGCGGGATTAAGGTTAACTAAATTGGCCGATTTGCGAGCTTAGAAGGCAGCAAAGGCTAGTTGACCGGCTTACAAAAGAAGCCAACAAATGTTGTTTTGCGGGCTTAAAAATAAAATTATAGGCGTACGGAAGAAAATTGCTATATAAATTAATCGTACACATCCAACGATTATGTAATAAATATCATGTGATGTTTATTTTAAAAAAAATTAAAAAAATCGTGATGAGTCACTACTGTGACATTTGCAGGCTTATATGTTATATATTTGCGGGCTTAGTCGGATTATTTGCTAGCTTAGAATATGAAGTCTGCAAATAAGAAAAATAAGTCTGTATACTGAGACTTGTCAAATCATGTCTAATCTAATCATCACTGTCCTCTCTTCTCTCTCATCTCTTTCAGCAAGGAAAATGGAGAGAGAACAATTCCATTTGTGGGCTTAATCACAAGACATGTTCAGTTTGTAGATTGGATTTGCAGGCTTAATCGCTCCTAGTGTGTTCAGTTTGCGGACTTGATTTGCAGACTTATATAAAAAACATAAGGCAGCAAATATATCTCCCATATTCATTTAAGCCACCAAATTGTTATCATAAACACCATATAAGCCTGCAAATAATTTGAAAATTATACTTAAGCTCGCAAATGACTATCATAGACACCACATATTCATTTTCAGCCTGCATATATATCTCCCATATTGATTTAAGCCTGCAAATAATTATTTAATGCATATTTTACATTAATAACAAATATAACAATTATATAAACTTAAAGGCAGCTCATACACCTAATGTTAGGATTATAATAGTGATGGTATAACAATAAAAAAAATAACATAACATCTAATGGTAATTTCCTTAATTAATAAAATTGTAAGATAATTTTTATTATGAAAGTAGCTAGGACAATAGAAAAAGACAATTTAAAAAGAGCCTACTTGGGCACTAGGCCTGCAACCCAATACTTATGCAATTAAAGAGAAGTGGGTAAAAGGGTCCTACACTTAGATAAAAGGAGGAAGAATACTCTTTCTGACGTGGCACAGGATTAACACTGACAAAAGCCAGAAAAGAGCTCATAAGATAAATAATGAGTTTTCATGGTGAAATTTTACCAGGGAATCAAGGGAGCTAGCAAGGGGTACTAATACGATGATGACGATGAGACGAAGATATTTGGATAGACATGAGGTTGAACGGGGGTGACAAGCCAACAAATTTCGCTGGTGAAGATAAGATGCAAAAGAGTAGCTAAACACAAAATAATTAACAAAAATGAAATTATCTTGTAGAGATGATAGATTACATATCAATGAGTTTGATGGTGGTCAAAAGGGTGTAATGATGCTCCGTTGGCAAGTAATTGTTGTTGCAATCTTGGTTGGGAAACGAATGAGTTGGAGAAGAAGAGATGAGAAACAAGGAGAGGCCCCTTAAAAGAGATGGGAGAAGAATAATAAGAACATAAATCCAAGGTTTTAAAGATGATAAATATGAAATCTAATTGGGGATTTCGGATGTTTATCACCCACAAAAATAGGAAAATGTGGAGAGTAGGGGATGATACTGTAGCGCACACGTTGTTTGTTTATTTGTTGTACAGTTTGAAGACAAGTATCTTAGTCAACGTCTCTAACTTCCTTTTCATAAGCTCTTTTCAAAAGGATTTGGGGTACTGTGTCCTAATTCTATGAGCTTGAATTATGACCAACATGTATACCTTGATACTAGTTCTAAAAGAGCTTAGGTCTGGGCTGTCTCAGGTTTGACCACAGGCGAACCCATTTAAATTGAAGTTAAATAGGGATTTTGGTTTGGATCCTGTCCGTTCATGCCATCACTTCTCTAATGTCTCCCCTTTTCTCAATGTTGGCATAGTGACTGTGCCTGGCAGCACCATGCATGCTGCCTGGCACGTCTCCTGCTGTCAAAGCAAGTAAATCCTTGGATGGGTTTGCCACTTGTTATAATCTTCATTCATTTATCCATTTGTCAGTTATACATTGTAATATTTCTTGTTGTTACAATTCATTTCTTTTAGTAAATTGAATCTGAATTACTCAAAGGAATACCTTTCAGTGGGAATTTGGAGCTTTCTGCCAAATGCTTTCAAGATCTTGTTCTAAAAGATCAAAATCATCCTGCTGCCTTGATTGATTACGCTGCTCTCCTATTATGTAAATATGGAACAATTGTTTCAGGTAAGACATTGATGCATTGAGTTCCATCAAGTAATTTCCCTTACCTATTTGGTGCATGGCAGCTAATTTCAGGTTCTTCTGTATGCTTATTTTTAGACAGCTTTCATCTCTCTAGTGTCTATTGGAAGTTATTTCTTCTTTCTTGTATGTCTATTGAGTACATTATTGTTGTTCATGTTCACCAACTTGTTTATTTGCAATTGAATATAGACTATGACATTTTTCTGTTATTCATTTTGTACTGTAAGATGGATTATATTTGCCGCAGATTTTTGCATATTTATTTCAGCATCAGATGCATTCCTCTCTTTTCTAATGGGAAAGGCATGGCATCACCTATGCCTCTTAATAATTTTACTTTTGAAAATTGAAATCCCTTTATGAATTCAAATAAGAACCTTATATTCTATTGTGATGCTTCTTAAAATTATATCAGGGGTCCAGTGGGAAGTTCCTTTTTGCCTTTGGAGCTCTGAACACACTATACTCAGTTGTCTTTTGCATTTGCGTAAATAAGTTTAAGAAGGAAAGTTGTGTCTGTTAGATGCTAATAGCTGAAGAGGGAGGAAAGAGCAACCTGAGTGTCCGATGTACAATTTTCTGCGTAACATATCTTTTAATGGAATTCATTATGAAAATATTATGTCATTAACTATTCTGCCATCTTTTTCAATGACTCCTACTACTATCATCTTTAGGAACTACTTCCTTATCCTTGCTAATATTGTTCTTGAAGGAATTCCGCAGATGCCATACTCAGGCTACTAAATAAGCTAGTAGACTTTGCCATTATGTATATCTCATTTGATTAGGATTAAATCATCTTCAGTTCTCTCATTTCTATGGCGATTTCTACTTTCTTTGCCTTTTGCGGTGTGTGAATTCTATCCATGATGACTTTTTAGTTACTGATTACTCTTCTTTCTCGTACTCCTTAAATGAATGAGGCAGGAGTTTTTGGTAACATAGAAGTTGGTTAACTTATTTAATGGCCTGATTTGATTTCTTCAGGAGAAGCCATGCAACTATAAGGTGATTGTAAATCTTTTTTGAGAACTCCAAATTCGGTTGCAATCAACCAAGGTTTCAGAGTAACCCAGCAACTTGCTTTTGGATATAATATGCTGACTGACACAGGCTAATAAAACTTACATCTGATTGCTAGGTCATGGGGTTTAGAACTTTATGAGCAGCATATTGGGCACTAATGTATTGACAAGAATGTTAGACCATAAAGAAGCTATCATATCTCATTTAAGTTGGGCCAGTCTGTTTATGGGGTTCCATACCTTGGGCCTTTATGTTCATAATGGCGTCATGCTCGCTTTTGGTACTCCGGAAAAACAAATCTTGATCGAACCCATATTTGCCCAATGGATACAAATTTGCTCATGGTGAAACTTCATATGGGTTCGATATACTCTTATCTTCAACGAGAGGCCTGGCATTCAATGCAGTTCGAAACATATGGTTACCCAGATGGTTGAATGCTGTTAATGAGAATAGTAATTCACTCTTCTTAACAGTAGGCCCTGGGGATTTCTTGGTTCATCATGCTATTGCTCTAGGTTTGCATACAAATACATTGATTTTAGTAAAAGGTGCTTTAGATGCACATGGTTCAAAATTAATGCTGGATAAAAGGATTTCGGTTATAGTTTTCCTTGCGACGGCCCAGGACATGGCAGTACTTGTGGTATTTCTGCTTGGGATGCATTTTATTTGGCAATTTTCTGGATGTTAAATACCATTGGATGGGTTACTTTTTATTGGCATTGGAAACACATCACATTATGTCAGGGTAACGTTTCATTAATGAATCCTCCACTTATTTGATGGGATGATTAAGAGATTATTTATGGTTAAACTCTTCACAACTTATCAATGGATATAATCCTTTTGGTATGAATAGTTTATCGGTATGGGTGTGGATGTTCTTATTTTGACATCTTGTGTTTGAGCTATTAGATTTATGTTCTTAATTTCCTGGTGTGAATATTGGTAGGAATTGATTGAAACTTTAGCATGGGCTCATCAACGCACACCTTTGGCTATTTTGATTCGATGTAGAGATAAGCCAGTGGCTCTTTCCATTGTGCAAGCAAGATTGGTTGGATTGGCCCACTTTTTTGTGGGTTATTCACTTATGCAGCTTTCCTAATTGCCATTACATCAGGAAAATTTGGTTAATATTTATTATTATTTTTATGTACTATATCAGCAACAATTTCATTTATTTCGATAGAGAGGGAGGCTTCGCCTTCTTATATTTTTACATCTAGGATCCGAACTGTATCATTGATAATAATAGGAACTGAACATTATATTATGGCAAAAAAAAAGTTTGATTCAGAGGGAGAACATACAGCAGAAATTAGCACAGAAATATCATTTGATTCGTCGATCCTCAAGAAAAAAAGAAGCAAAGTTTCATCGTTGAGTGAAAAATTGGAAATTAATGGAAAATCACAATCCCCACCACGTAATAGTGCACCTATATGTCTTCATCGATGCTGTTTTTTTGACTGGAAGACCTAGAGCTAACTATTGAGACTTTGGGCTATCCAGACACGTACTTCGAGAAATGGTTCATGCATGTTTGTTACCAGGTGCAACAAGATCAAGTTGGTAAGGATAAAGACTTAGGCTATAGGTTCCAAACTCCCAATGTTCATGAGTATGATTGTATGCTTAAATCTTGTGACATGTTTGAAGTGCATAAGCCATGTGCTACCTCAAACATGCTTGGTGTTTCCCAATACTTATTGTTTCATGTAGCATAACAAGCCACAAAAATGATTTGTTGTTCAACGGTAAGTACCATCTCAACAAGTTGTCAGTATGTTATGTGCTGAATTATATGCATTATGCTGCTTGGCACTTAGAAGTTGAAATATTGCAATCAATATTGTTTTGTGAAACAAGATTCTAACCCTTTGTGGAGAATAAATGGAGTAGCAATCTGGTCTTTGTGTTGGGTTGACAACATAATTTTAAGCTTGACATGCCAACCCAAATGCAACATCCTTTTACTCGTATAACCATGTTGTATTTAAATATTTGACCTTGATACAACCCAAATGTGACACGAATATGATATGAACATGATTTGAACATGACAAGAACAGAATAATTTATAGGGGTTGAATTGGAGATATGAGTATGACCCATTTAATATTCATGTTAAACAGGTCAACCTGTTAATGACATGAACCTGTTTATGTTGGCCATGAGGAGAGAATCCACCCTTAAGTATAATTAGAAATATTATTTCCACTAACATGAGTACGATCAATTTAATATTTCTATTACATACTCAGCACATTTTTGACATGAATCTATTAATCTATTTTTAGGGTCTTGCGATGTGCCTTGTGTTAACATGTTAGGAGGAAAATTGCCACCATTAAGCATAACTAGAATTATTATTTGCACATTAACTTATAGCGGTTGAATTGGGTTAAGCGGGCTGAGAATGGAAATATGAGTATGACCCATTTAATATTCATGTTAAATAGGTCAACCTGTTAATGACATGAAACCTTTTTATGTTGGTCATGAGGAGAGAAGCCACCCTTAAGTATAGTGAGAAACATTATTTACACTAATACTAGTACCATCAATTTAATATTTGTGTTGCATAGCCCAGCACATTTTTGACATGAATCTATTTACGTATTTATAATATCTAGTATCTAAACCCATTTAGGGTCTTAGGATGTGCCTTGTGTCAACATGTTGGGAGGAAAATTGCCACCAGTAAGCACTAGAATTATTATTTTCACAAAGTTAGAGCATTTTGCATTAAATCATTCAAACATATTTCTTATATTGTTTAAAAAAGGAAATACACTAACAGGAAACAGTCAACCTAACATATCAGAAGATCACCTAAACTAGTATTGGTAGGGGTTCTCAATATCATTTGGAGGTCATTTTTGTGCAGCTCTTAATTAGTCCATAAATAAGAATTTATCTGTTATTGTACATGTTTATGACTATGTCTTGATGATATATGGTTATAATGCTTCTTCTGTAACCATAGTTTCATGCGTCACATTAATATCCTTGATTCTTTTGAATTTTGATCCTCAACACTAATTTAGCTCTTCTTATGAACTTGAGATATCTAATCCTTGCATTTCACAAACTGGTCTTTTGATTTTACTGTTCCTACTGATTCTCTGTCTTATTCTCATCTATATTCCCCATTGTCCTTAATTATACAGCATTCATGTACCTACTACAGTGTACAGAATATATCTTCACATAGGAATGTCTTAATCACATGAAATCCATGAACCAGTCTCCATTTTCTCCAAAGTACATAACTTAGAAGAACATTGTTTTGGAAAATCTGGATCCCAGTCAGTTAAGATATTACGAGAGTTAAATGGATAATAAGTTTATTTGTTGGAACAGTTCATGTACCTACTACAGTGTACAGAATATATCTTCACATAGGAATGTCTTAATCACATGAAATCCATGAACCAGTCTCCATTTTCTCCAAAGTACATAACTTAGAAGAACATTGTTTTGGAAAATCTGGATCCCAGTCAGTTGAGATATTATGAGAGTTAAATGGATAATAAGTTTATTTGTTGGAACAGTTCAAAGTCTGTGCAGGAAGCAGGACTTGTTCTATCTAATGATGATTTGATAACATAATAATTATTATGTGGAGTGGCTTTAAACATTTTGCATAAATATGTTGGTTATCTTCTATTAGATAATTGATTCCCTGCGTGAACTAGCTAGAGTTGCGAGGATGTTTTAGCAAGTGATCAGGCTATTAACTCTGTACCATGTCGAGTTTTAGGTCCAGGTGCCAATGCAGTCGAAGGGCCTTATCCACATCAAGTTGAAGCTGTAAAAGTAGCAAAGGAGTGCTTAATAGCGGCGGTGAAGGCTGATCCTAAAGCTGCACCAATTTGGACAAACCTTGCGAATGCCTATTATGTGGCTAGAGAACACCGGAACTCAAAGAAGTGCTTGGAGCAGGTAGTAACATGCCATCGAATGATTTTCTTTTTGAACCATCTAATATACGTTTTCAAGGCCATTGTTGAAATTTTGAGTTGATTTTAAGTTGATCTAACCAATGATGGCCGTGCCACAGGCACGGACCGTGCTGACCACCAGCTGGCATGGCACGGCATGGCATGTGCTGCGACATTTGTCGGCCGTGCCGTAAGAGAAGGAGAGAAAAAGGTAACGGATACTCATCTTCGCCTTTGCAGTTGTTGTCGCCATTGCTCGCCGATCGCCACTCGCCGTCGTCATCGCTTCGTCGGGTGCCCTAGCCCGAGAGAGAAGAGAGATCAAGAGAAAGAGAGAGAGAGGGGGCAGGGGGGAGGGGAAGATCCGGACCTGCAACTTAAGTTTTTAACCCCCCCTCTCTCTCTCGAGCTAGGGCACCCGACGAAGCGACGACGACGGCCAGTGGCGATCGGCGACGGGTATCTCGACGACGAGGTCGATGGTGAGCGACGAAGCTATTAGGAGGGGTGTTGTGCGGCACCCCTCGTGCCACGTGCTGGTACGCCGCCGGCACGGCCATCCATGGATCTAATAATAAAATTCTAGTTAATATTTTCTAAAGTTCTGTTGTTTAGGGATGAATTAAGGGAGTGTATAGCTTAGTCTTTGACTCAAGAATTGTTTTTTTCATTACTTGTTGGCCTTGTTGATTTCCTATGAGAATTATCTTTAAATAGCTACAATTGGATTCCAGGTAGTAGTAATGAAGTTCTTGTTTTGCCTAGTAACTTTATTGTTAACTCCATATCCCCAAATCTTATCTAGTTTGTTGGATTATTTTTTTTTTATTGATTAATCCTTTTTATGCTCCTCTTGGCGAAATGCCTACCATTTATCATTAAATTTGTTGTGTCCTTAATGTTCTTCTCTGTGAGGTTTTATGCATTCTTCATATTGGATTTTGTGGAAGTCCTATAGATCATCTGTTACTTCTTTTCTCCTATGGATGTTTTCCTTGAACTTCCCATGTCATTGTATAAATCTTCTAAATGAATGCCATTTCATAAGCTTTTACCTTGTGGTGCAACCACCTGTTTTGATTTTGGTGAGGAGGAATGGAGGATGCAAATATTGTTTTTCTTCTTTTTCTTTTTCTTTCTTTTATTGCAAAAAATAATAGCCTAGTTACTTGAGTGGAGAAATGATATTGCCTTTCAGCTTTAAGATTATTCCTTCTCCATTGATTTCTAATTTCTATATAGTTCCTTAGCCTCTACAATCTCTACATATGGACATAGTAGCAACGATGGCCATGCCACTATCGGTACACGCCCCTCCATGCTAGTGACGCATTTATGATATTTTTAATAAACCTTTTAAGATATTTAGATATGTTTTTAGATCTTTGGTATGTCAATCATTAGTTTTTGGTTTAAATATATATATATTAAAACTTTTATTATGTGTTTTATCTTTAAATTATTTTTGTAAATGACCTTATTTTATTAAAGATAAAGTAATAGTTAAATACAAATATTATTCAACACATAATATGATTGAATACATTCATTAAAACTAATATTAATGACTGAATATTCTATAATATAGTTGAATACTCCATAATAAAATTGAACACATAATATTAATTGATAATAGTTCAATAATTAAAATTAATATCTAGTTGGATGTAGAACGGCGAGGAGGATCGAAGACTTCATTTGCTAGCACAAGAATAACATGAGAATGTTGCATTAAGTGCTGTCGATATTTTTTCCATTGATAGTATTGCTTGTAATGTCTCATATAATCTTCATATAAATAAAAATTTTGTAATTCTCTTATAATATGATATGGATAATTGAACATGCACAAGAACGGCCAGCACCAGCACCAGCACCGACATAGGCTCAGGCACACCATAAACATATGCAAATTATGGCTGTAGACTATAATAAGGGTGTTGCGGCTCTAGTGAGTGTGATTGATATAATGGTAATTATGATAAACTCATATTCTCTTGTGGGTGCACATCTTCTAATGTCCTGTTACCTACAAATTCAAGCCCTATAAAAATAATACCTCTGAGAAGGTTGGGTAACATGGATGTATGTCTTATCTCTATCATCACCGTCATCAGACTAAGTCTCGACATTATCACCATCATTATCATCTCTAGTTTCATCATCATCAATTTTATCTAAGCCTTTTAAATGATTAATTGATTAGTTGATTTAATAATGATCGATGAAAATAGAAAAATATAAAAAATCTATATCATCCTCACTTACAAAATGATTGTAATATGCTTGAAGCTCAGTAATTCTCCACGACATTGATAAAGAAGTTCTTATTTTAAGTCGGACAAGCAATGACTTCTTAGTGCTACCACTTTTAGAAGGAATAATAGAAAGTGAAGGCATAGAGGAAGTAGAATTATATATAATAGAATAATCATCACTGTTTTGAAAAGCGAAAAAGGCGGCCGCCATGGCGGGGTGGTGCACCGGCCGCCCCGCCATGTTGAAAGGCGTCGGCAAAAGGCGGCCAAGCGCCTTAGCAGGCTGCTTGGGGGCTAAATAGTGTTAGGTGGGCCGCCTGGCCCGACTTGGCGGGCTAGTGCTTCGGCCCGCCAAGTGGAGATGCGGTTATTAGTGAGCGGGTCGGGTTTTATAGTGAACCGGGTTTAATAAAACTAACCAATTTAGAGGAGTTAATTGCTAATTGCTTTATGAATTATTGATTTAAGATTACAGAGAAGAAATTTTTTTTCACTGTCATGCATTATTAATTGGGGGAATTACTAATTGCCTGCTATTTAAGTACATAATTTTTGATTAGAGGATTTTGAAATGTGATTCATATGAATAAACTAGAGTTAGTAAATAGATATCTTAGTTATTCAGTTATCACTAATAAGCAATTAGCCAATGTGATTATGTTATTTAGTGTTTTGATTTAGTGCACTATTAAAATTTCTGTATATACTATACTTATTTATTTATTTATATTAAAAATGCTAGACCGTCTTGTCACCCGCCTTGTCGCCCGCCTTCCGCCTAGGCGCTAGGCGGTGGGGTGATCGCCTGCCACCCGCGACCGCTTTTTAAAACATTGATAATCATTAGAAAGCCTTTTGAAATAACTTTTAATAGTTACAGAACAAGAAACATAGTCATCTTGTTTATCTACATATAAACCATTAAAAGTATAAAAAAATTGGTCCTTTTAAGTTGTGGTTCTAATAAAATGTCAAAACTAATAAGTAAAGAAAAATGTTCAAAATATTTAGCATATTTAGTTTCCATTTTTTGTAAAATATTATGCAAAAACTGATCATTTTTAAAAGAAAGAAAAAGTTAAACAATATTAACAAGTTGCATACCAACGATTATAATTGTAGAAGAATAAGAGCTTGACAACATATTAGTAGCATCAAAAAATGGTTTAAAAAATATTTTATTTTCTCTGCATTATCCCATTCTAAATTAGTAGGACATTCTAGTTCATTATTAATATCTAAAGAAGCATAAGAAATTATAGCCTTTTGATATTCGAGTACTAATTCTAACATTTCATAAGTAGAGTTCCATCTAGGTTGTACATCCAATTAAAGATTTTTAGTTTTTAATCCACACTATTTACGCATATTTGTAAATGTTCTAGCTATTTTATTATTAAAAATAATATGATGTATAATTTCTCTAATTTTATGAATTGTCTCAGTAATTGTTTTAGACCACTTTGTACAATTAAATTTATAATATGATACATGCATCTGCCATGCAATAATTCACTATTACAAAGTAAAGGAATAACACATTGAAGATTAGAAATTGTGAAATTATTATTATAAGCATTATCAAGGGTGAGAGAAAAAAAATCTTATTTTAGATATTATAACTTGTAAACTCTTGAATAATAGTACGAGAAAAATATTCACCAGTATAACTCATCAATCTTTTAAAAAAAATTATTCATTTTTGTATTTTCTAATTATTATCAATAAAATGTGCTGTTAATCTATAATATTACCTTGGACATCTTTTGTTTCAATCTTTGCAATACTTCCAAACCTTGGACTTTAATATCTTAGAATCGCCTGATGGCGAAGCCAGAGTTTCCAAATTAGGTTGAGGTTGAGATTAGTCTTCGCCCTCCAGTTGCGATTCTATAAGAGCATCAAAATGAATTCGTATTAACAAATAAGGAAATCACTTGTAACAATAATACTACTATGTAGAGAGATCGTTTGCTCGCTTCTTGTTGACCCTTAATTAGCCTCAACCTGTTATTGCAAGATTAAAAACCTTGAAGCCTACTGATACGGTATCGGGTACGAAAAAATTTAGGTTGGGTGGATATTGACAATGGCGGTGGAAAGTGGTTTTGTGAAAGTGGAAGATGATAGGGTTAGACCGATGGAATGGCGTGTGGAATTAGTTGTAGAAAGATAGAGGAGAGGGGAGGTGGAGCCGCCCTTAGAGGAGGGGTAAGGCTCGGTTTGAGAAGGTAGTGGGCGACAACCTTGGATTGCCATGGGTTGAGGTGGAAGAGCACGAGAGAGGAGAGAGAAGAGATTAGTTTAAGGCAAAGTCATTCATGGCCTATCCAACCCAAGGCTCACCCATAGAATATATAGGTGGTTCACGGTCTAGTCGAATTGGCTAACCCAACCGACATCACATATGCAACATAAGCAAATAAAGGAAATACAATGGCTAAAGTGCAAATAAGCAAAGGCATAAAAATGTAGGAAATAGACTAAGATTCAAGACGGCTTGATTGGACCCAAGTCGTATCATTCCACGACGCTTCTGCCACCTGGATCGTAAGGTGCGAAACTAGGGAATCGGGCTAGAATGTCGGACTCGAGCTCCCAAGTCGACTCGTCCGCTGGTCGCCCCAATAACTCCACAAGAATTTCAGTCTTCAATCTGGTCCCATGTCTCTTCCTTCGCCTTCCTAAGACCTGGACTTGTTCGGTCTGCTCATCATCCTCCATCGGCTTAGGTAGATTGGCCTCGGCTACTTGATGCGGTTCGATGTGGGCCTTGAGCACAGACACATGGGAGACCAGATGAATATGCAAGGCCAATCTATAAGCTGCTGGGTCAATATTCTGCTCAACTCACTAGGGGCTGGAAAAATTGAATCTTAACTTTTGGTTCAAGACTGGTCGCAGGGTGCTTTGACGATAGGGTTTAGCCCGAACATAGACCAGCTGTCCAACCTCAAACTCCCTCTCTTTTCTTCATTTGTCATGAGCTTGTTTCATCCGCTCTTGGGCTGTAACAAGATGGGTCTTCAATTTCCTTAATGTCGCATCTCTATCTGCCAATTCTAAGTCCACTTCAGTTCGGTCCACCGTCGCCACTGGGTCATAGCAGTGTAGCACGGGTAGGGCGCGACCATATACCGCCTCAAATGGACTCATGCCCATGCTAGAGTGATGAGCCGTGTTATAGGACCACTCGGCCCAAGGGAGGAACTTCACCTAATTGTGTGGCTGGTCCGCAACATAACACCTCAAGTATTGTTTGAGGCATCGGTTCACCGCATCGGTTTGTTCATCGGTTTTGGGGGTGATATGGAGAGCTAAGACTGAGCCGAGTTCCTTGGAGTTTGAAGAACTCGGACTAGAAACTTGCTCACAAAAATTCGATCCCGATTGGATACAATAGACTATGGCATTCCATGGAGTCGGGCCACCTCGCACACATAAATTTCTACAACCTTCTTCCCTGAAAATGGATGCAAGAGTGAGACGAAGTGCATGTACTTGTTGAATCGGTCTACCATCACAAACACCAAGTATACCTTTCTAAACTCTGGCAAGCCCTCCACGAAATCTATAAACATGTCTTTCCAGATCTGCTCCGGAATAGCAGGTGGATTCATCACCCTTGGCGGTTTCAGTAGTTTAGATTTTGCTTGTTGACAGATTTGGCATTGCCGCACGTAGTCCTTGACGTCCACCCACATGGTAGGCCATGTGTAGTTTGGAGACAACCTTTTGAAGGTGTGGAATGCCCCTTCATAACCTGTAGGGGGGAACATCATGGAAGTGGCCAATCATTTGCCACCGAAGTCCAATTGTCAGTATCATGAGCCGCCGATGCGCAAGGATGAGCTCATCGCATACCTCATGCTCTGGGTGGCTACCTGGGTCCTTCTCCAAGTCTTCTACAATTTTCTTGGCTTCTGGAGCTGTGGCACAAGCCCTCCGCAACTCTGTAAACCAAGGGAACACCGGTGAAGAAAATGAAGCCAACTCACCTAGGTCTTTCACACTCGGCTGCTGCGAAAGTGCATCGACAGGCCGGTTCTGTAATCCTTTCTTGTAAACAAGATCATGATCATATCCAAGAAGCTTGGTCACCCATTTTTGCTATGCCGAAGTGTGCACTCGTTAGCCCATGAAGTACGGTAAGCTTCGTTGATCGGTGAGTATAGTGAAATGTTGGCCGATCAAGTATGGTCTCCAACGGTTAACCGCGTGTAAGATTGCAAGCATCTCGCGTTCGTATGTAAATAATTGTTGGGATTGGCCATCTTGTATCAACATTGCTCCAATGCCACCACTAGACGCGTCGCATTCCAACACAAAGGTTTTGCTGAAATTGGGCAATGCAAGGACCGGGGCTGTAGTCATGGCAGATTTAAGCTCTTCGAAAACCTTTGTTGCCTTGTCCGTCCATAGGAAACTCCCCTTGTGTAGTAGAGATGTCAAGGGAGCAGTGATCTTGCTGTAGTGAGCGACAAATCATCGGTAATATCCTATGATCCCTAAGAACCCACGCAACTCTCTTGAGGTCCTCGGCGTCAACCACTCCGCCATGGTGCGAATCCGGGTCGGCCTCCACTCTAGAAGATGATATGATATGCCCAAGGTATTCGACATAAGGCTCAGCCGCAAATACTTGCTCAACTTAACCTTGAGCTCATTCTTCCGCAGGATCTCCAAAACTACACGCACGTGTCATTGGTGTTCCTCCAAACTCCTGTCGTACACAAGTATGTCATAAAAAAAGACAAGTATGTACCGACATAAGAGCGGATGAAATAAATCATTCATTAGCCCTTGGGAGGTTGCCTGCGCGTTGGTGAGTTCGAACCGCATCACCCATAACTCATAGTGGTCGTTATGAGTTCGGAACGCCGTCTTGTGTGCATCCACAGGTTCAACTTGGATTTGATGGTAGCCGGCCCTCAAGTCTAGCTTGCGAAAGTAAGATGACTCCGTGAGTTCGTCCAATATCTCTTCAATCACTGGGATCAAATACCGGTCTTTGACGGTTATGGCATTGAGAGCCCGATAATCAACACAAAACCGCCAACTCTCGTCTTTTTTGTGCATCAAGAGGACTGGCGACAAGTAGGCACTCCTACTTAGTTGGATGAAGCCTTGAGCAAGCATCTCTGCCGCCATCTTGCTAGTCTCCTCTTTTTGCACATGTGGGTACCGATAAGGTCGGACATTTGCCGCTCCGCTCCCTGAAACAATAGTGATTTGGTGATCATGTTCAAACAAGTCGGCGAACTCCTACAATAAATCGTCCATATTAGCACCTTTACCTTTGGTCACTTGCTGCCCTAATTCCATAAGTGTCATTTGCATAAGTTAGGCTTGGTCTCCACTCCCCGGAAGGCTGATCAAGGGCTACAAGGTGGTTTTCAGCATGTGGGGTTGGTCGCCCATGAACAGAATTTTCTTGCCATTTTGCTAAAGGATAGAAATAACCAAGTGAAGTCAAAGGTAACCAACCCAAGACTCTTCAGCCACTGAATCCTAAAGGCGATGTCTGCTCCTTGCAAGGCCAGTAGGTACAAATCAGGAGTGAACTATTGTCCTTGAATCTTCAACTCATACACAACTGCACGGCGTGTTGGCTCTCAACGTGTTGTCGTCCCCAATTGGTAACATTGAACCCTCTATGGGTTCCGATTCCAACCCTATCTTCTTGAGCAACCTCTCATCAATGAAGTTGTGAGTCGAACAGGTGTCAATCAAGATGTGCACCACCGTTTGCTTTACCGTACCGCTAACTCGTAGGGTTTTGGGTGTTATGGTACCTAAGGAGGCATGTACCAAGATATTAGCCATGGCCTCTTCCATGTTGTCCTCCACAAGACTCTCTACCACTATATTCTCAATCTCTAGATTCTCTTCAATAGCATAGGAAGTGTCCCCTTCCTCAAGTCCATCAATCAACATGACGGACCTGATCGGTTTGTTGGAACGATGCCTTAGAGTAAAATTTTCGTCGCAGCAAAAACAAAGCCCTTTTTGCTTCGATCTGCTATTTGGGTTGGGGTCAATGCTCAACTAGGGAGCCTCTAAGAAAACTTCACATCATCGAAAGGTCAGAGTGCTTTCCTGAGGTTGGAATGACCGTAATTTTCCTCGAGTACACAGCGGTAGCTCCCACCGCTGGGTTCGGTTTGAATGGAAGTTGGCCATCCCTTACGGTCTAGGTTGGACGATCATGAATATTCATCACCCGGTGCTTCTCCTCCATAAGTGTAACGCCCTCGCCCGGCACGGGCACGTGCACGCCCACGCGCCCACACGGCACGTGCGGCTTACGCGACAAGACGGGCGGGGCCCGTCACGCACAGATACACTCCTGTGCACATATAATCACGACATCATCAAATAAAATCTGCTAACATATCCATACTCACATAATCCAACACTAAATAAATCATACTATCAACCAAATAAACCTGTTAACATATGAATATCTAAATCCACAATAATATATATTAGACCACTACATAATCTAGCATGACCCACACAGGCCACGACAAACTATCAAGATACAATTAAAACAACTAATACACAAGTACACTATAATCTGATATGTATTCTATAAATTATCGTTTGATACAATAAAGTATAATTATAACAAACAACGATACAACTCAATTTTTATACAAATTATCATCTATACCATCTCGCTCCTATAGCTCACCTCATCAAGCTAAAATATTTTTTCAGGATATCTCAAGTAGCTATCACATACCACATATCTGCAGGGGTTAGAAAAGAAATAAAGAAAGTCATGAGCAAAAGCTAAGTGAATAGACCTTATCCCAAATCAGTGATGCCAAACAGAGAGTAAATAATGTACTGAATAATATAAATCAGAAAGAACATCATATCATGAATGAACATATGAATGTATCCTCAATAATATATAAATGTATGGTAGATATTATGTCATAACTAATCAAAGTATATAATTCTCAACAATGTATAAACAAATCTCCATATCATACCATCATCATAACTCTTTCTCAAATATAACACATGATGCATGTCGGTCATGATCATGCTATGATATCAAATGCAACCACATATGATACATATTGATTATTTGATAATCAGGTATGTCAGATGATAATGAAATCATATGCATTTCTCAACATCACGATAATCACCGACATCTGGGTATAATATCATTATACTATACCACTGTGCACAGTCAACACTCGGTACCCGATCTCAATATCCTGCCCGTAGTCTCAAAGCATACCCTGCCATACGCTAAGGGTATCTCAATCATAATCATACTCTGCTATACACTAAGGGTATATCAGGTATGTCAGATGATAATAAAATCATATGCATTTCTCAACATCACGATAATCACCGACATCTGGGTATAATATCATTATACTATATCACTGTGCACAGTCAACACTCGATACCCGATCTCAACATCCTGCCCGTAGTCTCAAAGCATACCCTGTCATACGTTAAGGGTATCTCAATCATAATCATACCCTGCTATATACTAAGGGTATATCAGGTATGTCAGATGATAATGAAATCATATGCATTTTTCAACATCACGATGATCACCGACATCTGGGTATAATATCATTATACTATAACACTGTGCACAGTCAATGCTCGGTACCCGATCTCAACATCCTGCCCGTAAGCTCAAAGCATACCCTGCCATACGCTAAGGGTATCTCAGTCATAATTATACCCTGCTATACACTAAGGGTATATCAAAATCTATCCAGATCAGGTACTCCACCAGTTAATAGAAATCACATGAGGGTAACTCGCCACACGCATGTCCTAGTGAATGGCAGGTGTCCAATTGTCTGTGAACACAGACTCAACTGACCTCGGACATGGGCCACGAGATATCGCATATCAGCGACCATAATCATCACTCTAGGCACCCCTAACCCTGACGCCTACTCGGGTACCCTCATGCTTTTTCTATCAACTTTCCTATCAATGAGATTTATGCATTTTCTTCTATATAATATATCACGTGTATATATCCAGTACTATAACAAGTCATGCATATCAGGAATTTAGGTGGTAAGAAAGTCAAGAGGAAAATCATGCAATGCATTCTCCAACTATATATCTAACACATATATATCATTACTAGTCTATCACATGCATACTCATGCTAGAGATCACCCCGACACAAAGTCATAACAATATAATTATCTCCAATCAAATGCATGATAAAATATCCTAGATCAGTCTAATCAAATGTATGATAAAATATGTTCAACTAAAATCATCTCTAGATAAGGTCATATAATCATACTGGAGGCCAAAACATGCATATATATAATTATATAATATATCCTAATTTGAGAAAGACGTCTAGAGGATAAGACCACTCACTATCTGATCAGAAAACCCAATACACGTATCTCTCACGTCCATCGATGAATCATCACAAATCACTAGCAAGGTCTTCGTGGTCTCAAATAAGGGGGTTGGGATCTAAAAATATTTAAGTAATATAAAATTAGTTATTTATCCAATTAGGATCTGTTTGTGTAACATATGATGATTTATTAGATTTAGAATATCTTCTTTTGTTTTTATTAAATAATTTGATTTACATCATATATTTAATTATAATAATATTAATATGTTATTATTCTAAATTGTAGATTTATTTATAAAACCATAGTTTGCTAATTATATATTAAGTATATAATAGTTAATCTCTTTTGATAAAAAAAAACGTAAAAGAGCTACATGTACAATAATATAATTTAAAATACATGTACATATATTATATAATTATACTTTAATTATTTTGTCACTACTCTTACTATAAGTAATTTAGACATGTGTTTTATTGCCAGAGAAGGTAAAACGAAGAGAGGAAAAAGAAGTAGAGGAAAAGAAGAAGAAGAAGAAGAAGAAGGAGAAGGGAGGGGAGGGAGGCTCACCTAGGCTACGGCGGTGGCGACGGTGACAACGGCAGGCCGGCATTGGTAAGAGGAGAGAGAGAGAGAGAGAGAGAGAGAGAGAGAGAGGTAGGTGATTGAGAGAGAGGAGGGTAAAAGAGAGAGAATGAGAGAGTTAGATAGAGCGCTAAAGAGAGAAGGCGGTGAGGGATGCGGCGGTGACGGCGAGAAGCCGTCGGCGAGAAGGAGAGAAAGAGAGAGGTGATATTGAGAGAGAGAGAAAGAGAGAGAAGGGTAAGAGAGAGTGAGAGAGAGAACGAGCGAGTTAGAGAGAGAGAGAGCTATAAAGAGAGAGAGGTGGTGAAGGGTGCAGCGGCGACGACGGCGATGGCGAGAAGAAGAGAAAGAGGGAGAGGTGCTAGAGAGAGAGAGGAGGGTAAGAGGGAGAGAGAGAGAGAACGAGCGAGTTAGAGAGAGAGAGCTATATAGAGAGAGAGAGAGGCGGTGAAGGAGGTATTAGGGCGTCCTCGACTTGCCGGTTTAGGGTGAACAGGCCCATGTAGGACCGGTCCAGCATCCCTAAGGGTTGCCAGCAGTGGTTCACACTGGAGGAAAAGGCAAAGGCTGTCACGACCTAAAAATTGGAATCATGACCGGCCATGTACCTCAATGCACTTGAGATATACGAAGCCTTAACTAATATTTTTCTAAGTCCCAAAATAACAAGAATTTAATTATGAACATCTAACTCCAATAAATATTATCCAATAATAAAGAAACACTAATATCATCGATAATGTGTCACTAATCAAATTAAAATAATAGATGGTTTAGAATAAAATGTCTAATACGACCGATGGATAAAATAGTAAAATCTTAAGTGGAGGTGGGATCCTGGTGCATTCCGCTTAGTCGCCACGTGGATCAGCACCTAAAAAAAGAGGGAACCCATGAGCCAATAATTATAGCTTAGTGAGTGGAATCACTCAAAAGCTAAATAAATCCGAATCCATAACATAACTTAAATAAATACAAGTCCAATAATATAAAATGAGAATCTTACTAAGCTTGCTTATGATAACAACAATAATAACAGTACAAATAATAATAGAGTAAATCATATCTCATAACATGTTTCACGTCAATATGCCGAATTTCTTTCAATATTTATAATAATGTCATATGTCTCAACTTAGGACTGTGCCTAAGGATTCATATCAACTACAAGTTACCTCGATATGCACTCGAATCTTTTACTTATAGTTAATCTAGTTAGGGTCACCAGGAGGTGTCATTATGTGATAAACTCACTCTGTCTTTTTCATTAACCATAGAGAAAGATTAGAGTCATGTTAGGGAGATTTCTGATCTAGCCTAGGACTATTCTCTAAGCGCGCTAGAGTCACCTAAACGGATCATATACTGATCAAGTATAGGTCTGTTCCCTGGATTGTACTCTAATCGTACCAGAGTCACCTAAACAGATCATATGCTGATCAGGAATAGGTTTGTCCTCTAGACTTCAAGGTAGTCTTGAGTCACCACTGAGAGATGCATGAAAAATATCTAGCATGTGTCGTCAATTCTCAAAGTCTTACCACGTGTCAATTATATTTTTCCACTAATATTATCAATCATATAAATAACTATATGTACTAAGTACATTAATGTAGTGGGTCTTATATTTTGCACACAGAACATAATAATTGACAAAAATACAATAATGTATTTGCACACTGAATTATACGTGATCGAATAAAAAGCACAAAATACGAGATGAATTAATAAAATAAATACGTAAGTGAACCCACTCACTTGTGTCTAGCTGAAACGACTGAAATCTCTAGTTCATTGGTTAAGAAAAATCACCACATTTAATAATAAATAAATAATATATTTTAATTTAGTTAATATCATAATTTCTAAAATTTAAAGCTAATTAAATAGTTAAAATATGTTGGTTTAAGCCCATTGGATTGGGCTGGGTTGCGGCTGGCAGCCCACAAGATTTTGATTTAACAGGCTAGGCCAAGGCCAACAATTAAATTAGCAATGGACTAGCCCGCTGCTACCCATCATTTGCTAATTGGTTCGGGTCGGGTCTTTGATTCGAAATCCAACCTAAACCTGCAACAAAATAAAAGGAAGGAAAGGGGTTGGCTCGGTCTATCGCGAGCCCTACCCCACCCTTCATCCTCGAGAAGGTCGAATGCGAGGAAGAGAGAGAGAGAGAGAGAAGAAGAAGAAGAAAGAGAGTCCGGAGGAAAGGCCGTCGTCGGCGGTCATCGGCCACACTAAGCTCTCTGCCATGATCGTGGCCATGGCAACCACATGAGGTGGAGGAGAGGCTATCGCCGACGACCAACGCTCCTAACTCATGGTCGGCGGCAACCCCCTTTTTTTCTGGTTATCACAGAGGCTGCTGCAATGGAGGTTGGGATGCTGTCGGCATTGCCGCGGAGGGAGATCCAGTATGGGTGTCATGGAAATGCTCGGTCTCTCTTGGTGCTCTAGCCTCCTCCCTTGCCGCCCTAGCTTCTTCTCTTGACTCACGAGATTCCCTCACCGTCTCCATTATCATTTGAGTCACAAGGGCTTGCTGTGCATATCTCAAACAAACATTAAATCTATTTTTTATGATGAATTTCTTATATATTCAAGTAGATAAACTAAGGGAAAGTTTCTCAATTTGAATATGAAACATATTGTGTGCTTTCCAGTTGGGCTGCCGGCCTGCCCTATATAGAATCCTAAACTTAGCCCATGCTCCACCCAAAGATATTAAGATGTATTATTCTTGCAAGTTCTTACATGCTTCATTTGACTTGTGTAGTGCCTGTTTGGATTTACTTTTTTTTCCCATAGTACGGCTACTGATGAATTTACCGGATAAAGATCCATTATAGAAGAAAAAACATTTTACTATCTTTTGATGGTGCCATGACTTTATATAGATTTGGAGACAGCTTAACCTGAAGAATGCACTACCAAAAATGGATAGTTGCATCTTTTATTGAGATCATCAGAGTGATGACTGATCTTCTCTAAGGAAAGCCTTAATAAAAAGCACTAAATAGCTTAAGGATTTGCAGTCATGTAAATGACAACTGGTTTTCCTTGCAAACACTAACATTCGACTTGCTGTAAAGATATTACTAATTTAACATCACATTTTCTTGGTTTATCTTTTTATGTAAGAAAAATAATTCGCTTTGGTAACAACACTTTTTCTTGGTTTATCTTTGTATGTAAGAAAATAATTCGCTTTGGTAACAGCACTTTTTCTTGGTTTTTCTTTTTATGTAAGAAAATAATTTGCTTTGGTGTTTGAATCGTCAGGGATCTACAATTACACATTAATTCATATGTAACTTGATAACCATCATTTAGTCTGAACATTTTCCTATGTCTTTCCACCATTATACAGGCAGTCAAATTGGAGCCTAATCAAATGTCTGCTCGGTATGCAGTAGCAGTTCATCGAATCAAAGATGCTGAAAGGTCACAGCTTTCCACGGAACAGCTCCTTTGGGCATCAAATGAAATGGCCACAATTCTTAAGGAAGGAGATCCTGCAACAATTGATCTTCCAATTGCATGGGCAGGGTTGGCGATGGCTCACAAGGCACAACATGAAATTACAGCTGCTTTTGAAGCTGAACAGATGGATTTAGATGAGGCAGAAGAGCGGGCTCTTTTTACATTAAAGCAGGTGATGCTTATGTGGATCTTCATTGAAAATTGATACTGAAATTCTTCTGTTTGTTTCTTATGTTCTTTAGAATGTATCTTGCATCTTCTCTTTGGTGTAAATTTTTATTTTAAAAATTGAGACCATCTTTTCATTTGCTAAAGTATTTGTCTACTAGCAGTGAGGGGATCAGGATGACCTGCCATTTTTGAAGTCTAGTTTTTAGTAGCAGTTTTCATTCGTATATCTACTAATTAGAGACTTTGCTGTTAATAACTTAATATGCATTTTGAGACATGTATGTCTTCATGTATAGCATGTCATCTGCTTGTTATAAGGTTATGCAGTCAGTGTACCATGATTCATCAACTTTTACTAATTTAAAATGAGAGAATATAACTAATCTTTGGTCATGGTCCTTTATTTTGTCTAAATCTTATTGGAACACCAATTTTAGGGAATTTGGATTATCATGATGATCCTTCTAAAGGAGTGCATAATGTATATCTGTCTTGTCAAGAATACCATGGCATAATTTGTTCATGTCTTGGGTTTTGCAATCTCAAGAGTAGCTTCTGTATTGCTCTACAAAGATAAAAAGCTTACATCAGACTCATTGAGTGATTACCAATTGCCTCTTTAATAATACATTGCATTTTCCTTAATCGTTCAAAATCAGCCGAAAGAGCTGATTGAATTCTTCTGGCTTATAAATACAATATTATACCTCCTACTTGAAGCACTCAGGGCTCAACATTAGTTCTTCCTTTATATCCGTGGATATTTCAATATGCTTTTTCTACATTGGAATATCTATTTTGGAGCACTTAGCATCACATATACTTGGCATCACTTCTTGCCCCCAACTTGTAGAGTTGTAGTCCCTTTCAGTCATCATGGAAGCAGCTTCTCAGATAATGGAGTAAGCTGCTACCTGTTGCTCTTCGCAGATGCATGTTGATGGGAATCTCATGAACCGAGATTGCCTTTTTCAGTTATTTATTTCTGAGAACTTCTATATTCAGATCTTCTTCATTGCATTTTTGATCTAGCAGAGGCAAGTACTCTTTTGAACGGTTAAACTAGATTGCTTGAGACACTTTCAAATTGCAACAAATATGAATTTACAGAATAAGGAAATAAAATTAACACATTAACTAGTCTAGACATGTACACTGCAAGTCAGTACTGCCCAGTCTTTCTTAGTTATCATTTACTCCGAGTATTGGTAAGATGGCTGGTCTTGCAGTTTTAAGTTCTAAATATCGGCTCAAATTCCTCTTTGACTTGCCTTAACATGGCATTCTGTATTCTAGAACATTCGCCAATTAAAAATTCTACATGGATCCCATATCTCTATGCTTCTTTACTTTATATTTTGGACTAATGGTTTAAAGTTTCATATTTCTTATAGGAGGATGACTTCACTCCCCACTAATCTATTTGAGCCAAATTATGTGCTTCTTTGTGATGTACTAGTTATTTTGCAACGACTTCATTTCTCCTGAATTTATATGTTATGGTTGGCCTTTATCAGGCAATCGAGGAGGATCCAGATGATGCTGTGCAATGGCATCAACTTGGTCTACACAACCTTTGTACCATGCAATTTAGTACTTCAGTTAAGTTCTTGAAGGCTGCAGTAGCCCGTAGCATGGATTGCAGTTATGCTTGGTCCAATCTTGGTAATAATTTCTATCACCTGCCCATAGTAATAATCTTCTCAGTGGAAAGTAAACAAAGTTAGTGTCACATAATATTCGCTCAAATTTTGTTACCTTAATGCCTGTGGATTGTTTATCAAACAAGTAGGCGGAGAGAGAGAATTGGGAGGCTGACAATCCCTCATAATTTGTTTTAGTACATGTGACATACAAAGAACTATACTGAGGAAGTACTAGAACTTGTTTATAAACTTGATGCTTGTTGATTGTTGATTAATAATTGGGTTTAGAGAAAGTAAGATGCCAGTAACTTATAGACTGAATAATACATGCTAATATCTGGATACACAATTATTAATCTAGCATCTATAAATATACCAAATTTATTATGCTATTGGAATATTGATTTCTTGCCTCTCTATCATCTATCTACTCTAATCTTCTTCCTCTCTCTTTATCATCCTTCCACCTCTACCGTTGGCAACGTCTCTCCTAACTTCTAATCTCTCTCGACTGTCGATTTTTCCCTCTTCTTTGGGATCTCGACCACTTCTTTCCCTTCGTCTATATCCCTTAAATAACATCACCCATCCACCCTCATCTTCATTATCATCCATAACCCTAACTTTCACTCCTCGACGAAGATCGATACCTCAAGAAAGACCAGCGATGGGACCACACCGATTTGATATCCCACAAGTCCAGGTCCGACATGTTAGTGTCAATAATCCCTTCTTACCTATGCCTACACATTATCCCCCACCTCCGATACAAAACCCAAGACCGGCGGTGGTGGAACCCGAGAGGCGTGCAGCACCGGTGCGCTTCGTCGATGAGAATGATTGGCACTTTGAGGATGAGGTTGATCCATTCGGAGATGGTGATGGACGTGCTCAAGGATTTAGAGAAGGAGATCAACATGCACAAAGGTTCAACGGATTGGACTTTCCAAAATTCCAAGGCGGTGATCCAACGGATTGGGTGTTTCAAGTTGAACAATACTTTGATTGTCAAGGAACAGTATTGCATTGGTATAGATCAGTTATTCGTGGTGGAGGATTTATCGGTTAGGCTGATTTTTGTAGGAGGATTATACGCATATTTGGGACAGCGGCATATGAAAATTTTGCTGCTACATTAAGCAAGATGGTTCAGAGAACAACCTTTTTTATATTAGAGTACCAAACAGAATTTGAAAGAGTTAGTAGTCGTTGTGAGCCACTTTGGCCCGAACCGACATTAATGAGCACATTTATTTTAGGGCTGCGAGAGGAGATACAGGCGGATGTTTATACTCTATGTCCTACCACTCTTGAGGAGGCCTTTGAGAAGGTCGTGAGGATGGAAGAAAAACATAAGGCGCTCAAGATGGCAGCAAAAATAAGTTGGGGCAACCGAGATAGGTGGTTTGCATTTAGAACGCCGGTCGGAAATTCTGCAGGTTCAAAGACAACGGCTGCGAGTACTAGACCACAATCACCTTTAAGACATTCTTTCGATGTTAGAGGAGGCACAAGACTCCCCATTCGAACTCTCACACCTGCCCAGGTGGAGGAGCAAAGAGTGAAGAGCTTTTGCTTTCGATGCGATGAACGTTTCACCCCCGGTCATCGGTGTTCCAAACCGATCGGGAGTGTGATGATCATCGACGGTCTCGAGGAGGATGATGAGGTAGTTGATGATGGAGCATGTCCAGAGGAGGTCCATGAGGAGGCCATTGAGGAGGGCGCGGAGGAAGATATCCAAGCTGAAATATCGATGCATGCATATTCGGGTACTTCTGCGCTGAAGACATTACAGGTTGACGAACTCGTTAGAAAGCATTGTGTGCACATCCTCATCGATTCCGGGGGCACACAACTTTCTTGACGAGAGGTTAGTGAGGAGATTGGGTTTGGATGCTGAACTGACCACGGGGTTTGATATTGCTATTGGAGACGGCACGAAGCTTAAGGCGGAGAGCTTGTGTCGTCGGGTCGGTATACGGGTGCAAGGACACAACATTATTATGGACTTGTATCCATTGACGCTGCGAGGAGTGGATATTGTCTTTAGCACTTAGTGGTTACAAAGCTTGGGACCTGTCACATTTGATTTCCGGAGCATGTGGATGAAATTTAAACAAGGAAACAAAGATGGGCTTGATAGCGTTCGTCCTTCGCCGATTCCAGCGATGCAGCCGATAGTGGGGTTGCCTTGTGCGTATGATTTGGCCTATCTTCTTCAGTTAGAACTAGCAGGAGATGAGCCTCAAACGAGTTCAGATACTAATATTAAATTGTCTAATTTATTAGATAACTTTTCTAGATTGTTTGAGGAGTCACAGGAGTTGCCACCGAGGCGAACGACGGACCATCGCATAGAGATTGTATCCAGAGCTGCATCGGCAAACATAGAGGCCATATCGGTATCCACATGTGCAAAAAGAAGTTATTTCCAAGATGGTAGCCGAGATGTTGGAGCAAGGTCTCACTCAACCAAGTCATAGCTCATACTCATCCCTCGTATTATTGGTGTGAAAAAAGGACGGAACATGGCATTTTTATGTTGACTATCGGGCATTAAACGATATTACTGTCAAGGATCGGTATTTCATTCCGGTTCTAGAGTAGCTACTAGACGAGCTTGCAGGGGTGACCATATTCAGCAAACTTGACTTGAGGGTTAGGTATCATCACCCGGCGAATGTGCACAAAACTGCATTTTGGTCTCACCAATACTCCAGCTACCTTTCAAGGCCTCATGCATTTTGGCCTTTATTGCGAAAGTATATCTTGGTATTCTTTGACGATATTTTGGTGTATAACTCGAGGCATTTGGAGGATGTACTGAATTTGTTGAAGCAAAATTAATTAAAGATCAAGAAGTCCAAGTGCCTATGGGGAGTACCACAAGTAGAGTATTTAGGCCATGTCATCTCAACAGAAGGTGTATTGGCGGATTCTCAAAAGGTTGTATGCATGATCGCTTGGCCTATTCCTACTACTACCACCGGATTGAGAGGATTTTCGGGGCTGACTGAATATTATCGCCGCTTCACCACCAGGTATGGCAAAATCGCTGCTCCTCTCACTTCTTTGTTGAATGACTCTTTTAGATGGACGGATGAAGCCACTATAGCCTTTGAAAAACTAAAAACAGCAATGACAACGACGCCCGTTTTAGCTCTACCGGACTTCACTAAAGAGTTAGTTATGGAATGTGATGCGTCGGGAGTTGGCATAAGAGCTGTACTAATGCAAGGTGGATGGCCCATAGCCTTTCTTAGTAAGGCTTTATCACAAAAATTTCAGCAATTATCTTCTTTTGAGAGAGAGATGTTGGCAATTCTGCATGCAGTGACAAAGTGGAGGCCTTATTTGATCGGTAGGCGATTTATCATTCGAACTGATCAAATGAGTCTTCTATACTTTATGGGACAGCGTATACACACTTCGGCACAGCAGAGATGGGTTACAAAATTGCTGGGGTATGATTATGAAATTCAATACAAGAAGGGAACGGAAAATAAAGCGGCTGATGCACTGTCGTGCCAACCTGCTACCGCCGAGCTTACAGCCTATTCTGCTCCTATCTTTCCCTTTTTCGACGAGCTGAGGTATGCATGTACATTTGACCCAGATGTTTTGAGATTGTTGTAGGAGGTGTTGCATGATCCGGAGCGCCATTCAGAGTTGGAGAATCGAGGCGGTTTGTTGCTGGACCGCGGATGCATTAGAGTGCCCGCAAATGATAGATTGCGGCAGAAATTGTTGGAGCACTTTCACCAAACTCTAGAGGCTAGTCATGAGAGTGTCTTGAGGACTTATAGGAGGATATCTTAGAGTTGCACATGGCTAGGATTGAGATGGAATGTGAGGAGTTTTGTTCGTGCTTGCGAAGTCTATCAAAGGGCTAAAGCAACCATATTCAAATCGGCCGGATTACTATAGCCTTTACCTATATCGGACCGTGTTTGGGAAGATATTTCTATAGATTTCATAGAGGGTCTTCCGTTGGTACTTGGTTATTTCGTTATTTTTGTGGTGGTTGATAGATTGAGCAAGTATGCGCATTTTTTTGCATTGTCACATCCATTTTCAGCCAAGTCAGTGGCTAAAATTTTTGTTAGAGATATTGCTCGGTTATATGGCATGCCTGCACGATTCTCCGATCATAATCTTGTATTTATGAGTGACTTTTAGACTGAGTTTTTCAGATTACAAGGGACTCGATTGAACTTCAATTTGGCCTACCATCCACAGACGGACGGCCAAACTGAGGTGGTCAATCGAGGCATTAAGCAGTACTTGAGGTGCTTTGTTGAAGAGATGCCAAGATGATGGTTGGAGTTCTTACTATGGGCGGAGTGGTCTTACAACACCGTCTACCATAGCAGCATTGACATGACTCCATTTAAGGCGGTGTATGGATAGAGACGCCATATTGAGGAGGTTGCGTGTCTATCTTAAACTTGCTCAGAGTCGTATGAAGTAAGTTTATGATCGTAGCCATCGAGAGTAGGAGTTCGACATCGGCAATTGAGTGTTCGTGAGAGTACAACCGTATCGACAGGTGACTTTGTGTTTGATGCCTAACCAAAAGTCAGCACATCGCTACTTTGGTCCGTTTCGGGTGATAGTGTATCGGTCCAGTTGCATATCATTTAGAGCTGTCGGAGGGGTCGAGAGTGCATCATGTTTTCATTACTGAGAGAGCGAATTGGTGATCATGGGGTCATTGGATCAGTTCTACTGGAGCCATTAGAGGAGACATAGATCGTGGAGCCAGTTCATGTACTTGCTAGGCGCCGACGACGACATGGTACCAGATTAAAGATTGAGATTCTAGTCGAGTGGCTTGGCAAGCCATCCGATGAAGCGACATAGGAGTTAGAGACTAATATCCTGGAGCATTTCCCCGACTTTTCACTTTGAGGGCAAGGTAGGAGAGCGTGGTGGCCTGATGGGCTGATATTTAGTCAGGATTTTTTTTTACTGCATTAGTTTATTTTTATTAAAATAAAATTTTTGTAGGTCGTGTTCGAACGCCCTTGCGAATGCCTGCATTAGGTTTGCAAATACAGAGAATGCGTAATGCGCATTCGAACGTGGTTGGGTGAGTTTGAACGCCTGCATCGTGTTCGCACATACAGAATACGCTTTTTGTGTGTTCGAATGCGATCGGCGGGAATCCTCTAGAATTAGGGTTATTTATTGTTTTAGGACTTGTTGGCTAGCATCTATAAATATGTTAATGACAGCCAAATTCATTATGCTATTGGAATATTAATTTCTTGCCTCTCTATCATTTATCTACCCTAATCTCTCCTTCCTCTTCACTATCCTTCCACTTCTACTATTGGCAAGGTCTCTCCTAACTTCTAATCTCCCTCGACTGTCGATTCCCCCCTCATTTTTGGGATCTCGATCACTTCTTTCCCTTCGTCTATATCCCTTAAACACATTCACCCTCCGCCTTCATCTTCGTATTCATCCATAACCCTAACATCCACTCCACTTGTCACCATCACCATCACCCGCGTTCTGTCATGTTTTCAACCTATTTGTAGTTCGAATATTCAAAGGGCATAAATACAAAAAATGTGGATCAGGGAGTTATGGATCTAATCCGCTTAGTTTCGTAATTGTCTAACTATAGGAGAATATTTGAAGAATATTTTCCCACGGTTGCGCAGACTGATTTTAGTAATAAATCCAGATCTTGAAGGAATCGTTTCGTAGCCTATCTTTTAGTACAAGAACCCATTAGAACTGTTCCTCAAAAATGAAATAATTATGTTCTTTACGTAACCTAACTTTGTATAATTTCAAAATATATATGGAAAAAATTTCTTTCCATTAGGGTAAAACCTCATGGTGTGGTTCACAAAAATTTGATGCATAATAGTAACAAGTCTATTTATACAAACATAATATGCATAACACAGATCTATATATATAATATATATGATATGTCAAAATGCCTAGAAAATGAAAATTCTCGACGTGTGAGGTCTTGAGTTCTGGCTATCACTAAATGTACATGAAATGAACGGCTCCAACAATGTAAATATTTTTAACTGTGAGCTAAATATTCCAGTTCCAAATTTATGTGTTTAAAAACATATTTAAGTCAGATTTCAACTTAAATGTTTCTTGATAAAATTAATCAAATTCCAGTCAGTACAATTGTTTACTGAATTGTTCAGATGCTTAGATAGAACTCCAAAGCATTTTTGCTTTCATCCAGGATTGCAAATCATGTTTGATGTCATATATTCTTTGATGTAATTGTCCCACCATTGTGCTTCAACCAAGTGCAAATGCTCAGTCCTTAATATTCTTAGTAGTATCCCAGGTGAAAAAAATTCTGTAGAAGGGCATTCTGTTGCATGTGGAACCCAATATTGCAAGGTCTTGACTCGCCTTGGCCTAGTTCATGTTTTGTGAAGCGTCTCTTTGCCATGTTAGTTGACAATCTTGTTAGGACGTTACCCTGTTCCACTGATTGAATATTAAAATTCTCTTCTTTGTAAAGATTGCCATGCTTGTGGTACATACCATGCCGACACTTGGCACACCCTAGTGTGCCATTGGTGCATTCGCATGCCTTTAAATATGCTTTTATACATTTTTTGTGTTAAACATATGTTTTAAAGCCTATATTAGGATCTTTGATCCCTAGATACTGTTGTAAAATTTATTTTACCAATATTCTTTTGGTGAAGAAAACAGTATAACATAGTAGCATCATATTATAAGTCTTTAACAGTGTTCAAACAATCTCTCATATTCTTGTTGGAATTTGCTAGCAAATAGATTCAAGTGTTCCACTGTGCTGCATTTCTAAGGCTACAATTTCTCTTGGCTGTAGGTATTGCATTGCAACTATCTGATGAACCATCCTTGGCTGAGACAGTGTACAAGCGAGCTCTTTCATTGTCTACAGCACAACAGGCACATGCTATCCTTTCTAACCTCGGAAATCTTTACCGTCAACATAGGCAGTATGAACATGCAAAAACAGTACTTTCAAAGTCTCTAGAACTCTGTCCGGGATATGCGCCAGCAAATAACAACCTAGGTCTTGTTTTTGTCGCTGAAGGTCAATGGGAGGAAGCTGGGAGCTGCTTTGAGAAGGCTTTACAGTCTGATCCATTGCTTGATGCTGCCAAATCTAACATGATGAAAGCAGTGGCGATGTCAAGGACTAATGGAACAATGTAAAGGAATTATTCCCACATAACATTGGTATCCATGGACAGTTATGATCACGATCATCTAAATACTAAGCCAGAAGCAGCAGATCTTTCTGCTTTGAATGCATTGAACCTGTTAAGAGTCCACTGTTCAGATCTACCAACAAATCCTTCTGCTTTAACTCTGGTACCTTTGTGTTAAGTACAGAACCTGCATTGCATAACTCTGAGCCCTCTAGGATAAAAAGGTTACTTCCACTGTGGAGGCTGGAATAACTATCAGTAGTACTGATTTGATTAGGTTATACGAGATAATGCAAACCATTCTTTTGACAACTTGAATAGATTGAAAATGATGGATGATCTAGGAAGCTGCAACATTGTTACGGCTGCTTTAAGGCATGATGATTGGGGAAGCTGCCCATAGTTTCTTGATTAGAAATGGTCAATTGCAAATAATTATTTTTGTTCTTAATTGCATGACATCGAGTCTGAATATATTGTAAAGTTTAAATTAACCACTAATGTCTATATGTATTATACTCTTGTAAAATACAATGAATCTACCAAATAAATTGTAGGGTCTTTTGTTTCTTGGTTGTCAATGCAAAAATGCAACATAGCAGATTATGGACTGCCTTGCTTTGGGATGCGATACGTCTGATTTCCAAACAAAAACGATGTGTGAAATGGTTAATGACTTGAGAACTGTCACACAGTTGAACAGGCTGAGCTGGCACTGCTGCTATTTTGCAGCTAAACCTTTACCTAACCCCTTCGTTTCAAGGTATTGGGAACTGGATTCCGAGATTGGATTGAGTTGATTGCCAATATTAATTCATCTCCTAACTCTTAATCTTCGTAATTGTTCATTAGACAATTATATTACCAGTGATCATGCCATAGATCCTATGGACATCAATGTTGGTTGCATATTGTACATAGCCTAGAATATTCTAAATTCACGTTGATTTGGTTGTTGCAATAATATCACTAAGATCAAAATCGCAAATGCGATAACAAGCACAAGAGGACCCCACGAACATGAGGCTCAGAACATTCTCTCGGCACCCCACCGGATAAGATGGCAAATCTGGTACACACGTTCCTACCCAATTGCCATTGCCTGAGATAAGGTTGGATTCTAAACCACACCTTCACCTCTCCTCTCCCTAAAATTTCACACAGAAATCAAAAGCCACTAAGACAGCCCAACCACGTCCAACCACCACACTCCACCTCTCCCAAGTCTCAAAGACCTCACCTTTGGTTACTTACAATAGTTTATACACTGCACCCATGGCAACCATAGCTACAATGGCCATGCTCAAACCAAAGACCTTGAGCCTCAACTCCCCCAACCCTTCCCCCAAGCCCATTCCTATCAGACCCATCTCCCTCCTCTCCCTCCAGAACCTCCCCAAAGGCCTCACCACCTCACCGTCCCTCACCGCCACTGCCGTCGCGGGCGCGATCTTCTCCACGTTGAGCTACACCGACGCCGCCTTAGCGGCGCAGCAGATTGCCGACATAGCGGAGGGCGACAACCGCGGCATCGCACTCCTCCTCCCGATCGTCCCGGCCATCGCGTGGGTCCTCTACAACATCCTGCAGCCAGCTCTCAACCAAGTTAACCGTATGAGGAGTGAAAAAGGGATCGTCGTCGGCCTAGGCATCGGCGGCGGGCTGGCGGCTGCTGGGTTCTTGTCGACGCCGAGTGCGTCTGCTGGGGAGATTGCCACGATCGCCGCAGAGGCGTCCAGCGACAGCCGTGGGCTGCTGTTGTTGTTCGTCGTTGCGCCGGCCATTGCTTGGGTATTGTACAATATCTTGCAGCCAGCACTGAACCAGATTAACAGGATGAGGTCCTAAATGCATTCATGTGGAGTGGGTGCAGCAAATAAGGGTGTAACTTCTCTCTTATTAATTATATTCAACTCTTGTGTTTTTATTACTCTTATTTGTTTGGAAAGTACTTATGGATGGTTGGGAAGATTTTTATGCATATAGGATAAACACATGATATAAGTGTTCATCTTTAAGTAGAGGATTAGTTTTAAAATTTGGATATCAATCATTGGACGCATTCTACTAGCTAGGCCGTGAGTCATTAATCTCGTAAAACCATTGAGAAGAAAAAAGTGACGACAAGATGTAAAGATTTAAAAAGAAAACACTTCAACTAAAAACGTACATCCATGATCACAGGTTAACTAACAAGCTATGAAGTACGAACATAGACAAAGGACACAAATATAACATGATGCTGATATAGATAGCTATATGACAAATTATGGAAAAAATAAGGCAGGACATGGTTAGGACACAATAAAATAAATAAATAAAGAGTATAAAATTTATTGATGCATATAAATGAAAAAATTGCCAATTTATAATAGAAATACACAAACACCAACAATGCTTTAATTCCTCTACTCATGAGATATTGAAAGACAATCAAAATAAAAAAGACAAACTCCTACCACAACCCACATTACAACTACACAAGCCATCCATGGCATTAGTAAATGCCCGCTAAATGGGTTGTTGAATGGCTGCTACTTTGCCCAACATTTTGCTAGTATAGTTGCCTATGTTCGTGTAGCTAAAATATCAGTAGCAGTTAGTAACGATGATGCTGATAATTATTAATTTTTTTATGGCATTAAGAAATGCCGGTGAAGACTGTGGTATTATAGCATTTATTAAGGCTGGGTATTATAAAATATTTTCTGACACTTATAAATGCCGCTGAATAACATTTCTGTTGTACTTTCCTAAGCATTAATAAATGTCGCGAACTATTGTATTAGCGGCATATATTAATGCTGAGACTATGAAATCTATCCCGGCACTTATAAATCCCAGGGAATAAGCATTTTCCTTTATAATATTTCATATTTTTTATAATTCAATAATTTACAAATAGTAATGAACTTTATAATATATTTGTTCATAGTTAAATATACACAAAAAGGTCAATACAAACAATAATAATAAATCTACAACGATACAAATAGAAATTTAATTGCATGATTGATAAGAAAAGTTTGTAATATTTAAGTTGTAGTTATCCATGAATCATCCATACATGTAGAACATAGCATGCATCCAAGTTATAGTTGCATCAAAATAATTATAGTTTGTACGTAGACAAAATCATAAAAAAAGAAGTTTTCCAATTTTCTCTCATGCTTGCTCTATAATTTGTATTTATAACCATTAAAATTATACGCCTCGGTAGTCATCCAGTCTTGCCAACTTATAGTCTTAGAACCTATGTCAGCGAAAAAAAAAGTTACAATTTAATCTAAAGATCTTCTGCATCAAACAAGAAAACAAGATGTTGTAATTTAGTAGCGCAAAATCAATGAACTTATGATGACACCAAATTCAAAAATAACTTCAAAATACATCACAAAAGAATGTAATAAGTACAAGAAAATTATTCTAAGAAAAAATAATCATAGGAATTAATATGAAAGAGGACAATGATATAAAATCAAACTCTCTTCACCATATCCTGGAAACAGATTTTTCTATCTTCAGCTCTTTAGATTTGCAATGAGATTAGAACTTTTCATCCTATCAGTCAAAATAAAGAAAGAAGAAAATGGCACTAGGACTTAAATAACTAATGAAAGATATTCTGAATCTGCAAGAGACTTTGGCAAGTTATATACTTGATTTAAGATATGAACATTTTCCACATGGATGTTATGAACATCAAATTCTCAAATTCTCAGTACTTGATCTAAACAAGCAAGTTTTGTTAAACAAATGGAACAAGGATACTTTTGATAAATTCAAAACTCTAAGGATGCAAATTTTGAAGAAATTACAACATTCACAGCAATCTATTTTATGGCATGAACAAGTTCTCATCTCTTACCCCAAGAGCTTATCCTTTTAAAGGGGACACTATTGATTTATAGATTATAAATAAATAAAAATTAAATAAAAAATGGAATCTCACAAATGTGTATGGCCACGCCACAGTCATCCCCACTGCATCTTGATCTCCTAATTCATATACTCTGAGACTTCCTTAATAGAAGTAAAAGATAGAATGTAAAAATTAATATTAATTCTTTAGCTCTTCTTACAGTTATCTTGTTTTGTTTTATTGATTGAATGAAAGAATAGGTTCTCCAAGTCTTTTCACAGTATGAAGACAAGCAAGATTGTCAATGTTACGTATGTGTTAAATTTTTAAGAGTATGACCAGAAGCTTTATGAGCAACTCATTGCATCTTTGAAAAAAAAAAGTTCTATCTTATATTAAATATGATAAGCAAATTCTATAGCAATTGTAGAGCAGATGGTATAATTTTGGTAGATGATTCTTCATTTTTCCACATTTATAAAAGACCTTTTTATGCATTTAGTTCTCGTTATTAGGAATTTCTAAATCATAATGTAAAGGTGAACAATTTTGTGTCCTTTTTAATCCATGATGAGTTTTGGGTGAAACCCTCCCCCAGCCTAGGAGGCTCTTCTAGATATTGAGGAGATAATAAATTTCTAAGCAGACATGTTCATGGACAGATCGTGGCAGCCAATAAGAGTGATCGATGCGTAGGAATGCCAAAGGAATACTTTAGAACATTCTTAAAGAGATTATGAAATTATTGGACAGATTTGCCTTGAACAATGATTTAGATCACTCTGGCCCACTTCTTTTCTATTGTCTAGGTTGCTATAGCAAACGTCCTGGCTGTAGCTTACCTATATTGTTCGAGGGGCTCCATATGTAGAACTGGTTGGGTAGCATTTTGGGCTTTGATATGACCCAGCCTAAGGGTGGCCAAGGATCACCAATGGATCAACCCGAGATGACAAGGAGATCCCTTGTGGTTTGGCTAAAAGGGGGGCGCACTAACTAAGAAGGGTGCACATCGACTTCATGATATGAACCGAACTCAGCTCGGATCAACCTCGGGTGCAGGAAGACAGATTGCACCAGTCTAAGGAGAATATTCACCAGATATTATTCTGTCATTAGAAAATTACGAAACTGGTTGGATTCGATCCATAACTTCTTGATCTACGTTTTTGGTATTTACGCCCTTCATAGGTTTGGATCACTGCTAGGGATAAAATATGGTGGAATCTCGGTGGAAGGGTTGGTGATGGAAAGTGATGGTAACGGTGGAGATGAAATTAATGTGGGTTATAATAGGGGTTACCCGAGGGTTGTAAGGTATCACAGATTAGTATGACTGGACCATCATCTAGTGGTAGAGGAGGTGGGATGGCTAGGGGATCATCAGGACATAGTCGGCCTTGTTATGGATGTGGCAAGTTTGGCCATCAACTTCGTGAGTGTCGCAAACCTTTCTTATGCTTCGGTTGTGGATAGCCGGGTCATATGCGTCGTAATTGTTCTCGGGTCGCCTCCACTTTCATCCCTGCCGCTGGGGTATCTTCAGGTGCTACTTCTTCTGGGGCCTCAACTGCTGCTGTGCGAGGTAGGGGAACTGGAGGGGCTGGACCCTCTCAGCCTGGGCGAAAGTCTAGGAATGGTCGGATCTTCGCGATTACGGAACAAGACGCTTTGGCATCTAATGATGTGGCCACAGATACTCTGAAATTATTTTCTCATACAACAAGAGTTTTATTTGATCCAGGTGCCACACATTCCTTTATTTCAAGTTCTTTTGCTTACCACGCCGATATACTAATGAAACCTTTAGAGGATATTCTGTTGATTGCCACACCAGTAGGAGATACATTTGTTATTGATTCTGCTTATAAATCTTGCACAGTTAGTTTTGGGGATAGGAAGTTCAAAGTAGATCTTTTGCCACTATAATTGACATATTTTGATGTTATCTTGGGGATGGATTGGTTAGATGTATATCATGCCAATATTGATTGTTATAGAAAGGAAATTGTGATGAATTTAGCTGATGGGACAAAAAATAGAATTAAGGGCAATAATATTAATCTCTACATTTGAAGCTTCCAGATTATTAAAGAAAGGATGCATATGAGTCTTAGCTAGCCTGTCAGGAGATACTGATAAAAAGATCAAATTAGAAGATGTCCGAGTTGTTAGAGAGTTTCCTGATGTTTTCCCAGATGATCTCCTCGGATTACCCCCGGATAGGGAAGTAAACTTTTCAATTGATTTAGCTCCTAATACTTCACCTATTTCTAAAGCTCCCTATAGAATGGCACTAATAGAATTGAAAGAACTTAAGGTACAGTTGGAAGAACTTCTACAGAAAGGCTGTATAAGACCTAGTGTCTCACCTTGGGGAGCGCCTGTTCTGTTTGTTAAGAAGAAGGATGGAACACTTAGGTTGTGTACAGACTATAGACAACTGAACCAAGTGACAATAAAGAATAAATATCCTCTACCCCGCATTGATGATTTGTTTGACCAGTTAAGGGGAGCTAGAGTATTCTCTAAAATAGACTTGAGGACTGGTTACCATCAACTAAAAGTCCGTGAGGAGGATATTTCTAAAACCGCCTTTCGTGCTAGATATGGACATTATGAGTTTTTGGTCATGCCATTTGAATTGACCAATGCTCCAGCTGTCTTCATGGATCTGATGAATAGAGTTTTCCAACCTTATTTGAATCAGTTTGTAATGGTTTTCATTGATGATATACTAATATATTCAACTAGTGAGGAAGAACATATCACTTGAGGTTAATTCTCCAAATCTTAAGAGAAAAGAAGTTATTTGCCAAATTTTCAAAATGTGAGTTCTGGCTAGATCAGGTCGTCTTTCTGGGATATGTAGTATCACAGGAAGGGATCAGTGTGGATTAGTCCAAAATAGATGCTGTATTGAAATGGAGTCAACCAACTAATATCACGGAAGTGCGTAGTTTTCTTAGTCTGACTGGGTATTAATGAAGGTTTGTAGAAGGATATGCAAAGATAGCTATGCCTCTTACCAGGTTGACTCGGAAGAATCAAAGGTTTGAGTGGAATGAAGAGTGTGAAAATAGTTTTCAAAAATTAAAAAGGAGATTGACTTGTGCACCAATTCTGATTATTCCTTACAGTGGAATAGGATTTCAAGTGTATTGTGATGCCTCACGCAAAGGATTAGGTTGTGTTTTAATGTAGAATGGTAATATAGTGGCTTATGCATCTAGGCAGTTAAAAGATTATGAACAAAATCATCCTACTCATGATTTGGAGTTGGCTGCTGTAGTGTTTGCTTTAAAGATTTAGCGATACTATCAATATGGGGAAAAATGTGAAATTTTTACAGATCATAAAAGTCTTAAATATTTGTTTACTCAGAAAGAACTTAATTTGTGGCAAAGAAGATGGTTGGAATTAGTGAAGGATTATGATTGTACCATAAATTATCATCCGGGTAAAGCAAATGTTGTTGTAGATGCCTTAAGTAGGAAGTCAGCTGGGGGCCTAGCATTTTTAATTACCCAACAAACTATGATACTTAAAGATTTGCAAAGGCTAGAAGTTCCAATTGTGACCAAGGGTAGTGGAGTCGGTTTACTAGCACAATTCACTGTCAAACATACATTGATAGATAGAATTAATGCATCTCAGAAGATTAATATTAAGGCTATGCAAATTGTGAAACAAGTACAGAATTCTAGTAACCCGGATTTCTCTATAGACTCTACTGGGATACTGCGTTTTAGAGACAGATTGTATGTTCCTAATTGTGATGAACTTAGAAATGAAATTTTAAATAAAGCTTATACTTCTGCTTATGCTCTGCACCCGGGGGAACAAAAATGTATCATGAGTTGAAGAAGAAATTCTGGTGGGAAGGAATTCAAAGAAATATTGGGAAATTTGTGGCTAGGTGTTTGACTTGTCAACAAGTCAAAATTGAGCATCAGAGGCCTACAGGCACATTACAACCTTTGCAGATTCCTGAATGGAAGTGGGAACATATTAATATGGATTTTGTGACAGGATTACCAAAGACACAGAAAGGAAAGAATGCAATTTGGTTGATTATTGATAGACTAACCAAATCAGCACACTTTCTACCAGTTAGTACTACTGATTCAATGGAAAAGTTAGCTATCTTGTTTAGAAATGAAATTTTTTCTCATCATGGAATTCCTGTTAGTATCACTTCAGATAGAGATCCTCGTTTTGTGTCTAGATTTTGGAAGCAGTTTCATTAGCCTTTTGGAACAAAACTGTAGTTTAGTATAGCTTATCATCCTCAAACAGATGGTCAATCTAAGCGTACTATTTAATCATTAGAGGATATGTTGAGAGCATGTGTAATTGATTTTGGATTGGGTTGGGACAAATATTTACCATTGATAGAGTTTGCTTATAATAACAGCTATCATGCTAGCATTGGTATGCCCTATGAAGCGTTATATGGCAAGAAATGCAGATCACCAATTGATTGGGAAGAAGTTGGAGAAAAGAAGGTTGAAAACTCAATACTAGTGCAAGATACAGTTGAGAAGATAAAGATAATTAGAGAATATATGAAGGTGGCACAAAGTAGACAGAAAAGTTATGCTGATAATAGGAGGCGCAATTTGGAGTTTCAGGTTGGGGACAAAGTATTCTTAAGATTAAGAGTTTCACCCTGGAAGGGTGTGTTTCGCTTTGGAAAGAAAGGAAAGTTAAGTCCTAGGTATATAGGACCTTATGAGATTCTTAGACGAGTGGCGCCTATAGCTTATAGAGTAGCTTTACCACTTGACTTAGCACAAATTCATAATGTGTTCCATGTGCCAGTATTAAGAAAATATATATCAGATCCATCGCATGTGATTCATTACGAACCAGTTCAGCTGTAGCAAAATCTATCATATGAATAGCAACCTGTGAAAGTTCTTGCTAGAAGAGATAAAGTACTGAGAACCAAAGTTGTTAGGTTTTTAATTATTGGCAATTGTGTTCAAAATATTCTAAGTGTATTTTTACATGTATATGAGCTTTATACAAGTCTAGAATATCTCTGGTTTGAAGAATTGCAAGATTATTGGAGAAAAGTTGTTGAGTTCACACTGCGTTCACAAACGCATTCAAACGTGGTGCGTTCACAAACACGTTAGAACGCAGGTACTGCGTTCACACAGACCGAGAGCTGCGTTCACAAACGCGTTCGAACGCGAGTATTGCGTTCACACAGACTGAGAACTGCGTTCACAAATGCGTTCGAACGCGGGTACTACGTTCACATAGACCGAGAGTTGCGTTCTTAAACGCGTTCGAACGCGGGTATTGCGTTCACACAGACCGAGAACTGCGTTCACAAACGTGTTCGAACACGGGTACTGCGTTCACACAGACCGAGAGCTGCGTTGACAAACGTGTTCGAACGCGGGTATTGTGTTCACACAGACTGAGAATTGCGTTCATAAACGCGTTCGAACGCAACCTGAAGAATTCAAGTTGTTGCGTTCGAACGCACCGGGGCCCGTTCGAACGCACCTGAGATCAAGTCATGCTGTTCGAACGCACCCGGGCTGCGTTCGAACGCACCAACGAAGTTTAAAAATTTTGGACTTTCGTGAGTACGGATAAGATTTGGAGTTGACTCTATCTTAGAGATCATATATAAGGATTGTGATGCCCTATTTCTAGGATGGTTGAACAAGCTCCAAGAGCTTGGTATGAGAAGTTGACCACTTTTTTAGTGGATGCAAGGTTCACTCGAAGGGGAGTGGACAAGACATTGTTCATTAGACAATCGAACAAGAGTTTAGTTGTGGCACAAATATATGTGGATGACATTGTCTTCGGAGCAACAAGTCAATCTTTAGCTAAGGAGTTTGCAGATCTCATGCATAGTCATTTTGAGATGAGCATGATGGGTGAGTTGAAGTTCTTTTTGGGACTTCAAATTACTCAATTGGATAGAGGGATATTTATCGCTCAAACCAAGTATGCTAAGGATCTTGTGACTAAATTCGGTTTAGAAAATGCAAAACATGCTAGAACTCCTATGAGTACAACTACCAAACTAGGTAAGGATATTTCAGGAAAAAGTGTTGATCAAACACTATATAGGAGCATGATTGGTAGTTTTTTGTACTTAACTGCTAGTAGATCAGACATTGCATTTAGTGTCAGTGTGTGTGCTAGGTTTCAGTCTGAACCTAAGGAGACACATTTGTTTGCTATGAAACGTATCATAAAATATGTTGGTGGCACAGTTGACTTAGGTATCTGGTTTACTTATGACTCGGGAGCTATCATATCTGGATACACTGATTCTGATTGGGTAGGTTCATGTGATGATAGAAAAAGTACCTAAGGTGGATGTTTTTATATTGGAAACAATCTAGTTGCTTGGCACAGTAAGAAACAAAACTCGATATCTTTATCTACTGCGGAGGCCGAGTACATTGCAGCGGGAAGTTGTTGTTCTCAGTTACTATGGATGAAACAGATGGTCAAAGATTACGACATTGAACAAGATAATATGGTGCTTTATTGTGACAACATGAGTGCTATTAATATATCAAAAAATCCTGTTCAACACTTGCAAACAAAACATATTGATATCCGACATTATTTTATACGCGAGTTAGTTGAAGAGAAAATAATAGCACTGGAACATGTTGAGATGGAGAAATAGTTGGGTGATTTGTTTACAAAATCTTTGGATTTACAAAGCTTTGAGTATCTTCGTACTTCTTTAGGGATTTGTGCTTTGGATTGATTTTTTTCTTCTTGTTTTGGCTTGCGTGTTTTTATTTTATTTCATTTTTTAGGTTTTCTTTTACTCTGAAATTTTCTCTTTGGTTTTAGTTTCAGATTTGTCGAGAGTTCTTGTCATAAAAAATTTGATGCACTCCGAGACTCTTGACATATAAATATAATTTTTCTCTTGATTATGAGTTATTATAGTCAATTTTTTTATCTTGTAGTATATTGTATCATTTCTGATTTATTCACACTCTTGACTTCTATGATAATTAAACTAAATTTAATGCACTCATAACGTGTGTATATTCTTGAGTGAGCATGACATCATGAATTTTTTTTTAAATAGCTCACTATTGACTTTGATTTGCACAGTTTGACCTCATGCTTAGTCATCACAAATGTGTTCGTAAAAGATCAATGAAAAGGGCTACAATGAGTTAGTGTGAAAGCCATCTTGTTTAGAGTCCAGTTTGACTCAGTACATTGCTTGCAAATTAAATAAAATTTTTGATATTTGTGAATATCTTCTTGCACATTGTTTGATATGTACTACAAAAAAATGGCTACCTACTCATGTATGAAAGCCATCATTGCACCTATATGGTTTAAGTATAAAAAATAATTATAAGAAAAATTCCTGTTTTGTTATGGAGAATAAGTCGAAAAGTGCAAATTTAAATATTAAGTCAGTTTGACTACTGTGTTATATCATTGTTTAAATAGGAAAGTTTATTTAAGAAGAATGCTTCATGTTATCTATGCTCAACTTGCAAATACATATTGTTATGATCAATCAAGATTAATTTAATTTTGAGTGATGCATTAGAATTGATTATAATATGCTTTTGATGATTTGATTGATTTGTGTATGACTTATTTTATTCGATTGTCATATTCTATGTCTTGAATCTATTTTGAATTTCTAGAAGTGCATCTCCAAAAAGATTTTTTTATTTTTTAGACCTTTTACTTAAAAAAAAGGGGACGTTCGAACACAGATTTTTGAGTTCGAACGCGATGACTGGCGCGTTCGAATGCGCAGACTAGTGCATTCGAACGCACTGGAGGGTTATTTAAATATTGCATCCGAACCCAAGGGTTTTCATCTTCCATCTTCGAAACCCTAGAAACCCTTCATTTTCTCCCTCTCAAATCTTCAAGATCTTGGTCTTTTTCATTAAATTTCTCACTACAAACCATTTTAGAGGGTAGTTCTCCTCCAGATCTAGCGTCTTTCGGCCGAATCTTTTAGTTTTTCTTCACTTTTGCGAGGTATGATCATCTATCAATTTTCTTATTTTTTTATTCAATTGAGTCTCTTGATCTTGATTGATTTCATGCGTTTTTGAGTTTTGATCACGTTAAAGTTACTATCTTGATGTTTCTTGTTCGATTGAACGTGATATCTTAGCATTTTCAAGTGGAAGATAGATTTCATTTAGGGCCTTCATGGTTTCTTGAATTTTTTGGATTTCTTGTTATCTTTTTGTTTGCTTTGGGCATGTATTGAATCTTGCAACTTGTTTCTTTCTCAAGAATACCTAGAAAAGCTGCAGTTTCCAAGAAACCAAGGCTACCTTCGCCACCTACTCCGGCTCGCAAGTTTTCTACATCTACGGCTGTAGGGCGATATAAACATAATTTTAGCACTCGACCTGTTATTTGTGAACGGTCAGTGGTCATTTCTGATTTTTCTGCCTTGGGGATCGAACAGATATTTACTGAGCGAGGATGGTTATCCATGTGTCGGATGTGCGGGACTGCATATGTGGAAGTTCTCAGGGAATTTTTCAGTAATGCCACGGTTTTAGAATGTTGTATACGTTCTACTATCCGTGGGGTTTCGATCTACTTGGACTCCGATGTTATTCGTGCAGAACTCCAACTTCCTGATGGTGAGTTCCAGTATCTATCGTCTGCTCCACTTCCTGATGTCAACGAATATGCTGGTACTGTGTTAATCAAAGGGGAATGTTGGAAGGGAAACATGATGCCTCATGCGAAGCTGACATCAGTGGCTCGCATGCTTCACCTGCTTTGTCTGTACAACATCACCCCCAAGACTCGCCATTCCAGTATTAGTCCTGATCGTGCCTTCCTCCTTCATGCAATGTTGTCAGGAGTTTTTGTTGATTTGGCTGCGGTGATCTACGATTCCATTCTAACAACTGCAAAGAAAGAAGCACCCCGTGAAGGGTTGCCGTTTGGCATATTTATTACCAATTTGTGCACTTAGAGTGGGGTGCGAGTGGATGCCTCAGAACCTTTCCTTACTTTGCAAAAACCGTTGGATTGGATAACTCTTAAGCGGAGTCAAGCTCATGATTAGTCGTCTCCTCTCAAGCCGTCCTCTTCCACCGTTGGACGTTCATCACACCTTGACATTTCTGATGACAGTTCGGACGATGACTCATCTCACACTGAGGGGGAGTTACCACAGTTCTCTGACCATTTCGATCAGCTTAGCACTCAGGTGTAGGACCTCCATTCGGTCGTGAATGATTTACGAGTTGAGCAAGCTCGTTAGGGGACCGTACTCGACTCTGTGTTGTCGATTCTTCATCGTTAGTTCCCTCCGAGTTCCTAGTCTTTGGCATTTGTGTCAAAAAGGGGGAGAGTGAGTGTGAGTTTAGACGTGTGTTTAGAGTTTAGGAGTTTACTGGCGTAGGGGGAGTTTACTAGTTTATGTTTACTGCATAATAACTTTGCGTGAATACCTGTGAACTTTGTTTGCTTGAGTACTTGTGAACTGCTTGCTTGATAACTTGTGTTTGGATTGTTATTCATTTCAAGTTATTTTCACTTGATCTTGGTTTGGTATATTTTTATTTGCAGGGATTGATGTGCTAAATGTACTAGACTTGTTGAATGCTCATTTCGAAGTCTTTGTAATATCTTATAATCTAGATGTTTTGTCACAAATTGCCAAATGGGGAGATTGTTAGGTTTTTAATTGTTGGCAATTGTGTACAAAATATTTAAGTGTATTTTACAAGTATATGAGCTTTATACAAGTCTAGAATATCTCTGGTTTGAAGAATTATAAGATAATTAGAGAAAAGATGTTGAGTTTCACACCGCGTTCACAAACGCGTTTGAACGCGGGTACTGCGTTCACTCAGATAGAGAGCTGCGTTCATAAATGTGTTCGAACGCGGGTACTGTGTTCACACAGACCGAGAGCTGCGTTCACAGACGCGTTTGAATGCGGGTACTGCGCTCACACAGACCAAGAGCTGTGTTCACAGACGCGTTCGAACGCAACTTGAAGAATTCAAGTTGTCGCGTTCGAACGCACCTGAGATCAAGTCATGCCATTCGAACGCACCCAGGCCGCATTCGAACGCACCAACGAAGTTTGAAAATCTTGGACTTTCGTGAGTACGGATAAGACTTGGATTTGGCTCTATCTTAGAGATCATATATAAGGATTGTGATGCCCTATCTCTAGGGTGGTTGAAGAAGCATTATTGAAGGAGACTTCTTGAGGCTACATCGGTTCTTCAACTAACAAGGTTCTACTCATCTACAAAAGTTAATCTTTCATCTTAAGGTCTATCTAGACGAAAGATCAATCTCGAGGGCTACTGAGGTTGGACTTCAATCATGAGAAGCAGTGAATCATGGGTTCTTAAGAGCAAGACTGAGAGGAACAAAGTCGTTTGGATCGACGGGTTGTTTTGTGAGTCAGTCTTGTACCTACTACTACTCTAGTGATTGGTTTTAATCCGAGTTTGGATCTGTGGTTTTTTCCCGTTTGGGTTTTTCCATGTTAAAATTTTAGTGTTCATCTCTCTTTCCTTTTTAATATTTCTTCGGAGTTTTCAAAAGTTATACCTTTAGTAAAAGTATGAGAGCGTGAGGATGAGATACGGTCCAAATATACTGAATTGTTTAGAGGTATGCAAATTTCGAGGTCAAAATTTTTATAAGGGGGGAGGAAAATGTAATAACCCAAGTAGGGTAAAAAAAAATAGGGCGTGCCCATGAGCAGCTTGCATGGGTAGGGTGCCACATGCCCACGGCCAACTAGCTGTGGCGGGCCTCGGCACCGCCACCCCTTTTCCCCTCCACCACCGCGCTCTCTCTCTCTCTCTTTCTCTCTCTCTCTCTCTCAGCCACCCTCTCACTCTACTCTCTCTCTATTCTATCTCGCACTCCTTTCTCTCCATTACCGACACCTTCCCTGGAGCCACCGCCGCCGCCGGTGAGACCTCTCACTCCCCCTCTCTTTCCTTCTCTCTGTCTCTCTCTCTCTCTCTCTCTCTCTCTCTCTCTCTCTCTCTCTCTCTCTCTCTCTCTCTCTCTCTCTCTCTCTCCCGAGGTCGGGCTCGTCGGAGCTGAGCCGCTGGAGAGAGGTCGGCTGCTGGCCAGTAGTGGCCAGTGCCTTCCCCGTCGACCTCGGTCCGCACCTCCCTCCTCTTCCTTCCCTTCTTCCCTTCTCGTCTTCTTCTTCCTTCTTCTTCCTTCTTCCTTTCTTCTTCTTCTTCCTCAATTGCTTATTCTCTTCTTATTTTTCTGCAACATTGTTGGGCTCGGCCCAGCATTGTACTAGTGATCCCTTATTCTTTTTAATTTTATTATTTATTTATTTAGGTATGTCTGTCTTAATTAATACAAATAGATTTAGACATTATTTATTTTAATAATAATACATATTCATCATTATGATTATTGTTAATTAAAATTAATTAAAATTAATTAATTATTAATTAGGTTATAAACTATTACACATAAATATAGGTAATACTTATATTTATTTATTTATTTACTTATATGTATATTAGATTAATAGATAGATTTGTAAATTATAATTATTAGATTTATATTCTAATATTCTTATGATATACATTTTAAGTAATTCTATTAATTTATTATATATTGTTATTTTTGTAACAAATAAAATATTAGGCTTATGTATTTATTTATTATTTTATAAAGTAATCTCTAATTAATCAAGATATAATTATAGTAAGTTTTTTATCTATATTTATATTTATATTTTTATCTGTATTAAAAATCTAGCTAGTTATGAATATAAGTAGAAATTCTAAAACCTTCTAAATCATCATATATTACATGAACGAATTTTAATTTGATAAACGGCTAGCATCATACTACTTAAATAATTTCAGATTCCAACCCCCTTATTCAAGACTCCGTGGACTTAGCTATCAAGGCTTGATCATTATCGTAGCATCGTGAACAAGTGGTTGTTTGGTATTTATAGTAGTGGTGAGTAGTCTTAGCCCCTAGACGCATTTATCAAATTATGTTATATAATATATTATGTACATGCATGTTTTGGCCTCCAGCATGATTATATGACTTTATCTAAAGATGATTACAATCGAGCATATTTTTATCATACATAGAATTAGGCTGATCTTGGATATGAGTATGATGTTGATAAATAGAGATAATTAGAGATGATTATACTGTTATGATTTTATATGAAGATGATCTTCTAGTATGAGTATGGATGTGTTAGATATATGGTCGAAGACTGCATCACATTATTTTCCTCTTGACTTCCTTACCACCTAAATTCTTGTTATGCATTGACTCGTTATCGTACTAGATATATGCATGTGATCTGACATTTAGAAGGAAAGCATGAAATATGATTGATAGGATAGTTGATAGGAGCGTGAGGATGCCCGAGTAGGTGCCAGAGTTAGAGGTGTATGGAGTGATGATTTTGGTCGCTAATATGCGATATCTCGTGGCCCATGTCCAAGGTCAATAGAGTCTGTGTGGACAAACAATTGGACACATGCCGTTCGCCAGGGCATATGTGGCGAGTTATCCTCATGAGGTTTTCTATCAACTACATGAGTGCCCGGTTTGGATGGATATTGATACCTTAGCAGGTGACGGGGTATGACTATATTTGAGATACTCTTGTGGGTCGCGGAGTATGCTTTGAGTCTTCGGACATGATGTTGAGACCGGGTACCGGGTGTTGACTATGCACAGATGATGTGTTGTGGCCAATGTGGGGCCCAAGTAGGGTTATCTATATGCTGTTTATTTGATTGTCACTAACTAAATGGTCAAGTGCTACGCACGTGCCGTGTGGGCTCGTGCCATGCACGTGTTTAGAGTTTGGGTGTTACACATAGCCTTTCTTAGCAAGGCTTTATCGCAGGAATCTCAGGAATTATCGACCTACGAGAGGGAGATGTTGGCAATCCTACATGCGGTGACAAAGTAGAGGTCTTGTTTTATCAGTAGGCGATTTATTATTTGAACCAATCAAAGGAGTCTTCCATACTTTATGGGGTAGGGAATTCGCAATCGGGCACAGCAGAGATGGGTCACAAAATTGCTAGGGTATGATTATGAAATTCAGTACAAGAAGGGGACGGAAAATATAGCGTCGTATGCACTATTGTGCCAACTCGATACCACTGAGCTTGCAGCCTTTTCTTCTCCCACTTTTTCTTTTCTTGACGAGCTGAGGTATGCATATACATCTGACCTAGGTTGTTACAGGAGGTATTGGATGATCTGGAGCGCTATCCGGAGTTGGATAACTGATGCAGTTTCTATGGATACCGGACCGTGTTTGGGAAGACATTTTTATGGATTTGATAGATGGTCTTTTGTTGGTACGTGGTTATTCTATTATTTTTGTAGTGGTTGACAGATTGAGCAAGTATGCACACTTTTCTGCATTGTCGCATCCATTCTTAGCCAAGTAGGTGGCTAAAATTTTTGGATGAAGTTTTTCATTTAGTAGGGACTCGATTGAACTTCAGTTCGGTATACCATCCACAAATGGACAGCCAAATCAAGGTGGTCAATCGAGGCATTAAGCAGTATTTGTGGTGCTTTATGGCAGAGATGCCAAGATGATGGTTGGAGTTCTTACCGTAGGCGAAGTGGTCTTATAACACCGCTCACCATAGCAGTATTAGCATGACTCCGTTTAAGGTGGTGTATGGGTGCACAACTCCGACATTACACGCATATGATCCTGTGGCATCTGCAGATTGGACGGAGGTGACTTGGCATTGATGGATAGAGATGCCAAATTGAGGAAGTTGGATGCCCATCTTAAACTTGCTCAAAACCGCATGAAGCAAGTTTATGATCGCAACCATCAGGATCAGGAGTTCGACATAGGCAGTTGGGTGTTTGTGAGGGTGTAATCTTAGTGACAAGTGACCTTCCGTCCGATGCGAAATAAGAAGTCAGCACATCGCTACTTTGGTCCGTTTCGGGTGGTAGAGCATATCGGTCCGGTTGCGTATCGCTTGGAGCTGCCTGAGGGGTCAAGAGTACATCCGGTCTTCCATGCTTCATTGTTGAGGGAGCGGATAGGAGATCACCATTATCATCCATAACCCTATCATCATCTCCACCTGTTATCCATGCCATCAGCAAATGGAGACCATATCTCATCGGGCGGTGATTCGTGGTGCATACTGACTAGCGAAGTCTTCCCTAGTTTCTTGGACAATGGATTCACACTCTGGCATAGGCCAAGGGTGACAAAGTTGTTGGGCTATGACTACGAATTGGTGTACAAGAAGGGAATTGAGAATTAGGTCGCCGATGAACTATCGCGGTAATCCAAACCGGCCGACCTAGCCATGATTTCTATTCGTCTTTTCTTTTCTTTCAGATATTAGAGCTAGATATGTGGAAGATCCAGAGATGATGGAACTCATGAAGAAGGTAGAGGAAGAACCAGCCAGCTATTCTAGGTTAGAAGTGAAGGACGGTCTACTACTAGACCAAGGGCGAGTAAGAGTATTGGCCATACCCGAATTGTGAGTGACTTTGATTCACCACTTCCACGATACTCCTATGGTGAGGCATGAGGGAACCTTCAAAACCTTTAAGAGGTTTAACACAAAATTATGTATGGGCAGGAGTGAGAATAGAAGTGTTGTCCTATGTTCTAGCATGTGAGGCTGACTCGACGAAACTAACGGGGCTACTGCAACCCCAACCTATGCCAGAGCAAATTTGGGAAGATGTGGCGATGGACTTCATTGAAGGACTTTCCTAGGTCAAAGGACATATAGCGATAATTATGGTCATTGACGAAGAGTGTGCACTTTACAGCTCTAATGTAGTCACACTGCAAAGAAGGTAGCAGAAATTTTTGTGAAGAAAATAGTCCGGTTGCATGGAATGCCGACTGTCTATAGAATGCCCCCAACATTGCGATCTTATGACCGACCAAGCGCACCTACTCGTACTAACATAGATGAGGTGCTAGTGGAATGGGACGAAGTACTCAAGTGGCTCAAGCTTCACCTAGCAGCGGCACAGAATCAAATAAAGCAAGTGTATGATCGCAAACACCAGGATAGAAGCTATGAAGTTAGCGGTTGTGTCTATGTTCAACTCCAACCGTATCGACAAGTCTCGGTACGAACCATTCATAACCAAAAGCTAGCACATAGCTTCTTTGGTCAATTTCAGATTCTAGGGAAGGTGGGAGAGGTTGCATATAAGCTAGACTTACCCGAGTCATCCCGAGTTCACCCAGTCTTCCATGTATTTAGCTTGAGAGCCCGAGTTGGTCCAGTTGAGTAGGCTGCAGCAGAACTAACCAAGCCTGAATCGGAGGCAGTTGAGCTCACTCTAGAGAAGGTCCTAGCACGAAGGAAGGTCAGGCACGAAGGATGAATAGTCACAGAGGTGTTGGTGAGTTGGGTCGGTTAGACACAGGAGCAAGCCACATGGGAATTTGAGGCAACATTAATGGACCATTATCCTAAATTTGCACTTTGAGGACAAAGTGAGCGGAAGCATGGTGGAATGATGTGATTCGAACCACACTAAGTCATCTCGTGCATAGATACAACCAATGGGCTCTCTGTATTATTTTATTTTAGTTGTTTTCTTCAAAAAATAAGGATTTTGGATGCCATGTTCGAACATAGGGAGGTCGCGTTCGAACGCCCTTTGCGAACGCCTACATACGTTCGCATCGATAGAGAATGCAAATTGTGCGTTCGAACGTGCTTGACCCTATTCAAATGCACGCGTGCGAATGCCTACATATGTTCGCACTAACAGAGAACATGAATTGGGCGTTCGAACATGATCGACGAGGATGCAATGTTTCTAGGGTTACTACTTATTAGTTTGGCTTGTTGGGGACCATTATGAATAAATATTGAATTTTCTTCCCTTCCTCCTCTACCCTAATTCTTCTCCCTCCTTGTTCAAGCCCTAGCTGTGTGTCATCATGATGTTGGTCACCTCTAATCCCCCTCCACTATCGAGTCCTCCCTCCTCCTTGGGATTTCGACCAACTTTATCACCATCATCACCATCACCCGTCATCTCCACCTTCACCACAATATTGCGTATTTTCGTCCTAGGTACAGTCAAAATCTACAAAGGGCATAAATATAAAAAATGTAGATAAGGAAAATACAAAACGATTACCACTAGTTTCGTAATTTTCTGACTACGGAATAATATTTTGAAAATATTCTCCTTCGACTGTGCAGATATCTTCATTGCATCCGATTTTGATCAGCAACAGACGCACGATCCATAACACGGCACTGCTAACTTAACCTCATGTAGGAAACCAAGAAGAGATGGGCCCCATAGGGATTTTGCAGCTAGTTTCTTTACCTTCAAATTCTCGAAGAAAGACAATATGTTACGGGTGCTGACTAGGGGCAATGGAGCTTTCGTGGCATGGTTCTCAATTTAACCCCTTGGAAGCTAGACATCCAACCATTTCACGAAGAGATTAAGTCCGCTCCATTGTTGATGCAATTCACACCTATAGTTCCTCATGGACTTTAAAGACACGGGTACTCCTCCACTTTTGACCTGCCAACTGCCTACACCTTTCATGATCAATCCCACTTTGCCAACCAAGCCTCCCCTCCTGTCCCCTCGGGCGAGAGAGCAACTTGACCCCTCCTCGACAAAAGCCTTTAATCTGGATGACCGAATCTCCTTTGTGGATTAGGGCTTAGCGACGCTTGATTATGCTGAGGTCAGAGTGAAGGATGAGAAGGTGGACTTTCCCCCTAAGCAAGACGATCTCAACTTGATTCTCTGATAAGCTCTGATATCAGATTGATGGGTTCTTGTACCAAAAGGTCGGCTATGGAACAATTCCTTTAAGATCTGAATTTATTGTAGATAGCAATCTGCGCAACAGTGCGAAAATATTCGTCAAATATTCGGTAGTCAGAAAATTACGAAACCAAAGTAGATTCGATTCGTAACTTCCTGATCTACAACTTTTGTATTTACACCCTTCGCAGATTCAAATTGCAACTGGGACAGAAACACGGAATAATGTGGGCGATGGTGGAGGTGACGGGTGGAGTGGATGTTAGGGTTATGGATGGGTATGGAGATGGAGGTAGATGGTGGATGTGATTAAAGGATATAGACAAAGGGAACGAAGTGGTCGAGATCCCAAAGAAGAGGGGTGGCTCGACGGTCGAGAGAGATTAGAAATTAAGAGAAACCTTGCCAATGGAAGAGGTGGAAGGATGGTAAAGAGGGAGGAGGGAGATTAGGGTAGATAGATGATAGGGAGGTAAGAAATCAATATTCCAATAGCATAATGAATTTGGCGGCCATTCACATATATATACATGCTAGCCGACAAGTCCTAAAACAATAAGTAACCCTAATTCTAGAGGATTCCCGTTGATCCACACACCCGATCGCGTTCTAACGCACAAAAGATGTTCTCTGTATGTGCGAAGGCGATGTAGGCATTCGAACACGAGCGTTCGAGCTCGCTCGACCGCGTTCGAACGCACAATATGCATTCTCTGTATTTGCGAACCTTATGTAGGCGTTCGCAAGTGCGTTTGAACGCGACCCCTCGTGCGTTCGAACGCAACCTACAAGAATTTTATTTTGATGAAAATAAACAACTAATGCAATAAGAAAAAGTGTATTCACGCTTCCCCCACTTTGCCCTTAAGGTAAAAAGTCAGGGAAACGCTATAAGATATCAGCCTCCAACTCCCATGTCGCCTCATCGGATGGCTTGCCAAGCCACTCAACTAAAATCTCCATCTCTAGTCTAGTACCATGTCGTCGTCAACGTTTACTAAGAACTGATCCAACGACCTCATGATCTCCTATCCGCTCCCTCGGTAATGAAACATAGAAGACATGATGCACTCTTGACCTCTCCGACAGCTCCAAACAATATGCAATCGGACCAATATGCTCTAACACCCGAAACGGACCTAAGTAGCGATGAGCTAACTTTTGGTTATGCATCGGACGTAAGGTCACCTGTCGATACGGCTGTACCCTCATAAACATCCAACTGTCGATGTCGAACTCATTCTCCTTGTAGCTACGATCATAAACTTGCTTCATGCGATTTTGAGCAAATTTAAGATGGGCACGCAACCTCCTCAATGTGGCGTCTCTATCTATCAAGGCTAAGTCCACCTCCGTCCGATCTGCAGATGCCATTAGGTCATAAGCGCGTAACGTCGGAGCCGTGCGTCCATATACCACCTCAAATGGAGTAATGCCAATGCTGCTATGGTAGGCGGTGTTGTAGGACCACTTCGCCCATGGTAAGAACTCCAACTATCGTCTCGGCATCTCTCCAACAAAGCACCTCAAGTGGATGGTAGGCAGAACTGAAGTTTGTGGATGGTAGGCCGAACTAAAGTTTGTGGATTGTAGGACCAATCAATGGCTCGATTGACCACCTCGGTTTGGCCATCCATCTGTGGATGGCAGGTCGAACTGAAGTTCAATCGAGTCCCCTGCAATCTAAAATTTTTTGTTCAAAAGTCACTCATAAATACACGATCACGATCCAAGACAATCGTGAGTGCCATGCCATTTAACCGAACAACATCTCTAACAAAATTTTCAGCCACTGACTTGCAAAAAATGGATGTGACAATATCGAAAAGTATGCATACTTGCTCAATCTGTCAATAACCATAAAGATAACGGAATAACCACGTAGAAGCGGAAGACCCTCTATGAAATCCATAGAAATGTCTTCCCAAACACGGTTCGGTATAGGTAAAGGTTGAAGTAATCCGACTGGTTTCAATGTGGTTGCCTTAGCCCTTTGACAAACTTCGCAAGCACGGACAAAACTCCGCACATCCCGCCTCAATCCTGGCCACATGCAACTCTGAGATATACTCCTATAAGTCCTCAAGACGCCCTCATGACTAGCCTCTGGAGTTTGGTGGAAGTGCTCCAACAATTTCTACCACAATCCATCATTTGCGCGCACCTGAATGCATCTGCGGTCCAACAACAAATCGCCTCAATTCTCCAACTCTGGATGGCGCTCCAGATCACCCATCACCTCCTGCAACAATCTCAAAACATCTGAGTCAGATGTACATTCATACCTCAGCTCATCAAAGAAGGGAAAGGTAGGAGATGAATAGGCTGCAAGCTCGGCGGTATCGGGTTGGCGCGATAGTGCATCTGCCGCTCTATTTTCCGTTCCATTCTTGTATTGTATTTCATAATCATACCCCAACAATTTTGTGACCCATCTTTGCTGTGCCGGAGTGTGTATACGCTGTCCCATAAAGTATAGAAGACTCATTTGATCGGTTCGTATAATGAATCATTTACCAATCAAATAAGGCCTCCACTTTATCACCGCATGTAGAATTGCCAATGGGACGTCCTCCTTGCATTAGTACACCCGACGCATCACATTCCATAATGAACTCTTTAGTGAAGTCCGGTAGAGCTAGAACGGGCACCGTTGTTATTTCTGTTTTCTATTTTCCAAAAGCTGTAGTGGCTTCATCCGTCCATCTAAAAGAGTCCTTCTTCAACAAGGAAGTGAGGGGAGCAGTGATCTTGCTATATCTGGCAATGAAGCGGCGATAATATCTAGTCAGCGCCAAAAATCCTCTCAATCCGATGGTAATAGTAGGAATAGGCCAAGCAGTCATGCATGCAACTTTTTGAGGATCCGCCACTACACCATCCACTTGTGGTACTCCCCATAGGCACTTAGACTTTTTGATCTTCAATTAGTTTTGCTTCAACAAATTCAGCACGTCCTACAAATGCTACCAATGCTCCAATTCATTCCTGCTATACACCAAAATATCGTCAAAAAATACTAAGACATATCTTTGCAATAGAGGCCAAAATATATCATTCATGAGGCCTTGGAAGGTAGCTAGAACACTAGTGAGACCAAAAGGCATCACCCGTGAAAAACCCCTATACACAAGTATGTACCTAAATACTAGGCAATGATATCACTCGTTCGTTTAAGTAAAAGTCTGAAGAAATATTAAAAATGAAAGCAGAGATGAACGCCAAGATTTTAACGGGGAAAAACTCAAACGGAAAAAACCACGGATCCAAACTCGGATCAAAACCAATTAGTATGATAGTAGCAGTTACAAGACTAACTCACAAAACAACCCGTCGATCCAAACGACTTTGTTCCTCTCAATCTTGCTCGCTAGAACCCATGATTCACTGCTTCTCGTGATTGAAGTCCAACCTCAGTAGCCCTCGAGATTGATCTTTCGTCTAGATAGCCCTTAAGACGAAAGATTAAGTTTTGTAGATAATTGAAACCTTGATAGTTGAAGAACCGATGTAGCCTCAAGAAGTCTCCTTCAATAATGCTTCTTCAACCACCCTAGAGATAGGGCATCACAATCCTTATATATGATCTCCAAGATAGAGCGAAATCCAAGTCTTATCCTCATGAGAATCCAAGATTTTCAAACTTCATTGGTGTGTTCAAACGTGGCCCGGGTGCGTTCGAACAGCCTGACTTGATCTCAGCTGCGTTTGAACGAGCTCGAGTGCGTTCGAACGCGATAGCTTGAATTCTTCTAGTTGCGTTCGAACGTGTTTGTGAACGCAGTACCTGCGTTCGAACGCGTTTGTGGACTCAGCTCTCGGTCTGTGTGAACGCAATACCTGTGTTCGAACGCATTTGTGAATGCACCGCGTTCGAATGCATTTGTGAACGCGGTGTGAACTCAACAGCTTTTCTCTAATAATCTTACAATTCTTCAAACCAGAGATATTCTAGACTTGTATAAAGCTCATATACATGTAAAAATACACTTAGAATATTTTGTACACAATTGCCAACAATTAAAAACCTAACAACCCGGAACTCGTAATGCCCGTCCGAAGTCCGAAATACAGTTTTGTGCACATCTGCCAGGTGAACTCTAATTTGATGATACCCGACCCTCAAGTCAAGCTTGCTGAATATACTTGCCCCTACAAGCTCGTCCAGCAGCTCCTCTATAACTGGAATAGGATACCGGTCCTTGACGGTAATAGCATTTAGTGCCTGATAGTCGACACAAAAACGCCATGTCCCATCCTTTTTTCGTACCAATAGCACGGAGGATGAATATGAGCTATGACTTAGTTGAATGAGGCATTGCTCCAATATTTTGGCTACCATATTAAAGATAACTTCTTTTCGCACATGTGGATACCAATATGGCCTCACATTCGTCGGTGCAGCCTCGGGTATAATCTCTATGCGATGGTTCGCTGCTCTCCTCGGTGGCAACACTTGTGGCTCCTCAAACAGTTTAGAAAAGTTATCTAATAAATTAGACAATTTAATGGTAGTACCTGAACTCGTTTTAGGCTCATCTCCTACTGGTCCTAACTGAAGAAGATAGGCCAAATCATACGCACAAGGTAGCCCCACCATCGACTGCATCGTAGGAATCAGCGAAGATCGAACGCCATCAAGTCGCACATCTTTGTTTCCTTGTTTAAATTTCATCCACATGCTCCAAAAATTAAATATGACGGGTACCAAACACTGTAATCACTGAGTGCCAATGGATACAAGTCCACAATGATGTCGGTCCTTGCACCCGTATACCGACCCGGCAACACAAGCTCTCCGCCTTAAGCTTCCTGCCGGCTCCAATAGCAAGGTCAAATCCTGTGGTCGGTTCGGCATCCAAACCCAATCTCCTCACTAACCTCTCATCTAGAAAGTTATGTGTAATCCCCGAATTGATGAGGATGTGGACACAATACTTTCTAACGAGTCCGTCTACCCGTAACGTCCTCGGCGCGGAAGTACCCGAATATGCATGCATCGATATTTTAGCATGGATATCTTCCTCCACGCCCTCCTCAATGGCCTCCTCATGGACCTCTTTTGGACACTCTCCATCATCAACAACCCCATCATTCTCGAGATCGTCGATGAGCATCACACTCCCGATCGGTTTAGAACACCAAAGATCGGGGGTGAAATGTTCATCGCATCAAAAGCAAATGCCCTTCGCTCTTTGCTCCTCCACCTGGGCAGGTGTGAGAGTTCGAACCGGGGGTGACGCACATGGACCTGTGGGGTATCAATTCGATGAGGTCCCACCACTGGTCCTTCTTGAAGTTCCAATCGTCGTTGAGGAGATGACAAAACCAATCAGTTCACGAGATATTCCTTAAAATTATTATGATCCCTTTGAATTGCATCAACTCTATGCAACAATGTTTGGAATATGCCTCTAAGTTCATCCGCCAAGCCCATATTCACACTCATGACGTTGGTTGACTTAGTTCTGCCATGGTCGCTCCAAAGGGATCAACCTCACGGTTAGGGTCATCGTGGATTGAGTCTTCCGTTGTCGGTGTGTTGTCGGTGTGCTCTGTATAGGTCTTCTTATTGATGTCATCTTCCTTGTTTCTGCCATTAATGGAGGTCTAAAGTTTGCCTACTCTGATACCACTTTGATAAGCTCTAATACCAGATTGATGAGTTCTTGTACCAAAAGGTCGACTACAGAATAATTTTCTTAAGATCTGAATTTATTGCAGAAAGCAGTCCGTGTAACCAAAGAAAAATATTTGTCAAATATTATTCGGTAGTCAGAAAATTACGAAATTAAGTGGATTTATTCATAACTTCTTGATCTACAACTTTCATATTTATTCCCTTCACATATTCAAACTAAAACTTGGACAAAAATATGGAATAACGTGGGTGATAGTTGTGGTGACGGGTGGAGTGGATGTTAGGGTTATGTATGAGTATGGAGATGGGTGATTAAATGATATAGACAAAGGGAACGAAGTGATTGAGATCCCAAAGAAGAGGGGTGGCTCGATAGTCGAGGGAGATTAGAAGTTAAGAGAAATCTTGCCAACGGTAGAGGTGGAAGGATGGTGAAGAGGGAGGAGGGAGATTAGGGTAGATAGATGATAGAGAGGTAAGAAATTAATATTCCAATAGCATAATGAATTTAGCTTCCATGCACATATATATAGATGCTTGCCAACAAGTCCTAAAATAATAAGTAACCCTAATTCTAAAGGATTCTGGCCGATCGCGTTCGAACGCACAAAAGACGTTCTCTATATGTGCGAACGTGATGCAGGCGTTCAAATGCGGGCCTGATGCCTGACATTCTCTATATGTGCCCGACAGACGTTCGAATGCGAGCCTGATGTAGGCGTTCGCAAGGGCGTTCGAACGTGAGCCCTCCTGCATTCGAACGCGACCTATAAGAATTTTATTTTAATAAAAATAAAAAACTAATACAATAAGAAAAGATCCTAACTAAGTGTTTCATTCTCATGATCATCGTAGCATCTTTCAAGCAGCAAAAAGTAGCTCCTTCTTCTCCAAATAACAAGCTTGGGGGAAGACCATTCACTATATCCTTTTTGATTGATACTTTTCGCAATTTCATTTCTTCAATGGGTTTCATTGATGCTGGTTTCATTGATGCTGGACAAGGTGTTCTCTATGTTTTCTCAATATTCTATTATGCATCTTTCTAGAATAGCATCAGCTCATTGTCCTCTTCTGATTAATCTAGGGGGGCCTTTAAAAAAGTAACCAAAATCCTTTCTATTTTAAATGGTTATGGTATCTGACACTTGGCTTTGGGTTGTACTTCTAGGAACAGTAACCCTCTTTTAGCATAAACTAAATATCTTTGTCAAGCATATCATCCACTAGAATAGACATAGCCTCGGCCTTCTTGAGGTCAACTTGTCTAAAGATAGAGCCGCCATCATGAAATGGAAGCTTGCGAGACTCTTAAACTCTTAAACCCCTTGAGATCTCCGAGAGTCAAGCGCTAGCCATCCTTAACCGCCGATGTGTGGCCTTGCTAAATCATTAGTGGTAGAGGATGAGTCCTTTCAATTGTCTGCCATCCACAATAAACTTAGTTCTTTCAATTAATGACTAAAATTAAAAATCCAAAGAACTTTATTCGGTGCCTATCTTCTTTGGAGGATGAGTCCTTCACTACCTGCTCCTATAAGATAATCGAGTGTTTTGTGAACTTTTATTCTAACTTGTGCTATTGGGTTGGGGGTACTAGGACAAAGCCTCCTTGTGGCCTAGTATTTCCTCCATTATTGTGTCTAGCTACGATGATATCCTTCGACCTTTTACTAAGAACGAGGTGAGATCGACTGCTCGGTTTATGCTGGTGGGCAAAGCGCCTGGCCCAAACAGATTTCAAACTAAGCTTTTTAAAACATTTTTGGGATATCTTAGGTGGGGATTTTGTCAAAGCTTTTATTTCCTTTCAAAATTCTTATTTTATTCTAACATGTAACCAAACTTTTTTTATCTTTATTCAAAAAAAGTTGAACCTTTTCAAGGTCCTAGACTTTTGGCTGATCTTGCTTTGCAATGAGGTTTACAATGTTTTGGCCAAACTCCTAGCTAATAGGATTAAACCCCTATTACCACAGCTAATCGAATATGAGCAATCTGCCTTTTGGCAGGGACACACATGCATGATAATATCTTTATTGCGTAGGAGATCATCCACATTATAAACAAAAATAATAGACTTGAGCATTACTGTGTTATTAAAATAGATCTTAAAAAGACTTATGATAGAGTGTCTTGGAACTCTATCGCTACATGTCCAAAATGAATCTTCTTCCGAAACTGGTGCATTGGATTAAAACTTGTATCTCATCTGTCTCTTACACTACTTTGAATAATGGTTTTTTTATCGGAGTAGTTTTTAGGTTTTAAGGTATTCGCTAGGGGACTCGCTTTCTCCCTATATTTTCATAATGGTTGCTCAAATTCTCACTTGCCTCCTGAATGAGACTATGGAGAGAGGGGAAATTATTCCTTTCCACATAAATAACTCTTTTATCAATAACCATCTGTTATTTAATGATGATCTATAAGTTATTATTGGGTTAGGTGAGTTTTTCTGTAATAATCTGAAAGTTCACTGAGATCACTAATTTGAAAATTAACTCTGCTAAATCCAATGTGTATTTCTCGAACAACATGAAGGAGGAGGACATTAATAGTATTCGACGTATCCTTAATATGTTTCTTTACCCCTTCTACTTGGGAGCTCAGATCTCTCCTGATTATCTTAAGATTAGTGACTATTCGGGTTTCTTAACTGCATTGAAAAATGGCTAGCTTGGTGGAAGAAAGGAAATCTTGCATAAACTCTATTATTAACTCGATTCCCGTTCATTTACTTTCCTCTTCCTGGACCCTACTCATGGATGTGGATAAAATCACTAAATCTGCTAGAAAGGCCTCCACCTTGTGGCCCATAATATTATCACTAAACCCAAGGCCCTTGGTGGGTTGGCCATTAGAAACCTAAGAGATGTTTGTTGAGCCCTTATCGCTAAGAGGGCTCTCTAGGTCTTAAACAATCATGATGGCATTTGGGCCCGACTGGTCCAAGCCAAGTATGCTACCATACACCCCTGGTACATTAAGAAAAACAAACGTATCACTTGGGGTTGGAAACTGCTCAAAGAAACTATGCACCACATTAGGCATGGTTTCTTTAAAATTGTTAAGAATGGTAACTCTACCTCAATTTGGAGGGACCCTTGGATCAAAGCCATGCCTATTAAAAGATGGCCTACTTTTATCAATATGAACTTAATTAACAGGGTTCATAAGGTATCTAACCTTATTTGCGATAGGAGTTGGAATGAAAGCCTGCTCAATGACTTGTTCGATCCTATCTTATTGAAAGGATCCTTGGGATCTACCTTCGTATTACTGGGGCCCAAGACACAGGTTTGGTTCTCAAACCCATTCGGATTAGTGATTGCTAAATTGGTTTACAATATGCTCAATATGATTGATCAGACAGACTCAATTGCTTGGAAAGGTTGGAAAGAAATATGGTAGCTGAGTGCCGCTAAATATTAAGATGTTCATTTGGAAGGTTGCCTGCCGACAAGAACCTTGATAGCAGGCTGGGGGCTAGGCTGCCCCAAAATCTGCCACACCTGTGGCCTGCATGACGAATATTGTGATCACTTCTTCTTACTTGGCCCTCTGCAAGGGCTATATGGGCAGAATTTAACAAAACTTGGCCCATTGGTATGTCAAATAACTTGGTACAAAGGTGGTTAGATGATAGATTTTAGGTTTGCATATTACCATAATCCAAAACTAAATATAGATTCCCACTCACAAAATTATGAAGAACCCAAACTTGAACTTAGAATTGGATCACAAAGAATATTTAGGATCCCAAAAATATCCGCAGATACCAAGGTTAAGAGCTAAGTAGGTTAATATTGCACATCGATACTACCATCCGAGCTCACCGACCTAGGGGATCAAAGCATTGGAACTCCCTCCCTCATCAAATAAGTTTCATTTAAAAATGTGTTAGTGATTTGGGGTTTTCCTCTGAAGTTTCCCCGTCGTGGTCTCACTAGGGATTCGGTCGGCCAGCAGCCTCGTGCCGACCTCATTTGCTTTCCCCCATCCTCTTCTTTCCGATGGCACTTTTTGTGGGCCGTGACCCCTAGTGGAGGTTACACATGGTAGCCTCCCCTCATGAGTTTTGGGTGGATTTTCGGCCACCGCCATCGTCAATAGGGTTACCTTACCCCGCAGCTTCCTCTTTGCAAGGGGTTGCTGTGGGCCCCGACATTTGGGCCCTCATGACCAGAGTCGCTAGGTGGCCCCTTGCCCTAGCCACTAGCCTTGGAGAGGATACTTCTCACTGTCGATTGCTCGAGGCATGTGGGCTTCCCCTCGGCGAGCTTTGGCTTGCTGAGGGGAAAGTTTTGGTGGGGTCGATTGGGACTATCGGCGGTCGGTACCGTCGACAGCTCCCTCACCCCACCGATGGGTGCCTTGATGGGTTGTGGGTGGCTGCTAGACCCTCTTCCAGTCAGTTGACACCATGGGTGCCTTCCTCGACTGGTGGGATGTTGGTTGGCGTGCCGGCCTGACTATCAGTGGTGGTGATTTCCAATAGCCCCTTGGTGGGCCAAGCCTTACCTTGGTTGGCTGCGGCCTCGCCTGAGGCTGCTTGGGTGGGCTGCAACCTAGCCTTGTGGGGCTTGTGTTAGGTTGGGCTGTTGTCAGCCTATCCCAAGTCGAGTTTGGGCTAGGCCACACCCAACCCATGTTGTTGTGGGTTGGGCTGTGGCCTAACCCAAGTTGGTGGTGTGTTGGGTTGGGCTACTGTCAACCTAGCTCATGTTGGGATTGGGCTGGGTGCCGCCTAGCCCATGTGGTTGTGGTTGGGCCTAGGGTTAGCCTATGTGTTTTCAATTGTTGTTAAAATTGTGGTAACCTTTTTAATTAATGATCATTGTCAACTCGAGCCTTAAATTATCTTTTTTGATGCTTGCTAATTATAATAATTATTGTAAATCAATATTAATGAATTAGACTGTGGCCTTTAAGTGTCATTGCTAATTGCTCATAAATGGAAATTAACTCTAAGTAGAGTTTAGCATAGTTGATTATGATTTTGGTTAATTTAATTATAACAAAGTAGTCGGTGATCTGGTGTATCCATATTAATTGCGCCTAACGGAGAATTAATAAAGATTATTGTAGAGTTAGGATATTAAGCAAATTGTATTATTTAATGAAGTTGATTAATTAAATTTAACTACATGAATTAATATATATTGATAATAATGATATGAACGATAATTTGAGGTAAATTATTTCAATTACGTTTAATAATTCGTCTGGCCTTGGTACAACTGTGTCAGTCCCACTTGACTAATAAATATGAGAATTCTTAAATGGATATACCCAAGCCTATAGCGGACATTAGTAGGATTATTTAATTAATTAGTGGGAGGTATTTGTGCTTATGTTTTTTATTACTTTCCTTATTAAGGTGGACTCCGTACTCTATGAAAATTATCCTATGGAGTTGTTGTAGCTTGTATCAAGAAAGTGATGTCAAACAAATGAAACTTCTATATAGAGAATGCAATAAGTTACCTTATAATATCATCACATTTCTATCATGTATGTGCATACGTTTTTTTTACTGTTATTATTGCACGTCGTGCATATTAATTTTATTTTGTTTTTCGGTAAAATTTGTCATATCATGATTTCTATGCATATTTATTGGGCATGATCATGTGTATTGGCATGTAATACATGATAATGATGTATTTTCCATTATGCTTGTCATGCTATATAATATTATGCGACTTGCACATGTGCAAGACCATAAAGAGGGTGATCGCTACATCTCGATGGTACCCAATACTTCTCCAGTGAGGGTTTGTGTGGTCGGGTGTGAGTGTTGATGTGGTCTACGGGCATAGCTATACATGAGCCTAAGTTACAAACTTGGTAGTCTAAGATGATGCATATCATGTGGTGTAGCGTTGATATGGCCTATGGGTGAAGCTCGATGTGAGCTCGAGTTGAGGACTTGATAGTCCAAATTGATAGATAGTAGGTTATTGATTGCTAATGCATGTGCACACTAGATGAACATAATGAGTATGGGATACTGATGCATTGATTTGGTCATCATGCGCATATTCATATTTATTTATTGTTGCATCAATGATTGCATTATGTTTAGACTATAGCAGTGGATACTTGCTAGCCTTTATGCTCACCACCTTCGTAGAAGATTTAGTGAAGACTAGTTTTAGTTCTTTTTATTTATTATATTCTTGTAAAGTAAGCTAAATGGCTTGTAGCTCTTGCGTGGGCATTAGAATCTATCTATGGTTATATATTTTGGGGCTTGTTATGGTTATGGTGTTATAAACTTTCTTTCGTTTTGTATTATTTATAGAAATATAGGTTTTTCTCATGTTTATTATGTTGAAACATTGACCAATAGGTCACGTGAACATCACGTGGATTCTACCCACATGAGAGGCACATGTATTTGGTGGCGGATGCTACCCTCGGCTAACGACGTTCAAATGCCCCAATCCGAGAGCAACCTTCGTCTAACAGCATTAAACACCTGTTTAACATGTTCGAGCATCTGAACTCGAGAGTGCAAATTTAGAGTTTCGATAAAACGTTTGAACATCCCATAGAACCATTTGAATGTCAGACGTGGATGTCATTTCATGTTAGTATTAATTTGAATGTTTTTAAATTTTTGGTTAGCCTTTAAATATGTGGATGTGTTACAATCCGATCTTCCCTTAAAAGGTTTAATCATCTCACAACTAGTTCTAGATAGAATTTGAATAAAACTTTCGAAGGTTGTTACGGTCAATCTAACTATTGGATCCTACTGAAATTTAGATATTGTTGCTCTTGAAGAGATCTTTCCAATGAATCCAAGATCTCAGGTTTGGATGGCTAGATCTCGAGATATCAGCCAAACAGTGACCGGAGGAGGTCAGATGAATCCTAACTTGTTAGCCCTTCAATGGCTAGATAGGTGTTAGGAGAACTCTACTTTTAGAGTGAAGGGGGAGAAGTTACTACAGAAGAGGGGGATTAAGAGTTAGATGAAGTTGTCCAAGGACTTAGGCGGTGGAAGGAAGGAGGTGGGAGAGGGCGCCGATGGCTAGAGTAAGGAGGGAGAAATGGGCAACAATGCCAATGCAATTATCATATTTAGATCAAATTAGGGTTTCTAAAAAAACTCTAGACACAAGTATGTATCTAAATACTAGGCAATGATATCACTCATTCGCTTAAGTAAAAGTCCGTAGAAATATTAAGAACGAAAGCAGAGATGAACGCCAAGATTTTAACGTGGAAAAATCCAAACGGGAAAAAACTCCGGATCCAAACTCGGATCAAAACCAATCAGTAGAATAGTAGCAGTTAACAAGACTGACTCACAAAACAACCCGTCGATCCAAACGACTTTGTTCTTCTTAGTCTTGCTCGCTAGAACCCACGATTCACTGCTTCTCGTGATTGAAGTCCAACCTCAGTAACCCTCGAGATTGATCTTTCGTCTAGATAGCCCTTAAGACGAAAGATTAACTTTTGTAGATGAGTGGAACCTTGTTCGTTGAAGAACCAATGTAACCTCAAGAAGTCTCCTTCGATAATGCTTCTTCAACCACCCTCAAGATAGGGCATCACAATCCTTATATATGATCTCCAAGATAGAGCCAAATCCAAGTCTTATCCGTACTCACGAAAGTTCAATTTTATCAAACTTCGTTGGTGCGTTCGAACGCGGCCCGACTGCGTTCGAACGACATGACTTGACTCAAGTGCATTCGAATGGGCCCGAGTGCGCTCGAACACGACAATTTGAATTCTTCAGGTTGCATTCGAACGCGTTTGTGAATGCAGCTCTTGGTCTGTGTGAACGCAGTACCCGCGTTCGAACGCATTTGTGAACGCGACTCTCTGTCTGTGTGAACGCAGTACCCGCGTTCGAACGCGTTTGTGAATGCGGCTCTCTGTCTGTGTGAACGCAGTGCCCGCGTTCGAACGCGTTTGTGAACGCGGCTCTCTATCTGTGTGAACGCAGATTCTGCGTTCGAACGCGTTTGTGAACGCGATGTGAACTCGACGGCTTTTCTCCAATAATCTTACAATTCTTCAAACCAGAGATATTCTAGACTTGTGTAAAGCTCATATACATGAAAAAATACACTTAGAATATTTTGTACACAATTGCCAACAAATAAAAACCTAACAATCTCCTCCTTTGGCAATTTGTGACAAAACACCTAGGTTACAAGATATTACAAAGACTTCAAATTGAGCAATTAACAAGACTAGAATATTTTGCACATCAATCCCTGCAAATAAACATATACCAATCCAAGATCAAGTGAAAATAACTTGAAATGAATAAACAATCCAATTCAAACACAAGTTATCAATAGAGCATAAGTTCAAAAGTACTTAAACAGACAAAGATCACAATTTCTCCAAGCAAAGTTATAAGCAAGATTAGAAAGACATAAAGACTCTAATAAACTCCCCCTATTACCATGCTCCCTCTACACACTTAGACACCTAGACACTCTCCCCCTTTTTGCCACAAATGCCAAAGACTAGGAACTCGGAGGAAACTGACGCTGAAGAATCGTCAACACAGAGTCAAGGACAGTCCCCTGACGAGCTTGCTCAGCTCGTAAATTATTCACGGCCGAATGGAGATCCTGCACTTGAGTACTAAGCTGATCAAAACGGTCAGAGTACTGTGGTAACTCCCCCTCAGAGTGAGATGTGTCACCGTCAGAGCTATCATCAGAACTATCGAGGTGCGATGAGCGACCTGCGGCGGAAGAGGACGGCTTGAGAGGAGACAACTGGTCGTGAGCTTGACTCCGCTTAAGTGTAATCTGATCCAACGGTTTGTTCAAAGTAAGGGAAGGTTCCGAAGCATCCACACGCACCCCACTCTGAGTGCACAAATTTGTAATAAAGATGCCAAATGGTAACCCCTCACGAGGTGCTTCTTTCTGGGCAGCTATGAGAATCGAGTCATAGATCACCGCAACCAAATCAATAGAAACTCTAGTTAACATTGCATGAAGAAGGAATGCACGATCTAGACTAATACTAGAATGTCGAGTCTTGGGGGTGACGTTGTACAGACAAAACAGGTGAAGCATGCGAGCCACTGGTTTCAGCTTCGCATGCGGCATCATGTTTCCCTTCCAACGTTCCCTTTTGATCAGTACAGTGCCAGCATATTCATCGACATCAGGAAATGGAGCTGACATGGGGTACTGGAACTCACCATCAGGAAGACGAAGTTCAACGCGAATAACATCTGAGTCCAAGTATACAGACACCCCACGAACAGTAGAACGAATACAGCTTCTAAAACAGTGGCATTACAAAAAAATTCCCGAACAACTTCCACATAAGCAGTCCTGCTCATCCGACACACCGATAACCATCCTCGCTTAGTAAATATCTATTCTATCCCCAAAGAAGAAAAATTGGAAATGACCATGGGTCTTTCACAGACAGGACGGGTCCCAAAATTATGTTTGTACCGCCCGACAGCCGTTGAAGTAGAAAACTTTGGAGCCGAACAAGATACAACACAGTAGTTAAACAATGATACAACACAGTAGTTAAACTGACTTAGTATTTAAATTTGCACTTTTCGACTTATTCTCCATAACCGAACAAGAATTTTTCCTGTATTATTATTTTTTATATATAAACCATATAGGTGCAATGATGGCTTTCACACATGAGTAGGTAGCCCTTTTCTTGTAGTACATATCAAACAATGTGCAAGAAGATATTCACAAACATCAAAAAATTTATTTAATTTGCAAGTAATGTACTGAGTCAAATTGGACTCTAAACAAGATGGCTTTTACACAAACTCATTGTAGCCCTTTTCATTGATCTTTCATGAACACATTTGTGATGACTAAGCATGAGGTCAAACTGTGCAAATCAACGTCAATAGTGAGCTATTTAAAAAAAAATTCATGATGTCATGCTCACTCAAGAATATATACACGTTATGAGTGCATTAAATTTAGTTTAATTGTCATAGAAGTCGAGAGAGTGAACAAATCAGAAATGATATAATATACTACAAGATGACAGAATTGACTATCATAACTCATAATCAAGAGAAAAATCATATTTATATGTTAAGAGTATATTATTGAATCTAGGAGTGCATCAAATTTTTTTTTTATATGACAAAAACTCTCAACAAATCTGAAACTAAAACCAAAAAAAATTTCAGAGTAAAGAAAACCTAAAAAGAAATGAAAAGTAATAATAAAAATAAAACATGTAAAGCAAAACACGCAAACCAAAACAAAAAGAAAATTAATCCAAAACACAAATTCCTAAAGAAGTACAAAGATACTCAAATCTCTATAAATCCAAAGGTTTTGTAAATAGATTACCCAACTGTTTCTCCGTCTCAACATATTCTAGTGCTATTATTTTGTCTTCAACTAAATCGCGTATAAAATGATATCGAATATCAATATATTTTGTACGTGAGTGTTGAACAGGATTTTTCGATATATTAATAGCACTCATGTTGTCACAATAAAGCACCATAGTATCTTGTTCAATGCCGTAATCTTTGACCATCTGTTTCATCCAAAATAACTGAGAACAACAACTTCCCGCTGCAATGTACTCGGCCTCCGCAGTAGATAAAGATATTGAGTTTTGTGTTTTACTGTGCCAAGCAACCAGATTGTTTCCAATATAAAAACATCCACCTGAGGTACTTTTTCTATCATCACATGAACCTGCCCAATCAGAATCCGTGTATCCAGATATGATAGCTCCCGAGTCATACATAAACTAGATACCTAAGTCAACTGTGCCACCGACATATTTTATAATACGTTTCATAGCAAATAAATATGTCTCCTTAGGTTCAGACTGAAACCTAGCACACACACCGACACTAAATGCAATGTCTGGTCTACTAGCAGTTAAGTACAAAAGACTACCAATCATGCTCCTATACAGTGTTCGATTGACACTTTTTTCTGAAATATCCTTACCTAGTTTGGTAGTTGTACTCATAGGAGTTCTAGCATGTTTTGCATTTTCTAAACCGAATTTAGTCACGAGATCCTTAGCATACTTGGTTTGAGCGATAAATATCCCTCTTTCTAACTAAGTAATTTGAAGTCCCAAAAATAACTTCAACTCACCCGTCATGCTCATCTCAAAATGACTATGCATAAGATCTGCAAACTCCTTAGCTAATGATCGACTCGTTGCCCCGAAGACAATGTCATCCACATAAATTTGTGCCACAACTAAACTCTTGTTTGACCGTCTAATGAACAATGTCTTGTCCACTCCCGCTCGAGTGAACCCCGCATCCACTAAAAAAGTGGTCAACTTCTCATACCAAGCTCTTGGAGCTTGTTTTAGCCCGTAGAGGGTATTTTTCAGTTTACACACATGAGAAGGAAATTTTTGATCTTTGAACCCTTTCGGTTGTTCTACAAAAACATCTTCATTCAGAGTACCATTCAAGAAAGCACTTTTCACATCCATTTGAAACAATTTAAATTTTAAGTGACAAGGAATAGCAAGCTATAACAACCCAATCCCAAAAAAAAAAAAAAAATTCATGGGCACGACGCGACCGGCCACACTGTGGCCGGCCTCGTGCCCATGCTAGCTGCTCATGCAGCTTGGTGGGGCACCACGCGCCTGCGGCCAGCTGGCCGCGGTGGGCCCCGGCGCCGCCACTACTCCTCCTCCACCGCCTTCTCTCTCTCTCTCTTTAAATCTCTCTCTCTCTCTCTCTCGGCCACCCTCTCACTCTACTCTCTCTCTCTCTCTCTCGGCCACCCTCTCACTCTACTCTCTCTCTCTATACCGGCACCTTCCCTGGAGCCGTCGCCGCCGCCGGTGAGATCTCTCACTCCCCATCTCTTTCCTTCTCTCTCTCTCTCTTTCTCTCTCTCTCTCTCTCTCTCTCCCCTCCTCTCTTTCTTCTCTTCCTCTTCTCTTCTTCTTCTTCTTCTTCTTCTTTCTTTCTTTCTTTCTTTCTTTCTTTTTCTCCTTCTTCCTCAGCTCCTTCTCTTTCTATCTGCTACAGTGCTGGGTACTTATATTTATTTATTTATTTACATATCTATTAGATTAATAGATAGATTTGTAAATTATAATTATTAGATTTATATTCTAATACCCTCATCATATATATTTTAAGTATTTCTATTAATTTTATGATTATTCTGCAACAAATAAAATACTAAGTTTATTTAGTTATTTATTTATTATTTTATTGAGTAAAGACTGCGTTGTCCCTAATTAATCAAGATAGTGTATGAATTATAAAATTAATTAAAATTAGACCACCTCTATACTTATTTAGCCTTTTATTTTATTTTATAATTATATATTTAGAAATACTCTTATATAAAAGGAAACAGGCCTCTTCTCCTTATATTATAACTAACATTTTATAATAATAAAGAATTATAATATTTGAATCGTATCTATATTATAGACCTAGTTATGAACTCAAAAATAAAGAAAAGTGATTCGAAATCTAATAAACCTTTATATTTTAACTGAATTAATTCTAATTAGATAAACGGCTAACATCATACTACTTAAATATTTTAGATCTCGAACCCCCTTATTTGAGACCCCGTGGACCTTGCTAGCGATGAGTGTCACTTGGTTACCTGACGGACGTGAGAGATGCATGGTTTGTAGCTTCTGATCAGACTGTGAGTAGTCTTATCCCTTAGACGCCTTTCTCAAATTAGGTTATATTATAGATTTGTGTATATGCATGTTTTGGCCTCCAGCATAATTATATGATTTTATCTAGAGATGATTATAGTCGAGCATATTTTATCATGCATTCGATTATACTGATTTGGAATATGAGTACATTGGTGATATATATAGAGATGATCAGAGATGATTCTACTATTATGATTGTTTACCGAGTTGATATGTAGCATAAGTATGCATGTAATAGATTTGCACGAGTATGCATGTAATAGATTAGCATGAGTATGCATGTGTTGACGATACAGTTGGAGACTACATTGCATCATTTTCTCTTGATTCCTATTCCACCTAAATTCTTGTTATGCATTGACTTGTTATCGTACTGGATATATGTATATGATCTGTCATTTAGAAGGAAAGCGTGAAATGTGATTGATAGGATAGTTGATAGAAAGCGTGAGGATACCCGAGTGGGCGCGAGGGTTAGGGCGTGCCTGGAGATGATTGATCGCTCGACATAGTCGCGATCCTCTTGGCCTTACGTCTGAGGTCGTTAGTCTGTGTGCGCAGCAGATCCTGCCAGATTATGTAGCGGTCTAGTGTATATTATTGTGGACTTTGATATTCATATGTTAACAGGTTTATTTGGTTAAGAGTATGATTTATTTGGTGATGGATTATGTGATCATGGATAGGTTAGCATGTTTTATTTGATGATGCCATAATTATATGTGCACAGGAGAGTATCTATGCGTGACGGGCCCCGCCCGACCTGTCGCGTGTGCCGCGCGTGCCGTGTGGGCGCATGGGCATGCACGTGCCCGTGCCGGGCGGGGGCGTTACACAAGCAATATACGAATAGATTCTAATCTAGCAACAGGAGCAAATGTCTCATCAAAATCTATACGCTCAACCTGAGTATATCCTTGTGCTACGAGTCTAGCTTTATTTCGAACTATATTGCCATGTTCATCACTTTTATTTTTGTAAATCCATTTTGTTCCAATGACGTTCACATTCTTAGGTCTAGGAACTAAATACAAAACATCATTTCTAGAAAATTGCTCTAATTCCTCATGCATAGCATTAACCCAAGAATCGTCTAACAATGCTTCCTTCATATTTTTATGTTCAAAATAAGATGTATAACAAGAAAATGATACCTCACTTTGGATTTGTCGTCTTGTCTTAATTGGTTCATTTACGTCTCCGATCACTTGTGATAATGGATGATCTGATTTCACTTTGGCAGATAGTTCCGGTACGTTGTAGTCATCTTTGTTCATTTCAACTTTGTCCTCGTCCTGATTCTCAATTTCCAGATCAAGCTCCTTTCCTATTTCTTCGTCATATGTATCTGCAGAAATAGAAATAGGAGTAACTTTAGTTAAATCAGTAGTGGATTCATCTATCATAATATTAGCAGATTTCATAACCGTAGAAGTGTCAAGATTAAATACTCTCTGTAGGCTCTGCTATTATTCGAATACCCTAAGAAGATGCCTTTGTTACTTCTAGTGTCAAATTTAGTCAAATATTCTCGATCACGCAAGATATAGCATTTACTACCAAAAACTCAAAAATATTTAACACTATGCTTCTTACCTTTCCAGATTTCATATGCAGTCATTTTTATACCTGGTCTTAGATAAACACGATTTATCACATATACCGCGGTATTGACCGCCTCTACCCAAAACCTTTGAGGAACCGTTTTAGCGTGAAGCATAACCCTAGCCATTTTCTGCACAACTCAATTCTTTCTTTCCACAATCCCGTTCGGTTGTGGAGTTATAGGAGCTCCAAGACTTTCCATTTTTGTTGGACCCATCAAGTCCATGTGAACTAATTGGAGCACACGGTCGGTGGTGGCTGCATTTACCTTCTTGTGTGAAATTCTAGTTTGTTTTCCAATTTGACACGAACCACACACTCTTTTCGACATTTTTTTCATCTTAGGTATTCCTCTTACCACTTCTTGTTTGGACAGAGTAAATAATTCCTTGTGATTCACATGTCCAAAACGTTGATGCCAAAGATCTGTAATGTCAAAAGAGGCACTATTACATTTCAGTCTATGTGACGTTCCAACAACATAGCAATTATCAGATGTTCTAGATCCATAACATATAACATTACCACCATGATCTAAAATAGTACAATCATTTTTGGAGAATTTTACCTCATAATCTTCATCACAAAATTGACTGATACTCGGAAGATTTGCTTTTAAGCCCTTAGCATAAAGAACATTTTCAATATAGGAACCCCCGGAGAACTTACCTTTCCTTTACCTATTACCTTGGATTAATTACCATCTCCGAATGTCACAACTCCCCCTTCATGTTTTTCAAGATTAGAAAATAACGACTTGTCACCCAATATATGTCTTGAACAGCGACTATCTAAATACCACAAATAAGAATTTAAAGCTTTCAAAACTGTATGCACAATATAACATTTCAAATCACTTTTCTTGACCCATATGGCCTTTGTTTTTATCCCATAAATAAAAGCAGTTCTAGGTTTTTGCAAAAATTTGCAATGAGGTCAAATATGCCCTAGAATGCCGCAATGATAGCATGTCGGAACAAACCATTTTCTACTCACTTTTTGTCGAGGAGTGTGACTAAAGTTTACCTTTGGTGTCGTTAACGATTCACCAGTTTGTAAATTCACCTTCAGTTTAGAAGTATTTATCCAAGATTGCTTTGTAAATGCGGTTGTTGACTTCAGATATTCTTCCTTTTGTATACCTGCAGAAACGAAGACAGTTTTATTATTATTTGAATTACTAGTGTATCCAATACCATACCTGTCTTTTCTAGAGATTTGAGCTTTTAGGATCTCGTCAAGTTTGTTCTTCCCTTTTAGAAATGCCACTTCCTTATTCAGTCGCTCTAGTTCAATTTCATCAACCTTCATTTTATTTTTTGCATTGTCAAGTTGTTCAGAAAGATCTTTGACACGTTCAAGTTCCAATTTGTACTTCTCCTCAAATTGAATTCTTTTAAGTTCGATTACCTTGAGTCGTTGATGTAGTCTAAGATTGCTTTTCTTGAGTTTAAACGACTCCAGGTACAGGTCATTATATGCCTTTTGTATTTCAGATTCATCTTCTTCAGCTGGTAACATATCCTGATCATCTATACTATCAGTATCAACAACAAAATCAATATTGAGTAGAGAAGAGGCAAAAGCAACAAAGTTTTCTTCGTTTTTTTCAAAATCATCATCAGATTTATCTGAGTCATCCCAAGTAACTTCCATAGCTTTACCCTTCTTCTTAAGGCGATTAGGGCATTCTTGAGCTATGTGTCCAAAACCAGAACATTCGAAACATCGAACTTTATTCTCAGAATTCATATTTTTCTATTTGACACCATTGTTGCTCACACTTGTGTTCGAACTCGCAGTATTCTTCATTTTCACAAATGCTTTGCTATTCTCAAGTTTTTCAACATTCAACTTGTTTGGCTTCCGAAAGAATTTATTGAACTTTTTGATGAACATGGTCAACATCTCAACATCTAAATCACCTTCATCATCAGACTCCTCTATACTTTGTTCAACTGTGGATAGGGTAATCCTTTTGGACTTCCTCGGTTTTCTTACCAATTGTTCAACTTTCATAATCCCTTTCCTACCAATTGTTCAACATCTAATCCCTTTCCTACCAATTGTTCAACTTTCATAAAATCGATGTCCTTACTTTCCTTAATAGCTGTAACTTTCGCCTGAAACCACTCTGGAAGAGACCTAAGGATCTTACAGACAATTCTATTTTTAGGAATTTTCTCTCCTAGGTTGAAACTGGAGTTGACTATATCACTCAGCTTCGCATAAAAATCATCAAATGTCTCATTCTCCTCCATACGTAGAGTTTTAAAACTAGTAGTCAACCTCTGAAGTTTAGAAAGTTTTACAGCCATAGTTCCTTCGTGAGTAGTTTCTAAGATCGTCCAAGCTTCTTTTGCTATCTCACAAGTAGAGATTCTTCTAAATTCTTCCGAGGAAACACAATTAAAAATTGCATTTATTGCCTTGCTATTCCATCCAACTTTTTCATAGTCTGACCTATCCCATGACTCTATCAGTTTATCAGCAAGTTTATCATCCACCATGTACATTGGTGGACTCCAACCGTTCACAACGGCAAACCATACTCGTTCATCTATAGATTTCAAGTAAGCTCTCATCCTAGCTTTCCAATATCCATAATTTGATCCATCTAGGATAGGAGGTCTAATAGATGATGGTCCATCTCTATGAAAATCCATGCTTATCTGATCTCTCTCAAAGGTGAGAGAACCTGCTCTAATACCAATTGAAAAAACCCTAGACACAAGTATGTATCTAAATACTAGGCAATGATATCACTCGTTCGCTTAAGTAAAAGTCCGTAGAAATATTAAGAATGAAAGTAGAGATGAATGCCATGATTTTAACGTGGAAAAATCCAAACAGGAAAAAACCACGGATCCAAACTCGGATCAAAACCAATAACTAGAACAGTAGCAGTTACAAGACTGACTCACAAAACAACCCGTCGATCCAAACGACTTTATTCTTCTCAGTCTTGCTCGCTAGAACCCACGATTCATTGCTTCTCGTGATTGAAGTCCAACCTCAATAACCCTCGAGATTGATCTTTCGTCTAGATAGCCCTTAAGACGAAAGATTAACTTTTGTAGATGAGTGTAATCTTGTTCGTTAAAGAACCAATGTAGCCTCAAGAAGTCTCCTTCGATAGTGCTTCTTCAACCACCCTCGAGACAGGGCATCACAATCCTTATATATGATCTCCAAGATAGAGTCAAATCCAAGTCTTATCCGTACTCACGGAAGTCTAATTTTATCAAACTTCGTTGGTGCGTTCGAACGCGGCTCGAGTGCGTTCGAACGGGCCCGAGTGTGCTCGAACGCGACAATTTGAATTCTTCAGGTTGCGTTAGAACGCGTTTGTGAATGCAGCTCTCGGTCTGTGTGAACGCAGTACCCGCGTTCGAACGTGTTTGTGAACACGGCTCTCTATCTATGTGAACGCAGTACCCGCGTTTGAACGCGTTTGTGAACGCGGCTCTCTGTCTGTGCGAACGCAGTGCCCGCGTTCGAATGCGTTTGTGAACGCGGCTCTCTGTCTGTGTGAACGCAGATTCTGCGTTCGAATGCGTTTGTGAACGCAGTGTGAACTCGACGACTTTTATTCAATAATCTTGCAATTCTTCAAACCAGAGATATTCTAGACTTGTGTAAACTCATATACATAAAAAAATACACTTAGAATATTTTGTACACAATTGCCAACAAATAAAAACCTAATAGTTTCCTCCACATATTTATAGATGCTAACCCTAGACCGACCTAGATAAGGACTCGATCAACTAATACCACTCGACTAACTCGAGTTTACAGTACATCTCATGACTTGACTAAAATAATTAATCAACTTGACTATACTCAATTAATTAATTAACAAGTTGAGACCATATTTAGTAAGTACTTGAGTTTATGGCTCAACTAATAGGGTAGTTGCTAAAAAGAAATGAAAAAAAATCAAACTAGATAAATAGGCTTATCCCAATGTGTCGTGAATGGATCCAATCTGACCAAGTCGTATCAGGATGACACCCATTTTGAGAATACGAAAGAATATTAATTATTTTCTATCTTCTACCTCTCATCTCTCTGAATTTTCTCCTTTAATTCAAGGCTGATGCTTTTCCCTTTCTCCTTGACTCCTGATCCCCCTAGTCTCCCCCCCCCCCGCCCCACACACACAAACTCGAGCCACCGGCTAGCTCCTATCTCTTTATCTATTGGTCCACCTTCTTCTCGCTAGCTCCTATCTCTTTATCGAATGGTCCACCTTCTTCTCTAGGGCCGACCATCGTCCACCTTCTTCTTTAGGGCCGACCATCTTCTCGTCCTTTTTTCTTTCTAAATCAGAGATGTATCTTATGTCATCATCATCTCCATTATCCATTCCAGTTTCATCCTCTAGATCTCATAATCTTCATTAATTCCACTATCGAACCGCCCACCACCATCACCTCAAATAACTCCATCTTAGAGCAATCCACAACAATGACCAACTATAGCTGTGAAGTAGTTCAATCAGAAGGGAAAGCCGATATTGTAAAGCATAATGGGATGCCTTTCATTTAAAGACAACTTTGTATAACATTATTATACACAATAAATTCCTACAACAACTCCTATCTAAGGACAACTTGGATATCGATAGGGGTGTAAACTAGCCGAGCTTGAGCGAGCCGACTATGACTCAGGCTCGGCTTGAAATTACTTTCGAGCCTCATAATTTTGCCCAGGCTCGGCTCAACTCAACTTGAGCAGAGCTTGAGCTGAGCCTAACCGAGCCCGAGCAAAGCTCGAGCTTGATTAGAGGATAAGGCGGTGGCGGCACGGGCGGCGACTTGCTGAAGGAGTCGGAGACGGATGGACGAGGGGGCGAGGACGAGTAGATGGTGAATGAAGGAGGAGGAGGCAGCCGACGAAGTGGATGAGGAGGAGGCCAATGGAGGAGGAGAAGGCCTACAGAGAGGAGAACATGGCGCTGTGGTGGTGGATTGCCGATGGAGGCCGACGGAGAGGGAGGAGGTAGCGGCGCATGGGGGTGAGGCTATGAGTTGTGATCGGGTGGATGAGGGTGAGGGTGATGGCCTGATGGGTGAGGATGGAGAAGGTGACGTGATGGGGGAGGGTGACGTGATGGGTGAGAGTGGGGTAGGTGATGGTGGGTGAGTGTGATGGATGGGTTACGAGTGAAGGTAAGGATGGGTTAGTGAGGGACACGTGGCAATATTTCTTTATGCCACGTGTCCTTAGTTATAGCTAATCAGGCTATCGAGACTATCGAGCCGAGCCTGAGCGAGCCGGCTCCAGCTCAGGGTCAGCTCGATATTAATTTTGGGCCTGTTACAATGGCTCGAGCTTGGCTTAGCTCTGACCGAGCTGAGCCGAACTCGAGCTGAGCCCAAGCCGCTCGTCAAGCCTGACAGCCCTAGATATCAATAGTAGCAAGGCCTAAACTATATGGCCTACCTAGGCCTAGCGAGAGGCCCAATTTGATGTCCAATAATGCAGTTAGTTTCAAATAATGGCAAGTGAGATCTTTCTCATCAAACAAGATTCCCTTAACCTTCTCACATTAGTTGTAATACGGTGAAGCGAAGAACGAAACCCTACACCTTAATATAATTGTGGCAATGCGTTCCCAAGAGTTGGCCCAGTGTGACGGACCTCAGCTTCCTTTCTTTGATGGCTGGGTCTTCCATTAGAAGCACCTTGTCCTTGTCCTCAACTCCCACCATGTGGAGGTGATCACTGTCCTCTCTCTCCTTGCCTCTAAATATAAGCCGTTGTTCTGTTGGCTTCAATCCGGACACCAGCGCTAAAATCACCTTCAACTCTCCTGCATTGTGTAACAACAGTTGATCTTAATAAGTGGAATTTTTTGTAAAATGTTCATCCAATAACCATTAGCCACCGCAATGAAAGGAAGGTTTTCTTTTTTTTTCTTGCCACATAATTGTCACTAAAAACTTATAAAATATTAGAATTGACGCTGATTTTTCTTTTTTTGACCTCTTTCACGATTACCATTATGGTTAACTTTAAATAAATATTTGTGTAATATTTCTAATAGTTAGTGGTTAATATTAACAAATGAATATAAATAACCAAAATACATTTCTATCTTGAAATGTCCAAAATGAAAGAAAATACTTTTTATCCTTCTACTATGATATGGGATACATTAGATAATTTTAGAATAATTTTAATAATATATATATATGGGTAAAGTATTCCTTTTATAATTTATTAGATAAATTTAACTAATATTAAGATATTTTTGAAATAGCTCAATAAATTCAGTAGCAACTATGCTATTTACTATGATATTGTGAAAAATGTATTGTCAATTGTGATATTTAACAAAAAAAGGAAGCCAATGATAATTATGTAAGAATCCCTATGAGAAACTATGATCTTACCAAAAGTAGAAGTAGCTCTAATGGAGATGTCATGCCACAGGTATCCAGTTGAGACTCTGACCTGGATCACCCCTTCGTCTCTTCCGCACTCTCTCTTCTGAACCAGCATTCCCCCGGGCCTCATCTCCCACTCAATCCCGTCTCGGTCACACCCACTGGCGCCGCCGCCGCCATCTTCGCTATCGTTGAGCTTATTAGAGTAGCATCTGAACAGCCTTCCTGGTCTTAGCTTAACCATCTCTCACAACCTCTCTCTCTCTCTCTCTCTCTCTCTCTCTCTCTCTCTCTCTCTCTCTCTCTCTCTCTCTCTCTCTCTCTCTCTCTCTCTCTCTCTCTGTGTCTCTCTGTCTCTATCTCTGTTAGGTGGGAGATGGTGAGACTTGAAGAGCATTTTATAGAAGTGTTTGCATGAGGAGGACAAGAAGAGCTCACAAGAAGACAAGCCGCCCTTGGGTTATTGAAATGTGTGGATAGATAGAGCAGTGAGTCAGTGACTTTAATGAACTATATTTAAGGAAGTTAAAAAGGGAAAAGCATAGGCATAGGAGAAGAATATATTGGGCAGAGCTAAAGGTAGTTGGGAGCAGCACATGGGGAGGTAGCGAGTAGCGACACGGTTTGCACGAATGACGGGCCAAGCTAATCATTTTTGCGGTTGGCCATAGGCTTTACGAGGAACACAAGGGCTCATTTTTTTCTTTAAGAAAAAATTTACAAAAACAAAGTCTTTATATTATTAGGTTAATTACACTCGGCTCTTATGAATACCATTATCACATGCATTTCCTAAATTTCTTTTTGCTACATAAACTTTCTGACCTAAAAAAATTCTTAGTTCAGAGAGTTCATATAGTTATACTTTATCTTAGTTGAGTAGATATATATATGACTATTTTTTTTTAGTTCGAAGGTTCTATGTGGATAATAAAAAAATGTTTAATTATAGTAACACCCCCTGTACTATAGAGTAGTATTGAAGTGACCCCCTGACATTTAAAACGCTACAACCAGGCCCCTTAAACTATCAGGGGGGTGTAACGGATCGGACGGTGGCAACAGAAAATGACTGATTACTCTTTTATCCATGTCCACGTGGCATTAATCTCTATTTCTGCTAGTTGTTATTAGATAAAATACAGATTACCCATTTTATCCTTCGATGTGATGTGATTTGATGAAGAAACGATAGCAACTTTACCTTTATCTTCTCCATTTCAAAATCAAATTTTCTCTTTTCATTTTCATCTAAGCATTCTACCTCCTTTGTGCCTTAATCTCCCATCATCGCCTCTATGTCGTTGTCGCCTCTGTGTCGTCATAGCCTACATTTTCATCTAAGCATCCTGAAGGTATACTTTGACAACCCTAACATTTGAGTTTTTTAGTACCCTAACATTTGATTTTTTTTTAGTACAAATATCTTGGAGGTATTGTAATGGCTGTTGGATTAAGTGGAAAAAAAAATGATTTTTAGTGTGAATATATGTTTTTTGTCTCTGTTTTGGGGAACCGTTTGATTCCTTCCTATAAAAATATGGTTGCTTTTCTCTTTATGGTCCTTGATATCTGGACCTATATTGGATTTTTTTTTTGTGACTGTGAGCTAGAAAAATGTTTCTTCTTCTATAGTGGTTGTGAAAAAAATGCATTTGTGGTCCCTATTTTGTTTGACTGGATTTCACTTTTATGGTAGTTTTGTCCCCTAGATTATTAGTAAAATATCTTGCATGCAATATTTATACTAATTAATTTTACCTCAAAATAGATGTCTTTTGCCTATCACAAATTGGTCATTAATCATGGGGGGAAGATAGTTCATGGCCCCAATGTCAGTTATGTTAGAGGAGATGTATCATATATGCCAATGGACCCTGATTTGATGTCCTATATAGAAGTGTTGGATATTTTAAAAGAATTAAATTGTACTTAAGCTAAGGTGTATTACAAGTTGCCTTCTAATTACAATGATGTTTTAGTCATGTTTGGCATGCATGCTGGGTTAAATGAGGTACTATTATACATAGATGAACCAACAATACCCATAGAGGTAGTATATAAACCACCTAAGCCAGCAGAAGAACCTACTGACCCGGAAACGCATGTACCTCAGCCTAAAACACTACCACCTTTTGAGCGAGAAACACATGCATCTGAGGATGGAATAGATGCATATTTTGATAATTCATGGGATGATGATAGTTATAGTGATAAGGAGTGGGATAGTTATGATAGTCATGATGAGCAATCCAGTGATAGTGAAGAGGAACCAGGTTTAGAGGAATCATCAAGTGAAAGTGAATTTATGGATGCTAGTGGTTTGCATTCTTCCAAATCTATCCCTACCTCTACTAAAAGAAAAAGAAGTCAGAACTTAGATGCTTTTTATGACTCTACTAGTAGTCAAGAGGCAAAATATTTGAGGGGGGAATGGGGGGGGGGGGGGGGGGCTCAAGTGATGATGATCAACCTGATTATGAAGAATATATGGGTGAAAAGGATTTGGAGAGCCCTAGATTATCTGTTGGTATGACTTTTCCTAATGTGCGAGCATTTAGGCTATTTCTTAAGGAATTTCACATTAAGGAAGGTTATGAATACAAATTCATTAAAAATGAGTCATCTAAAGTGGCTGTTGTATGCAAGAAAGAATGTGGATTTATATATCATGCATCCCCATTAGCAAATAGCTCAACTTATTAAATTAGAAGTCTCAAAGGGCCTCATTCAAGTGGAAGAGTCTAAAAATATAGCAGCAACAAGTACATGGCTCTCTAAAAAATATATGGAACAACTAATTGACAATCCAGATTAGAAAGTTAATTCTATGAAGAAGACGGTTAGGAGAGACTGGATGTTAAATGCATAAAAAATGCAAGTTTATAAAGCAAAGAAAAAGGCGTTGTAGAAAATAGAAGGAATTCATATGGAGCTAAGTTATGGGATTATTGTGAAGTGTTAAGAAAACAGAATCTTGGAAGTAGGGCCATATTATAAGTTGATAGGCCTACTCTAAATGTACAGCTATTATTTAGACGGCTTTTCATTATGTATGATGCACAATTTAGAGGATTTTTAGATGGATGTAGACCCATAATTGGTTAGATGCTTGATAGGTTACGGAACAATTCCTTTAAGATATGAATTAATTGCAGAAAGTAGTCTGCACAACTGAGGAATAATATTCACCAATTATTCTCTCATAGTCAGAAAATTATAAAACCAATTGAAATTGATCTGTAACTCCCTGATCTATATTTTTTCGTATTTACATACTTCACAGATTCGAACTCCAATTGGGGAGAAAGTATGATTTAGTGCAGATGATGGTGGTGGTGATGAGTGGACTGGAAGTTAGAGTTTTAGATGATAATGGAGATGAGGGTGGATGGGTGGTGTAGTTTAAGGGATATAGACGAAGGGGAAGAAGTGGTCGAGATCCCAAAGAAGGAGGACTCGACAGACGAGAGAGATTAGAAGTTAGGATAGATCTTGTGTAACGCCCCCGCCCGGCATAAGCACGTGCACAACTACGCGCCCACACGGCACGCGCGACACACGCGCCAGGTCAGGCGGGGCCCATCACGCATAGATACACTCTTATGCACAGATAATCATGATATTATCAAATAATACCTACTAACATATCCATGCGCACAAAATCCAACACCAAATAAATTATACTAACAATCAAATAAACACCAGACCACTATCTAATCTAGTAGGACCCAGATAGGCCACGATAAACAATCGCGATACAACTAAATAACTGATACACAAGTACACTATAATCTGACAAGTATGTTAGGTTTTTATTTGTTGGCAATTGTGTACAAAATATTCTAAGTGTATTTTTTCATGTATAATCTGACAACTAAATAACTGATACACAAGTACACTATAATCTGACAAGTATGTTAGGTTTTTATTTGTTGGCAATTGTGTACAAAATATTCTAAGTATATTTTTTCATATATAAGAGCTTTACACAAGTCTAGAATATCTCTGGTTTGAAAAATTGCAAGATTATTGGAGAAAAACCGTTGAGTTCACACCGCGTTCACAAACACGTTCGAATGAGGAATCTGCGTTCACACAGACAAATAGCCGCGTTCACAAACGCGTTCGAACATGGGTACTACGTTCACATAGACAGAGAGCCGCGTTCACAAATGCGTTCAAACGCGGGTACTACGTTCACACAGACCGAGAGCTGCGTTCACAAACACGTTCGAACGCAACCTGAAGAATTCAAGTTGTCGCGTTCGAACGCACTCGGGCCCGTTCGAACGCACCTGAGTTCAAGTCATGCCATTCGAACGCACCCAGGTCGCGTTCGAACGCACCAACGAAGTTTTATAAAATTGGACTTTTGTGAGTACGGATAAGACTTGGATTTGGAAGATAACCCTGTCTTTTGTTGGGTCAACAACCCTCGTTATATCCTTGCTGCTTGCAGATCATATATAAGGATTGTGATGCCCTATCTTGAGGGTGGTTGAAGAAGCATTATCAAAGGAGACTTCTTGAGGCTACATCGGTTCTTCAACTAATAAGGTTCCTCTCATCTACAAAAGTTAATCTTTCGTCTTAAGGGCTATCTAAACGAAAGATCAATCTCGAGGGTTACTGAGGTTGGACTTCAATCACAAGAAGCAGTGAATCGTGGGTTCTAGCGAGCAAGACTGAGAAGAACAAAGTCGTTTTGATTGACGGGTTGTTTTGTGAGTCAATCTTGTAACTGCTACTATTCTAGTGATTTGTTTTGATCCGAGTTTGGATCCGTGATTTTTTCCCGTTTGGGTTTTTTCACGTTAAAATCTTGGCGTTCATCTCTGCTTTCGTTCCTAATATTTCTACGGACTTTCACTTAAGCGAACGAGCGATATTATTGCCTAGTATTTAGATACATACTTATGTCTAGGGTTTTTTCAATTGGTATCAGAGTAGGTTCTCTCACCTTTGAGAGAGATCAGATAGGCATGGATTTTCATAGAGATGGATCATCATCTATTAGACCTCCTATCCTAGATGGATCAAATTATGGATATTGGAAAGCTAGGATGAGAGCTTACTTGAAGTCTATAGATGAACGAGTATGGTTTGCCGTTGTGAACGGTTGGAGTCCACCAATGTACATGGTTGATGATAAGAATTCTGTGAGTTCGAACACAGGTGTGAGCAACAACGGTGTCAAAAAGAAAAATAAGAATTCTGAGAATTAAGTTCGATGTTTTAAATATTCTGGTTTTGGACACATAGCACAAGAATGCCCTAATTGCCTTAAGAAGAAGGGTAAAGCTATGAAAGTTACTTGCGATGACTCAGATGAATCTGATAATGATTCTGGAAAAGACGAAGAAAACTTTGTTGCTTTTGTCTCTTCTCTACTCAATATTGATTCCGTTGTTGATACTAATAGTACAGATGATCAGGATATGTTACCAGCTGAAGAAGATGAATCTGAAATACAAAAGGCATATAATGACCTGTACTTGGAGTCGTTTAAACTCAAGAAAAGCAATCATAGACTACATCAACGACTCAAGGTAATCGAACTTGAAAGAATTCAATTTGAGGAGAAGTATAAATTGGAACTTGAACGTGTCAAAGACCTTTCTGAACAACTTGACAATACAAAAAATAAAATGAAGGCTGATGAAATTGAATTAGAGCAACTGAATAAGGAAGTGACATTTCTAAAAGGGAAGAACAAACTTGACGAGATCCTAAAGGCTCAGATCTCTGGAAAAGACAGGTATGGTGTTGGATACACTAGTAATTTAAATAATAATAAAACTGTCTTCGTTTCTACAGGTATACAAAAGGAAGAATATCTGAAGTCATCAACCGCATTTATGAAGCAATCCTAGATGAATGCTTCTAAACTGAAAGTGAATCTACAAACTGGTGAATCGTCAACGGCACTAAAGGTAAACTTTAGTCACACTCCTCGACAAAATGTGAGTAAAAAATGGTTGGTTCCGACATGCTATCATTGCGGCATTCTAGGGCATATTCGACCTTATTGCAAATTTTTGCAAAAACCTAGAACTGCTTTTATTTATGGGATAAAAACAAAGGTCATATGGGTCAAGAAAAGTGATTTGAAATGTTATGTTGTGCATACAGCTTTGAAAGCTTTAAATTCTTATTTATGGTATTTAGACAGTCGCTGTTCAAGACATATGTCGGGTGACAAGTCGTTATTTTCTAATCTTGAAAAATATGAAGGGGGAGTTGTGACATTCGGAGATGGTAATTAATCCAAGGTAATAGGTAAAGGAAAGGTAAGTTCTCCGGGGGTTCCTATTTTTGAAAATGTATTTATGTTAAGGGCTTGAAAGCAAATCTTCTGAGTATCAGTCAATTTTGTGATGAAGATTATGAGGTAAAATTCTCCAAAAATGATTGTACTATTTTAGATCATGGTGGTAATGTTATATGTTATGGATCTAGAACATCTGATAATTGCTATGTTGTTGGAACGTCACATAGACTGAAATGTAATAGTGCCTCTTTTGACATTACAGATCTTTGGCATCAACGTTTTGGACATGTGAATCACAAGGAATTATTTACTCTGTCCAAACAAGAAGTGGTAAGGGGAATACCTAAGATGAAAAAAATGTCAAAAAGAGTGTGTGGTTCGTGTCAAATTGGAAAACAAACTAGGATTTCACACAAGAAGGTAAATGCAGCCACCACCGACTGTGTGCTCCAATTAGTTCGCATGGACTTGATGGGTCCAATAAAAATGGAAAGTTTTGGAGGTAAACGCTATATATTCTTAATGGTCGATGATTATTCCAGATATATCTGGATTGCCTTTCTACGTGAGAAGTCTGAAACCTTTGAAGTTTTTAAATCACTATACTTAAAATTGCAGAATGAAAAATCTATTACCCTAGTTAGGATTCGTTCTGATCATGGTAGAGAATTTGAAAATAAAATTTTTTCCATATTTTGTGATTCTCTTGGTATTCAACATGAATTTTCAGCTCCTATAACTCCACAATAGAACTGGATTGTGGAAAGAAAGAATCGAGTTGTGTAGAAAATGGCTAGGGTTATGCTTCATGCTAAAAAGGTTCCTCAAAGGTTTTGGGCAGAGGCGGTCAATACAGCGGTACATGTGATAAATCGTGTTTATCTAAGACCAGGTACAAAAATGACTGCATATGAAATCTGGAAAGGTAAGAAACCTAGTGTTAAATATTTTCGAGTTTTTGGTAGTAAATGCTATATCTTGCGTGATCGAGAATATTTAACTAAATTTGACACTAGAAGTAACGAAGGCATCTTCTTAGGGTATTCGAATAATAGTAGAGCCTACAGAGTATTTAATCTTGACACTTCTACTGTTATGGAATCTGCTAATGTTATGATAGATGAATCCACTACTAATTTAACTGAAGTTACTTCTATTTCTATTTCTGTAGATACATATGACGAAGAAATAGGAAAGGAGCTTGATCTTGAAATTGAGAATCAGGACGAGGACAAAGTTGAAATGAACAAAGATGACTGCAACGTACCGAAACCATCTACCAGAGTGAAATCAGATCATCCACTGTCACAAGTGATCGGAGACGTAAATGAACCAATTAAGACAAGACAACAAATCCAAAGTGAGGTATCATTTACTTGTTATACATCTTCTTTTGAACCTAAAAATGTGAAGGAAGCATTGTTAGACGATTCTTGGGTTAATGCTATGCATGAGGAATTAGAGCAATTTTCTAGGGATAATGTTTGGTATTTAGTTCCTAGACCTAAGAGTGTGAAGGTCATTGGAACAAAATGGATTTACAAGAATAAAAGTGATGAATATGGCAATATAGTTCGAAATAAAGCTAGACTCGTAGCACATGGATATACTCAGGTTGAGAGTATAGATTTTGATGAGACATTTGCTCCTGTTGCTAAATTAGAATCTATTCGTATACTGCTTGCTATTGCTTGTCACTTAAAGTTTAAATTGTTTCAAATGGATGTGAAAAGTGCTTTCTTGAATGGTACTCTGAATGAAGATATTTATGTAGAACAACCGACAGGGTTCGAAGATCAAAAATTTCCTTCTCATGTGTTTAAACTAAAAAAGGCCCTCTACGGGCTAAAACAAGCTCCAAGAGCTTGGTATGAGAAGTTGACCACTTTTTTAGTGGATGCGGGGTTCACTCGAGCGGGAGTGGACAAGACATTGTTTATTAGACGGTTAAACAAGAGTTTAGTTGTGGCACAAATATATGTGGATGACATTGTCTTCAGGGCAACAAGTCGATCATTAGCTAAGGAGTTTGCAGATCTTATGCATAGTCATTTTGAGATGAGCATGATGGGTGAGTTGAAGTTCTTTTTAGGATCTCAAATTACTTAGTTGGAAAGAGGGATATTTATCGCTCAAACCAAGTATGCTAAGGATCTTGTGACTAAATTCGGTTAAGAAAAATGCAAAACATGCTAGAACTCCTATGAGTACAACTACCAAACTAGGTAAGGATATTTCAAGAAAAAGTGTCGATCAGACACTGTATAAGAGCATGATTGGTAGTCTTTTGTACTTAACTGCTAGTAGACCAGACATTGTATTTAGTGTCGGTGTGTGTGCTAGGTTTCAGTCTGAACCTAAGGAGACATATTTATTTGTTGTGAAATATATTATAAAATATGTCGGTGGCACAGTTGACTTAGGTATCTGGTTTATGTATGACTTGGGAGCTATCATATCTGGATACACGAATTCTGATTGGGCAGGTTCATGTGATGATAGAAAAAGTACCTCAGGTGGATGTTTTTATATTGGAACCAATCTGGTTACTTGGCATAGTAAGAAACAAAACTCGATATCTTTATTGTGACAACATGAGTGCTATTAATATATCGAAAAATCCTGTTCAACACTCGCGTACAAAACATATTGATATCCGACATCATTTTATACGCGAGTTAGTTGAATACAAAATAATAGCACTAGAACATGTTGAGACGGAGAAACAGTTGGGTGATCTATTTACAAAACCTTTCGATTTATAGAGATTTGAGTATCTTCGTACTTCTTTAGGAATTTGTGATTTGGATTGATTTTCTTTTCGTTTTGGTTTGCGTGTTTTGGTTTGCATGTTTCATTTTTATTATTACTTTTCGTTTCTTTTTAGGTTTTCTTTACTCTGAAATTTTCTTTGGTTTTAGTTTCAGATTTGTCGAGAGTTTTTGTCATATAAAAAAAATTTCATGCACTCCTAGATTCAATAATATACTCTTGACATATAAATATGGTTTTTCTCTTGATTATGAGTTATTATAGTCAATTTTGTCATCTTGTAGTATATTGTATCATTTCTTATTTATGCACTCTCTCGACTTCTATGATAATTATACTAAAATTAATGCACTCATAACGTGTGTATATTCTTGTGTGAGCATGATATCATGAAATTTTTTTTAAATAGCTCACTATTGACGTTGATTTGCATAGTTTGACCTCATGCTTAGTCATCACAAATGTGTTCATAAAAGATCAATGAAAAGGGCTACAATGAGTTTGCGTGAAAGCCATCTTGTTTAGAGTCCAGTTTGACTCAGTACATTGCTTGCAAATTAAATAAAATTTTTGATGTTTGTGAATATCTTCTTGCATATTGTTTAATATGTACTACAAAAAAAGGGCTACCTACTCATGTGTGAAAGCCATCATTGCACCTATATGGTTTATGTATAAACAAAAATAATACAGGAAAAATTCATGTTCGGTTATGGAGAATAAGTCGAAAAGTACAAAGTTAAATACTAAGTCGGTTTGACTACTGTGTTGTATCATTGTTTAAATAGGAAAGTTTATTTAAGAAGAATGTTTCATGTTATCTATGCTCACCTTGCATATGTATATTGTTATGATCAATCAAGATTAATTTAATTTTGAGTGATGCATTAGAATTGATTATAATATGCTTTTGATGATTTGATTGATCTGTTGTCGACTTATTTAATTCGATTACCATATTCTATGTCTTGAATCTATTTTGAATGTTTAGAGGTGCATCTCCAAAAAGATTTTTTGATTTTTTTCTTAGATTTTTTTATTTACAAAAAAGGGGGCGTTCGAACGTAAATTTTTGAGTTCAAACGCGGTGACTAGTGCGTTCGAACGCGCAAACTAGTGCGTTCTGCGTGTTCAAACGCACTCGAGGATTCTTTATATATTGCATCCGAACCCAAGGGTTTTCATCTTCCATCTTCCAAACCCTAGAAACCTTTCAATTTCTCCCTCTCAAATCTTCAAGATCTTGGTATTTTTCATCAAATTTCTCACTACAAACCCTTTTAAAGGGTCGTTCTCCTTCGGATCTAGCATCTTTCGACCGAATTTCTTAGTTTTTCTTCACTTTTGCGAGGTATGATCATCCATCAATTTTCCTATTTTTTTATTCAATTAAGTCTCTTGATCTTGATTGATTTCCTACGTTTTCGAGTTTTGATCACGTTAAAGTTACTATCTTGATGTTTCTTGTGTGATTGAACGTGATATCTTAGCGTTTTCAAGTGGATGATGGATTTCATTTAGGGCCTTCATGGTTTCTTGGATTTTTTTTATTTCTTGCTATCTTTTTGTTTGCTTTGGGCATGTATTGAATCTTGCATCTTGTTTCTTTCTCAAGAATGCCTAGAAAAGCTGCAGTTTCCAAGAAACCTAGGCCGCCATCGTCACCTACTTCGGCTCCAAAGTTTTCTACTTCAACGGCTGCCTCGCGATACAAACATAATTTTGGGACCCGTCCTGTTATCTGTGAACGACCCGTGGTCATTTCTGATTTTTCTTCTTTGGGGATAGAACAGATTTTACTGAGCGAGGATGGTTATCGGTGTGTCGGATGAGCAGGACTGCTTATGTGGAAGTTGTTCGGGAATTTTTTTGTAATGCCATGGTTTTAGTACGCTGTATTCGTTCTACTATTCATGGGGTGTCTGTATACTTGGAAGGGAAACATGATGGTGAGTTTCAGTACCCCACGTCTGCTCCACTTCCTGATGTCGATGAATATGCTGGCACTGTACTAATCAAAGGAGAACGTTGGAAGGGAAACATGATACCGCATGCGAAGCTGACACCAGTGGCTCGCATGCTTCACTTGTTTTGTCTGTACAACGCACCTCGAAGACTCAACATTCCAATATTAGTCTGGATCGTGCATTCCTTCTTCATGCAATGCTAACTGGAGTCTCTGTTGATTTGGCTATGGTGATCTATGACTCGATTCTCACAACTGCCCAGAAAGAAGCACCTCGTGAGGGGTTACCATTTGGCATCTTTATTATAAATTTGTGCACTCAGAGTGGGGCGCGTGTGGATGCTTCAGAACCTTCCCTTACTTCGCACAAACCGTTGGATCGAATTACACTTAAGCGGAGTCAAGCTCACGACCAGTTGTCTCCTCTCAACCCGTCCTCTTCCGCCGCTGGTCGCTCATCGCACCTCGACAATTCTGATGGTAGCTCTGACCGTTTTGATCAGCTTAGTACTCAAGTGCAGGATCTCCATTCGGCCGTGAATGATTTACGAGCTGAGCAAGCTCATCAGGGGACTGTCCTTGACTCTGTGTTGACGATTCTTCAGCGTCAGTTTCCTCCGAGTTCCTAGTCTTTGGCATTTGTGGCAAAAAGGGGAGAGTGTCTAGGTGTCTAGGTGTGTAGGGGGAGCATGGTAATACGGGGAGTTTATTAGAGTCTTTCTGTCTTTCTAATCTTGCTTATAACTTTGCTTGGAGAAATTGTGAACTTTGTATGTTTAAGTACTTTTGAACTTATGCTCCATTGATAACTTATGTTTGGATTGTTCATTCATTTCAAGTTATTTTCACTTGATCTTGGATTGGTATATGTTTATTTGCAGGGATTGATATGCTAAATATTCTAGTCTTGTTGATTGCTCAATTTGAAGTTTTTGTAATATCTTGTAACTTAGGTGTTTTGTCACAAATTGCCAAAGGGGGAGATTGTTAGGTTTTTATTTGTTGGCAATTATGTACAAAATATCCTAAGTGTATTTTTTTCATGTATATGAGCTTTACACAAGTCTAGAATATCTCTGGTTTGAAGATTTGCAGGATTATTGGAGAAAAGCCGTCGAGTTCACACCGCGTTCACAAATGTGTTCGAACGCGGAATCTCCGTTCACACACACAAAGAGCCGCGTTCACAAACGCGTTCAAATGCGGGTACTGCATTCACATAGACAGAGAGTCGCGTTCACAAACGCGTTCGAACGCGGGTACTGCGTTCACACAGACAGAGAGCCGCTTTCACAAATGCGTTCGAACGCGGGTACTACGTTCACACAAACCGAGAGCTGCATTCACAAACACGTCCGAACGCAACTTAAAGAATTCAAGTTGTCGCGTTCGAACGCACCTGAGTTCAAATTATGCCGTTCGAACGCACCCGGGCCGCGTTCGAACGCACCAACGAAGTTTGATAAAATTGGACTTTTGTGAGTACGGATGAGACTTGGATTTGGCTCTATCTTGGAGATCATATATAAGGATTGTGATGCCCTATCTTGAGGGTGGTTGAAGAAGCATTATCAAAGGAGACTTCTTGAGGCTACATCGGTTTTTCAACTAACAAGGTTCCTCTCATCTACAAAAGTTAATCTTTCGTCTTAAGGGCTATCTAGACGAAAAATTAATTTTGAGGGTTACTGAGGTTGGACTTCAATCACGAGAAGCAATGAATCGTGGGTTCTAGCAAGCAAGACTGAGAAGAACAAAGTCGTTTAGATCGACAGGTTGTTTTGTAAGTTAGTCTTGTAACTGCTACTATTCTAGTGATTGGTTTTGATCCGAGTTTGGATCCGTGGTTTTGTCTCGTTTGGGTTTTTCCACGTTAAAATCTTGGCGTTCATCTCTGCTTTCGTTCCTAATATTTCTCCGGACTTTTACTTTAGCGAACGAGCGATATTATTGCCTAGTATTTAGATACATACTTGTGTCTAGGATTTTTTCAAAGTACTATAAAAATCATCGTCTGATACAATAAAGTAGAAATATAACAAACAACGATACAACTCAATTTCTATACAAACTATCATATATACCGTCTCGCACCTATAGCTCACCTCATCAATTTAAAATATCTTCTCAGGATATCTTAAGTCGCTATCGCGTACCACATATCTGAAAGTAAATCATGTACTGAATAATATGAATTAGAAAAAGTATCATGTCATGAATGAGCGTATGAATGTAATCTCAATAATATATAATTGAAATGTAGATAACATATCATAACTGATAAAAATATATAATCCTCGATAATAAGTAAACAAATCTCCATGCCATAGTATCATCATAACTCTCTCTCAAATATAAGACATGATGCATGCGGACCATGACCATTCTATGATATCAAATGCAACCATATATGATATATTAACCACTTGATAATTAGGTAATCAGATGAGAATAAAATCATATGCATTTCTCAACATCTTAGTCATCAATATCATCTCTATATGTCATCATCATATTAGACCACTGTACACAATCAACACCCGGTACCCTGTCTCAACATCATGCCCGAAGGCTCAGAGCATACTCTGCCATCTGCAAGGAGTATCTCAAATATAATCATACGCTGCCATCAGCTAAGGGTATCAATATCCATCCAAACCAAGCACCCTTCTAGCTGATAGAAATCTCATGAGGATAACTCGCCACATATGCCATAGCGAACGGCATGTGTCCGAATATCTGCTGCGCACACAGACTAACGACCTCGGACGTAATAGGATCGTGACTATGTCGAGCGATCAATCATCTACCAAACGCGTCCTAACCCTCATGCCTACTCGGGTATCCTCACGCTTTCCATCAACTATCCTATCAATAATATTGCGTGGTTTCCTTCTAAATGACAAATCATATGCATATATCTAGTACGATAATAAGTCAATGCATAACAGAAATTTAGGTAGAATAGGAATCAAGAGAAAGATAATATAATGTAGTCTCCAATCATGTAGTCAACATATGCATACCCATGCTAATCTATCACAACATGCATACTCATGCTACAAATCAAATAGACATAAAATTATAATAGTATGGTCATCTCTAATCATCTCTATATATCATCATCATACTCGTATTCAAGATCAACCTAATTACATGCATGATAAAATATGCTCGACTATAATCATCTCGAGATAAAATCATATAAACATGCTGAAGGCCAAAACATTTATGTACATAATATATAATATAACCTAATTTGATAAAAGCGTCTAGGGGATAAGACTATTCACATCTAATAAGAAGACACAATTCATACCTCACATCTAGCAACTGAGCGACAACTCGTCCAAACAGAGTCCATGGGGCCTTACATAAGGAATTCGGTATCTCAAAATATTTAAGTAGCATTAAGTTAGCCGTTCATCTAATTAAAATCCGTTCAAGTAACATATGATGATTTATTAGGTTTTAGAATTTTTACTTATCTTTATAACTAGCTAGATTTTTAATTATAAATAAAAATATAAATATAGATAAAAAAAACTAATTATAATTAAATTATATCTTGATTAATTAGGGACTATGTAGTCCTTACTTTATAAAATAATAAATAAAAACATAAGCCTAGTATTTTATTTGTTACAAATTAATAATGTATAATAAATAATTAGAATTACTTAAAATGTATCTCATAAGAATATTAGTATATAAATTTGATAATTATAATTTACAAATCTATATATTAATCTAATAGAGATATAAATAAATATTAGCTATACTTATACCTAATTAATCATCAATTATACAAATTATAATTAATAATAATCATATTGAAGAGTATATATTGTTATTAAAATAATTAATGTCTAAATAATCTATTTGCATTAATTAAGAAGGAAATACCTAAATAAATAACACAAATAAAATAAAATAAAATAAAATAAAATAAATAAAACACTGCCACTAGTTCTGGGCTTGGCCCAGCTAAAACAACACAAACCCAAAAAAAAAAAATTCGGGCAGTGTGGCCGGCCTCGTGCCCAAGCAAGCTACTCATGCAGCTTACTATGAGCAGCTTGCATGGTGGGGGCGCCATGCGCCCACTACTGCAGCCGCAGCCAATGGGCTGCGACCAGCTGGTCACGGCGGGGCCCGGCGCCGCCGCAAATCCTCCACCGCCTTCCTTCTCTCTCTTTAAATCTCTCTCTATCTATCTCTCTTTCGATCTCTCTCTCACTCCACTCTTTCTCCACTCTCTTTCCTCTCCTCGTTGCCGACATCGGCCCGCTGCCACCTTCCCGAAGCCGTCACCGCCGGTGAGAAGCTCTCCTCTCTCTCTCTCTCTCTCTCTCTCTCTCTCTCTCTCTCTCTCTCTCTCTCTCTCTCTCTCTCTCTCTCTCTCTCTCTCGCCCGAGCTCGGGCTCGTCGGAGCCAAGCCATCGACGAGAGGCCGGTCGCTGGCTGGCCAGCAGCGGCCGATCACCTCCCCGCCGGTCCGGGTCCGCAACCCTTTCTTATTTCTTCTTCCTTTCTCCTTTCTTTTCCCTCCGCTCCCCTTCTCTCTTCTCCTTCTCCTTCTCCTCCCTTATTCTTCTTCTTCTTCTTCTTCTTCTTCTCCTGGTGACATTATTTTATTATCTACTTTATTTTATATTTATGATACGATCTCTCCTTTAGGGCTAAAGATCGATCTTTTCTAATTCTCAAATCTAGAATAGATCTTGCACGGAACTTTGAAATATGATCCTGAAATATTCCGCCGTCGGATCGACGCGAAATTTTGATATTTTTAGGCCCGGAAAAGAGCTTTCCAACAAATCAAGTTTCAGGCGAATCGGAGTTGGGGATCTCGAGATATCGTTCGTTTAGTGGACGAACGTCAGGATGCTCTGTTTTGGATCCGTGGATGGAGGCACGAGATCCTAGGTAATGGTGGATGGTGGAGGACCAACGTTAATGGGGTGGCACCAGTGAAAAGTGATGGTGGAAGGGTTGTGGTTGGTGGAAGGATTAGGGCAAGTGTTGGATAGATTGGACGAAGGGGGAGAAGAGGGCCACCCCTAAGGGACTAGGGTTATTAGCCGGACGAGGGAGGTTAGAAGCGGCGTCGCCGGGGATTGAGAGAACGGGAGCGAAGAAGACGAAGGAGGCAAGGCAAAACTCAATCTCAATAATCAATAATCAATTTGGTTGTCTACCACATCCTTTTATAGGCTAACCAACAACTCAAATTAACCCTAAAAACATAATTTTCGTCGACCGCGTTCGAACTCGCCCGACCGCGTTCGAACGCACCGAGTTCGCTCTTTTGAATTTGCGAACGCGATGCAGGCGTTCGAACGCGCAATCGAACGCGTCTGTCGGTATTTGCGAACGCAATGCAGGCATTCACAGTGCGTTCGAACGCACAGTACATTCTCTTCACCACGTTCACAACCCCGTTCACAAACCGCGTTCGAACGCGACTTACAGAAAACTTATTTTAATAGAAATTAAACACTAAAACATGAAATAAAAACACTCCTAAAGTGAATCCATGCTCGAGACGACGTCGGTGAAGTCCGAATCGTATCAATTTATTTATTTATTTATTTAGGTATTACTTCCTTAATTAATGTAGATAAATTATTTAGACATTAATTATTTTAATAATAATGTATATTCTTCAACATGATGATTATTAATTATAATTAGTATAATTAATGATTAACTAGGTTATAAACTATTATGCATAAATATAGGTAATACTTATTTTGATGTAACTATGTATTTATATTTCTATTAGATTAAGAGATAGTGTTGTAAATTATAATTATTAGATTTATGTACTGATATTCATAATATATGCAATTTAAGTAATCTTAACAATTTATTATATACTATCGTGTGTAGAATAAGATACTAGTCTTATTAATTAATTAATTAATTTTTTTGCATAATTAAGTAAATACTATATAACTTCTAATTAATCAAAATAGACTAAGAAATATAAATTTATTATAAATAGATCTTATCTATACTTATATCCCATTTATAATTGTTTAGCTTTTACTTTATAATTATATATTTAGAATATTAAATAAAAAGAAACGAACCTTTCTCCGTATATTATAACTATCATTTTATAATAATAGTATGTCATAATATTTGAATCGTACCTATAATGTGAATCTAGTTATGTACAAAATAAAAAAAGTGATTTTAAACCAAATAAACCTTTATATTCTACTTGAACTAATTCTAATTGGATAAACGACTAACTAATATTACTTGAATATTTTCAAATCTCGAACCCCCTTATTTGAGACCCCGTGGACTTTGCTAGCGATGAGTCTCAACTCATAGTGTACTCTTGTATTAGTCATTTTAGTTGTATCTTGATGGTTTATTGTGGCATGTGTGGGTCCTACTAGATTATGTAGTGGTCTAGTATATACTATTGTTGACTTAGATATTCATATGCTAACAGGTTTATTTGGTTAATAGTATATTTTATTTGGTGTTGGATTATGTGAGCATGGATATGTTAGCAAGTAATATTTCATGATGTCATGATTGTATATGTACAGGAGATTATCTGTGCGTGACGCCCGTCCTGTTGCGTGCGCCGCGCATGCCGTGTGAGCGCGTGGGCGTGCACGTTCCCGTGCCCGTGCCGGGCGGGGGCGTTACAATTCAGGTGGTATCAGAGCTTAAGTTTAAGGATGATCTGTCAAACTATCAAGTATAGTAGTTGTTGATTTAGTTTAGGGTTACGCTAGTAGTCGATCTCGATGAGTTTGATATTAATTAGTTGAGATAGAAAACTAGGTTGTGATATTGAGATTATTAAGTTTTGATACTCTGACGATATTGATAGAAATAATTTGTGATATTAGTATATTGACAATTTATTTGAACGACTAATGGATAAGAAAAGATATTACTAAATCATGCATTGATATTATTGATATTGAGGTGTTATAGTCTGTGGAGCTTAATATTGGATATATAGACTTGTTTATATGTTGTGATAAAATGTAAAAATTTATAAATATGTGGAGATATGTATTTTATATAGAAGGATTATTATTAGTAGATTCGAGGTTATTTTGAGTAGACATAACATATTTTTGGATTTTTGATCTTTTATGGATATATGTGAGATTATGAGATTGATATAAAAGGTATGTGCAGAGAGACTATTCTAATTTTTATGAAAGTTATAATTATGGATGGTGGATAGATGAGTAAGAATATGATGAATTTGCATAGTGGAAAAGAAATTATATGTTGTGATATAGGTGATTGTTGATTGTATACGGAAAAAATTTTTTGGGACAATTAGTATGATAAATTATATTTGCAAGATACTTGTGTTAGTAGTATAAAATTTTGATTGTACCGACAAGATGGATGATTTAGTAGGGATATGTCTGTCCAATAGTATCACTAGAGGATTAACGTCTTGTTTAAATCTTTGAGTTGATTTCTAAATAGGGTAATGGGTATAGGAAATATGACATGGATACAGTTATTGGATTGTAAGTGATGTTAGTAGTTGAGACGTAAGGTATATAGTTTTGGACGATATGATAGTAGGTCTAGTTTAGAAGTTCCTAATTGTGTGAATTTGAGTAGATGAAAAGAATGATAATGAACTGAATAATATAGGGTGATGATAGTTGTTAAGTTGATAGCCCTATAACATATGTTGTATGACAGCGAAAATATATGTCGTCTATTAGTTTAGTTTTGGGCTTTGATTTAGAGGATAATAATATTATAGCATGACGATCGTGTGTTTTAGGTGATGAAGTCTGGCTGCAAATATACAACCTTTTTTTTCATAATTATTAGGTGATATTAATGTTGTTATAGAATGATTCCAACGAGCCCGAGCTCGGGTGAGAGAGAGAGAGAGAGAGAGAGAGAGAGGGGAGGGAGGGAAAGAAGCTCACCGACGCTTGCGGAGGTGGCGGTGGTGGTTTCCAAGGATGGCGGCTGCAGTGATAGGCCGGCCTCGACGAGAGAGAGAGAGAGAGAGAGAGAGAAAGAGATATAGAGGGAGAAAGAGAGGCAGTGGAGGGGGAAAAGGGCGACGGCGCTAGGGCCCATCGCAGCCAGCTGGCCACAATCGGTTGGCTATGGCAGCGGTGGTGGGCGTGTGGCGCCTTACCACGCAAACTGCTCATGCAACTTGCATGGGCACAAGGTCGGCCACAGTGTGGCCAACCAGTCGTGCCCAAAAACTTATTATTTTTTTTAATTTTAATTTTAATTTTTTTTATAGGGCAGGTTGTTACATTTTCTTTCTCCCCTTACAAAAATTTGGACCCCAAAATTTATATCACATTGGTATTGTAAGAAAATCCACATGTCTAGTTCCACTACCTTCTAACCAAATCAACAACTCTGCAATCTCACTTTTTTAGATTCATAACTCATACTTCATTCACTAACTTACTCATTAACTCCTAACATTACACAACCACAAGTAACTTCCTTACAATAATAAAATTCCTCGATCTAGCTCAGTCAGGTAATCATACTATGTTTATAGACATCAATAATACCACTAGTTTGCAAGAAAGAGTACATTCATTCTACATTATAAAAAGTGTTGTCATCTGAATCATATCCTACTCCAAAATACCTCAAGCTATCCAAATCTATCACTTTTTTTGCTAACTGCAACAATATAACAACGTAATGCCATAATCACCTATGATAATACAATACAACCTATTTAAGTAAATTATCTCCAATCTACTGAATATATACTTCGATGCCAAACATGCTCAATGAATTATCCGTCAATACTATCACTAATACTAGGTAGAACGATAAACACAAATTATTTCAAGAACATCCGAAATACTTAATTCATGCTTCTCTTTTAAGACAAATAATGTCACTAATCTAATCATACTTAGCATGATCCGATATCCTCATAAAATTTAGGCGATAGCACAAACTCTCTTATTTAAAGTGCACTGCTCATATGCTTAAACCATTATAGAAATTATGAAATAAATTAATATAAGAGATCACACCTATTCATATAAGACTACAATATCAACTTGTATTCATAATACATTCTTCAAAATAACATATAGTTCATGAAATCCAACCCATCAATGTTAATCCTAATGCAACCTCAAACGAATTTATACACCCTTCTGATTCTCCACATTATCTTCCTTCTTAATCTGCAATATCTAAAAGCTTAAATTCAAACTATCTCAAGAAACATACATGATAAACTTTATAATGACCTTTCTATCAATCATTTCTATATCCAAACTATTCATTCCTCGATTCACATAATTCTAGTTTGATTATTATCTATTTAATTACTATCACTACTAGTATATCCACCAAAATATCACGTAATGATATCGATATTCAGATTAAGTTCTACTAAGTAATCCAATAATCTCTTCAAAATCTCGACAGATATAATATTCAATTCATAATATTAATCTATTGTCACACAAATATTTACTAATCCATCATACTTGATCTTTAAGAATACATAAACATATGAAATAACCCCTAGACACACGTATGTATCTAAACACTAGGCAATGATATTTTTCGTTTGCTTAAGTAAACATTGGACGAAATATTAAAAACGAAAGCAGAGATGTACGCCAAGATTTTAACATGGAAAAACCCAAACGGGAAAAAACCACTGATCCAAACTCGGATCAAAACCAATCACTAGAATAGTAGCAGTTACAAAACTGACTCACAAAACAACCCGTCGATCCAAACGACTTTGTTCCTCTCAGTCTTGCTCGCTAGAACCCACGATTCACTACTTCTCGTGATTGAAGTCCAATCTCAGTAACCCTTGAGATTAATATTTCGTCTCGATAGCCCTTAAGATGAAGGATTAAGATTTGTAGATGAGAAGAGCCTCGTTAGTTGAAGAACCGATGTAGCCTCCAAAAAGTCTCCTTGAATAATCTTCTTCAACCCCCACAAGTTAGGGCAACACTATCCTTATATACCATCTCCAAGATAGAGCCAAATCCAAGTTATATTCGTACTCACGAAAATCCAATAAATTGCAAACTTCATAGGTGCGTTCGAACGCGGCCCGTGTGCGTTCGAACGGCCTGACTTGATCTCAGGTGCGTTCGAACGGGCCCAAGTGCGTTCGAACGCAACAGCTTGAATTCTTCAGGTTGCGTTCGAACGCGTTTGTGAACGCTGCTCTCGGTCTGTGTGAACGCAGTACCCGCGTTCGAACGCGTTTGTGAACGCTGCTCTCGGTCTGTGTGAACGCAGTGCCCGCGTTCGAACGCGTTTGTGAACGCGGCTCTCGGTCTGTGTGAACGCAGTGCCTGCGTTCGAACGCGTTTGTGAACGCGGCTCTCTGTCTGTGTGAACGCAGATTTCGCGTTCGAACGCGTTTGTGAACGCGGTGTGAACGCGACGGCTTTTCTCCAATGATCTTGCAATTCTTCACACCAGAGATATTCTAGACTTGAGTAAAGCTCATATACATGTAAAAATACACTTAGAATATTTTGTACACAATTGCCAACAATTAAAAACCTAACAACATATCTTAGACAAATCCACAAAATCATTATACATGAACTAAAGCTACTAAGATTAATCTCCCGAATTGGTAATGCTATTATGATCTACTAATAAAATAACTAACACTAACTGATTCATATAGATCAGAAGACATCCAAAAATATAAATTACAACCTTACTAGTATATCCTCCATTTTACTTTAGATCAACTCACAATCTTAACTTTGCAATTCATTAAAAGATCAAATTTTTACAAACTATAATGGAACCAATCATGAAATCATTATCTCCCCATCAAGTATCTTTATTTTAAGACTAAAATGTAAGCCTGTAAATCTTTACAATTATTAAGATCAATCTCGTCATTCTAAAAGGCTCGCTCAATAACCTCTGGTAATAATCGAACATGAAAGCCAATGGTTAAACAAATGCTAATATAATCACTTTCCTATACATCATTATCTATTTATCTTCTAGTAGAATAATAAACATCTATCGATACACTGAATATGATCCGTCCTATGCAGCAATTAGTTTAACTTCCAAACCATCTATTGGTCATAACAAATGATTAAGTCTATAAGCTCTATGAATAACTCTATTAAGTTATCTCTCCAATTAGTATCATCGAAACAACTAACATGTCAAAGTACATAATATCTCAATTTAACATCTATAATTAAAAACCAACATATCTCTGATATAAACCGATCAGATCAGATCACATCAAAGGGAGATTGGGCTCAATTGATTGAGTATAATTATCTTATTTGGTTATTTGGTTTAGTTAGAGTCTTAATAGGTTAGGATTTTATTTTAATGAAAATAAATAACTAATGCAGTAAGAAAATATCCTAACTAAACATATCAGCCCACCACGCTTCCCCCACCTTGCCCTCAAGGTGAAAAGTCGGAGAAACGTTCTAAGATGTCTCCAACTCTAGATGGCGCTCCAGATCATCCAACACCTCCTGCAACAATCTCAAAACATCTGGGTCAGATGTACATGCATACCTCAGCTCGTCAAGGAAGGGAAAGGTAGGAGAAGAATAGGTTGCAAGCTCAGCGGTATCGGGTTGGCGCGATAGTGCATCCGCCGCTCTATTTTCCATTTTCTTCATATATTATATTTCATAATCATACCCCAACAATTTTGTGACCCATCTCTACTATGCCGGAGTGTGTATACGTTGTCCTATAAAGTATGGAAGACTTCTTTAATCGGTTCGTATAATGAATCTCTACCGATCAAATAAAGCCTCCACTTTGTCACCGCATGCAGAATTACCAGTATCTCTCTCATAAGTCAATAATTACTGATATTTTTGTGATAAAGCCTTGCTAAGATAGGCAATGAGACGTCCTCCTTCCATTAGTACAGCTCTTATGCCAATACCCGACACATCACATTCCACAGTGAACTCTTTGGTGAAGTTTGGTAACTTTCGAACGGGCGTCGTCGTCATTGCTATTTTCAATTTTTCAAAGGGTGAAGTGGCTTCATTCGTCCATCTAAAAGAGTCCTTCTTCAACAAAGAAGTGAGAGGAGCAACGATCTTGCCATATCCGGTGATGAATTGACGATAATATCCGGTCAGCCCCAAAAATTCTCTAAATCCAGTGGTAGTAGTAGGAATAGGCCAAGCGGTCATGCATGCAACTGCAACAAGAAAGAGTACATTCATTCTACAATATAAAAAGTGTTGTCACCTATTAATTGAATCATATCCTAGTCCAAAATACCTCAAGCTATCCAAATCTATCAATATTTTTTGCTAATTGCAACAATATAACAACGTAATGCCATAATCATCTATGATAATAAAATACAACCTATTTAAGTAAATTATCTCCAATCTACTGAATGTATACTTCGATCCCAAACATGCTCAATAGATTATCCCTCAATATTATCACTAATACCAAGTAGAACGATAAATACAAGTTATTTCAAGAACATATGAAATACTTAATTCATGCTTCTCTTTCTAGACAAATAATGTCACTAATCTATAGAAGGTCGCTCATAAATGCACAATTACCATCTGAGACAATCGTGCGTGGCATGCCATGTAACCAAGCAACATCTCTAACAAAAATTTCAGCCATCGACTTGGCTAAAAATGGATGTGACAATGTAGAAAAGTGTGCATACTTTCTCAATCCGTCAACCACCACAAAAATAACGGAATAACCACATACCAACGGAAGACCCTCTTTGAAATCCGTAGAAATATCTTCCCAAATATGATTCGATATAGGTAAAAGCTGTAATAATCCGACCGGTTTCAATGCGGTTGCCTTAGCCTTTTGACAAACTTCACAAACACGGACAAAACTCCTCACATCTCATCTCAATCCTGCCCACGTGCAATTATGAGATATCCTCCTATAAGTCCTCAAGGCACCCTTATGACTGATATGATTTCCCCTTTAGGTTGAGGTTTGATCCTTCTTGTTTTTCAGATCTCGATAGGTTCTAACACGGAACTTTGAAAATAGATCCTGAAAGATGCAACCATCGGATTGACGTGAAATTTATGTTGTAGTCCTGGAAAAGAGATTTTGAACAAATCAAGTTTGACGCAAATCAGATGGTGGGATCTCGAGATATCGTCTGATTAATAGAGAAATGTCAAGGAATCCGTCTTTGGATCCGTGGATGGAGGCACGAGATCCTTGGTGATGGTGGAGGGTGGTGGACCAGCGATAATGGGGTGACACTAGTGAATAAGTGGTGGTGGAAGGGTTTTGGGTGATGGAAGGGGTTAGGGCAAGGTGATAGATAGAATTGAAGAAAGGGGAAGCTAGAAGCGGTGACGCCGGGGAACAAAAGAACGAGAGAGAAGAAGATGAAGGAGGGTAGGGCAAAACTCAATTCATTCAATAATGATTCTATGGTTGACATTCACACCTTTAGAGGCTAACCAAACAATTCAAAAATGGCAATTATTAGCTCTATAATAGTAGATTTTTGCCGACCGCGTTGGATGCACATTTTCCGTTCTCTGTATTTGCGAACCTGATGTTGGCATTCTCGTGTGCTCGAACGCACTCCATTCGCGTTCGAACACGACATACCGAAAACTTAGTTTTTCTGCGAATTAAACACTAAAACAAGAGTAAAAGACACCACTAAAGTATATCCATGCTCGAGATGACATTAGTGAAGTCCGAATTGTATCAATCTTCGAAGGCTTCCGCAACCTTGTCCTCAAGGTTTGAAATTAGGGAAGCGATCCATGATATCTGACTCTAACTCCTAAGTAGACTCGTCAGTGGGCTTGCCTAGCCACTTGATCAGCACTTCTGTCTCTAATCTGGATCCATGGTGTCTTCTCCTACGGCCTAAGACTCAGACTGGTTCAGCTGGGCCATCTTCTTCCCCTGGTTTGGGTAAGGCTGAACCCACCACATGGTTAGGCCCGATCTAGGCCTTCAATGCCGATACATGGAAAACCGGGTGGATCTGGGTTCCCTCGGGTAGGTCCAACCGAAAAGCCACTAAACTGATTTGTTGTAGCACTCGGTACGGACCATATTACTTGTGACTCAACTTCTGGTTCAAAATTGGCCTCAATGTGGATTGTCGGTACAATTGAGCTTGAATGAACACCAATTGATCCTCCTCAAACTCTTGCTCACGCCAGCCTTTGTCATGAGTCTGCTTCATGCAGTTTTAGGCTGTTGCTAGGTGAATCTTGAGCCATCTCAAAGTTTCATCTCTATTAGCAAGTTCCAAGTTGAGCTCGGTCCTATCCGTCGCCGCGAGTATATCATAGGCACGCAAGACAGGGGGAGTGCACCCATAAACCGCCTCAAAAGGGGGTCATGCCGATGCTAGAGTCATGAGCTGCATTGTATTACCACTCAGCCCAAGGAAGATATTTGACCCAATCCTTTTGTCGGTCCGCCACAAAGCATCGCTAGTATTGCTCTAGCCCGTGATTCACCACCTCGATTTATCCATCCGTCTCGGGGTGATAAGATGAACTAAGGTTGACTCGAGTCCCTTGCAATCTGAAGAACTCTAACCAAAACTCGTTGATGAAGATACGATCCGGGTCTAACACGATCGTCCTAGGCATCCCATGCAAGCGTGCCACTTCCTGAACAAAAAATTCAGCAACTTTTTTTGTTGAAAACGGGTGCGTCAATGCTATGAAATGAGCATATTTGCTGAGCCTACCCACCACAACGAACACCACCAATTGTCCTCGAACCTTCGGCAGCCCTTCAATGAAGTCCATGGAGATGTCCTCCCAAATATGCTCCGGTATAGGCAGTGGTTGCAACAGCCCGCTGGGCTTGAGTGTCTCTGATTTGACTCATTGGGAGATTTGGCATTCACGGACATACTTCGTCATGTCTGACTTCATCGTTGTTCATGTACTTTTTTGGGCCAGCCACTTGTAGGTACATAAGACCGCTTCATGATCTACTATAGGAGTCTTACGGAAGTGTGCTATCAATAGTCTTCATAGATCTTCATCTGCGGGTACCTTGATCTGCCTGCCCTCGAGTACCAACCCGTCACGCTCCTCATGCTCCGGGTGGCCTGATGGATTCTCTCTCAGCTCCTCCATGAGTCGGACCAGATCACTATCCTCTATGCTGGCTCTCCTCAGATCTGAGAAGAAAGGAAAGGTGGATGCCGAGAAAGAAGCGAGCTTCCTTGCGTCCCCTATGCTTGGAAGTTCAAACAGCAATTGACTTTCATCCAGCAGCACTCTCTGGTCATTCCTCCAAAATATCAATGTGAGATTTGTAAAGTCAAATGTCACCGGCCCCAAGCTTCGAAGCTATTGAGTCCTTAAAATAATATCGGCACCTCGCAAGGCTAATAGATAAAGATCCAATGTGAAAATTTGGCGTTGCACCTTCAACTCCACACCTCCACAAATGAAATCTGCACGCAATGTGGTGCCGTCTCCAATCATCACATCGAACCCTTCCATGAGTTTCGACTCAAGCCCAATCTTCCAAATAAGCCTCTTGTCAATGAAGTTGTGGGTGGACCTGGTGTCGATCAAGATTCTCACTATGGTTGTCTTGATTACACCGTCTACCCGCAAAGTCTTTGATGCGGCTGTCCCGGAATAGGCATGGAGGGAGATCGCGGCCATCATGTCTTCCACAGGTCGCTCCTTAGCTACTCCTCCTTGCTGTCCATCCACACCCTCATCTTCATCTGCAATATCATCCTCAGCCTCCTCCAATCCGTTTATTAGCATCACCGATCCCATCAGTTTAGTGCAGCGATTCCTGGGTACAAACTTCTCGTCACAACGAAAGCATAGGCCTTTGGCTCTTCGTTCCTCCACTTGAGTAGGTGTGAGTGCTCGTCTCGGACCTCTAGGCGTGTACTTCACATCTTCGGAGGGCTTTAGGGGTGCTCGAGAAGGCTCCATTGCAGCAGCGGTTCTTACTACGCCGGTTACATTTTCTGCCGCTATGGTTTGTTGAGTTGGATTGCGGCTTCCTTGGCTCGTCCAGTTCTGTTTGAGGTGTAACTTCATGGCTCGATGTTTGTCTTCCATGAGTACTGCATCTTCGAAGGCCTCCTTTAAGGGTCTAGGCCTTAAACCCTCAGTGTAACGCCCTCGCTCGGCACGGGCACGTGCACGCAAACGCGCCCACACGGCATGCGCGGCGCACGTGACAGGTCGGGCGGGGTCCGTCACGCACAGATACACTCCTGTGCACCTACAATCATGACATCATCAAATAACACCTACTAACATATCCATGATCACATAATCCATCGCCAAATAAATCAAACTATCAACCAAATAAATCTGTTAACATATGAATATCCACGTCCATAATAATATACACTAGACCACTATATAATCTGGCAGGACCCACACAGGCCACAACAAACCATCAAGATAGAACTAAACAACTGATACACGAGTGCTATAAAATCTGACATATACTATATAAATCATCATCTGATACAATAAGATACAAATATAACAAACAATGATACAACTCAATGTCTGGTTAAATTATCTTCTATACCGTCTCGCATCAATAGCTCACCTCGTCATCACTCTAAAATATCTTCTCAAAATATCTCAAGTCGCTATCACGTACCACAAATCTGAGGGGTTAGAAAAGAAATAAAAAGAGTCATGAGCAAATGGCTCAGTGAATAGACCTTACCTCGAATCAGTGATGCCAAACAGAGAGTAAATCATGTACTGGATAATATGAATCAGAAAGAGTATCATGTCATAAATGAGTATATGAATGTATCCTCAATAATATATAAAAGAAAAGTAGATAACATGTCATAACTGATAAAAGTATATAATCCTCGACCATGAGTAAACAAATCTCTGTATCATACTATCATCATAACTCTCTCTCTCAAATATATCACATGATGGATGCCGACTATGACCACGTTATAATATCAAATGCAATCATATATGATGTATATTGACCACTTGATAATCAGGTAATCAAATGATAATGAAATCATATGCATTTCTCAACATCATAATCATCACCGACATCTCGGTATAATATCATCACACTAGACCACTGTGCACAGTCAACACCTAGTACCCGGTGTATCCGCAAGGAGTATCTCAAATATAACCATACCCTGCCATCCGCTAAGGGTATCAACATCCATCTAGACTAGGCACCCCACATAGTTGATAGAAACCTCGTAAGGATAACTCGCCACATATGCCCTGGCGAACGGCATGTGTCTGATTGTCTGTGCGCACAGACTCAACTGACCTCCGACATGGGCCACGAGATATCGCATATCAGCGACCATATCATCACTCCAAGCACCCCTAACCTTGGCGCCTACTCGGGTTTTCCCACGCTTTCTATCAACTATCCTATCAATCACATTTCATGTTTTTCTTCTAAATGACAGATCATATGCATATATCCAATACGATAACAAGTCAATGCATAATAGGAATTTAGGTGGAATAGGAATCAAGAGAAAAATGATGCAATGTAGTCTCCAACTGTATCGTCAACACATGCATACTCATGCTAATCTATTACATGCATACTCATGCTATAGATCAACTCGGTAAACAATCATAATAGTAGAATCATATTTAATCATCTCTATATATATATCATCAATGTACTCATATCCCAAATTAGCATAATCGAATGCATGATAAATTATGCTCGACTATAATCATCTCTAGATAAAATCATAAAATCATGGTGGAGGCCAAAACATGCATGTACATAAATATATAATATAACCTAATTTGAGAAAGACATCTAAGGGATAAGACTATTCACCGTCTAATCAGAAGGTACAAACCACACATCTCTCACATCCGTTAGGTAACCGAGTAACACTCATTGCTAGCAAGGTCCACGGGGTCTCAAATAAGGGGGTTCGGGATCTGAAATATTTAAGTAATATGATGTTAGTCGTTTATCTAAGTAGAATTAATTCAGTTAAAATATAAAGGTTTATTAGGTTTAGAATCACTTTTCTTTATTTTTAATATCATAACTAGGTCTATAATACAGATACGATTCAAATATTATAATTCTTTATTATTATAAAATGTTAGTTATAACATAAGGAGAAGAGGCCTCTCTCCTTTTATATGAGAGTATTTCTAAATATATAATTATAAAATAAAATAAATAAATAAAAGGCTAAATAAGTATAGACAAGGTCTAATTTTAATTAATTTTATAATTCATACACTATCTTGATTAATTAGGGACAACGCAGTCTTTACTCGATAAAATAATAAATAAATAACTAAATAAACTTAGTATTTTATTTGTTGCAGAATAATCATAAAATTAATAGAAATACTTAAAATATATGATGAGGGTATTAGTATATAAATCTAATAATTATAATTTATAAATCTATCTATTAATCTAATAGATATGTAAATAAATAAATAAATATAAGTATTACCTATATTTATACCTAATTAATCTTTAATTATAAAAATTATCATTAATAAAATTATATTGATGGATATATAATATTATTAAAATAGTTAATGTCTAAATAATGTATTTGCATTAATTAAGAAGAAAAATACCTAAATAAATAACATAAATAAACTAATTAAATTTGCCATCAGTGCTGGGCTCGGCACTGTGCAAAAAGAAAGAGAAAGAGCTGAGGAAGAAGGAGAAAAAGAAAGAAAGAAAGAAAGAAAGAAAGAAAGAAGAAGAAGAAGAAGAAGAAGAAGAAGAAGAAGAAGAAGAAGAAGAAGAAGAAGAAGAAGAAGAAGAGAAGAGGAAGAGAAGAAAGAGAGAAGGTGAGGGAGGAGGTTGCGGACCCAGGCCGACGGGGAGGGCACCGGCCGCTGCTAGCCAGCCAGTGGCCGGCCTCTCGTCGGCGGCTCGGCTCCGACGAGCCCAACCTCGGGCGAGAGAGAGAGAGAGAGAGAGAGAGAGATTTAAAGAGAGAGAGAGAGAAGGCGGTGGACGAGGAGTAGTGGCAGCGCCGGGGCCCACCGCGCCCAGCTGGCTGCAGCCGGTTGGCATGGGCACGAGGCCGGCCAAAGTGTGGCCGGTCGCGTCGTGCCCATATATATATATATATATATTTTTTTTTTTTTTTTGGGATTGGGTTGTTACACTCAGGTCAGCTTTTATATCTCCTCGCAGCCTGAAGATAAAGGTGTTGTGAAGTTGCTGATCCGTCCATGGGGGTTAGAATCAGCTACTTATCCTCTCTAATTCTTCTTGGTATGCCCCAATCGTGGTCTTTTGCACCGTCTTTGAGAGGAGAGCATCGAAGTCTTCATACCCCGACACTCCAAATCATCGCGTGATATTGGAGCAAAAGTCAGCCCAAGTTTGAATCATCTCATGGGCATTGGCTGCTCGAAACCAATGAAGCGCCGCATCTTTAAGGTGGAAGCTCACAAGCGTCACCTTATATTCTTCCACAATACCCTAGTACACGAAGAATTGTTCTGCTCTATACAACCAATCGATCAGATCACCACCTATAAACTTGGGAAATTTGAGATGCACGATTTGCTCACGGATACTGTTGTCTCGATCCAGATCAAATCCAAGTCCTTATCTAACCAGAGGAGGATGCACCATGAATGGTTGATGATCCCTCCTTCAATTTTGATTAACTCGATGCGGTTCCTATTCGTATTGCCCCACCCTCGGATCTAGATCTCCAAGATGATCTCCATAGTGATTCGCTCATCAGATGGGCTCACCTGCAACTAGGCCTGGTGGAACCATCCTTTCTTGTCTCTGCCCATAGGGTGGTGGCAACAGCGGCTCTTGTGGTTGCAAATTCTGAACTGGTGGCGGCGGGTTCATGGGGTTGGACTCGCATCGTGGGGTCGATGGTGTATTTCTATTCGCCATAGCTTCCCTTGTCGCCCGTAATTCCCGCATCATCTCCATCATCATCTCGTTGTTGAGGACCATTTGTTCGGAAAGAGATCCAAACATGGCTTGAATGCTAGGCTCTTCCGTATTCAGGTTTGGTCAGGCGGTTCCGTAGGTGGAAGTCCCTGCAATAGTTTCCCCCTCCTCTATTAGGGAGATCTCGTCTTCCTCATCTTGCCAGGCAGCCATAGCTCTGGTTGTCATCATAGGAAGCACGTGTCCGAGAAACGGTGGCTCTAATACCAACTCGATACGATCTCCCCTTTAGGCTGATGCAGGCATTCACAAACGCGTTCGAACGCACTCTATCTACGTTTAAACGTGCCCGATCGCGTTCGAACGCACTCCATCCGCGTTCGAACGTGCCCGATCGCGTTCGAATGCACTTCATCCGCATTCGAACGCGCCCGATCGCGTTTGAACGCACATTTCACTCCGGATCATCCAACACCTCCTGTAATAAGCTCGAAACATCTGGGTCAGATGTATATGCATACCTTAGCTCGTCAAGGAAGGGATGGCGGTGCCGGGTTGGCGCGATAGTGCATCCGTCGCTCTATTTTCTATTCTCTTATTGTATTAGATTTCATAATCATACCCCAGCAATTTTGTGACCCATCTCTGCTGTGCCGGAGTGTGTATACGCTATCCCATAAAGTATGGAAATCTTTTTTGATCAGTTCGGATAATGACTCGCCTACCAATCAAATAAGGCCTCCACTATGTCACCACATGTAGAATTGCTAATATCTCTCTCTCATAAGTCGATAATTGCTGATATTTTTATATAAAGCCTTACTAAGATAGGCAATGGGACATCCTCCTTGCATTAGTACAACTCCTATGCCAACTCCTCACGCATCACATTCCACAATGAACTCTTTGGTGAAGTTCGATAGTGCTAAAACGGGTGCCGTCGTCATTGTTGTTTTTAGTTTTTCAAAGGCTGTAGTGGCTTCTTCCATCCATCTAAAAGAGTCTTTCTTCAACAAAGAAGTGAGAGGAGCAGCAATCTTGCCATATCCGACGATGAAGCAGCGATAGTATCTAGTCAGCCCCAAAAATCCTCTTAATCCGGTGGTGGTAGTAGGAATAGTCCAAGTGGTCATGCATGCAACCTTTTTAGGATCCGCTGCTACACCTTCCGCTGAGATGATGTGGCCTAAGTACTCCACGTGTGGTACTCCCCATAAGCATTTGGACTTCTTGATCTTAAATTAGTTTTGCTTCAACAAATTCAGCATATCCTCCACATACTGCCAATGCTCCAATTCAGCCCTGCAATACACCAAAATGTCGTCAAAGAATACCAAGACATACCTTCATAATAGGGGCCGAAATATATCATTCATGAGGCCTTAAAAGGTAGCTGGAGCATTGATGAGACCAAAAGGCATCCCTCGGAACTCGTAATGCCCGTTTGGAGTTAGAAATGTACTTTTGTGCACATCCGCCGAGTGAACTCTAATTTAATGATACCCGACCCTCAAGTCAAGCATGCTGACTATAGTCGTCCTTGTGAGCTCGTCCAGTAGCTCCTCTATAACTGGAATAGGATACCGATCATTGACAGTAATAACATTTAGTGCCCGATAGTCGACACAAAAACATCATGTCCCATCTTTTTTTCACACCAATAACACGGAGGAGGACTTTGTTATATCAGGCCTTGCTCCAGCATATCGGCTACCATCTTGGAGATAACTTATTTTTGCACATGTGGATACCGATATGGCCTCACATTCGCCAGTGCAGCCCTGGGCACAATCTCTATGCGATGGTCCACCGCTCTCCTCAGTGGCAACTCCTATTGCTCCTCAAACAGTCTAGAAAAGTTATCTAATAAATTAGATAATTCATTTGTAGTACCTAAACTCATTTGAGGCTTATCTCTTGCTGGTCCTAACTGAAGAAGATAGGCCAAATTATATGCCCAAGGTAGCCCCACCATAGACTACATCGCAGGAATCGGCGAAGATTGAACGCCATCAAGCCGCACATCTTTGTATTTTTATTTAAATTTTATCCACATGCTCCAGAAATCAAATGTGATGGGTCCCAAACTTTGTAACTACTAAGTGCCAAGGACAATGTCCACTCCTCGCAGTGCTAATGGATACAAGTCCATAATGATGTCGTGCCTTTGCACCCGTATGTCGACCCGACGACACAAGCTCTCCGCCTTAAGCTTCATGCCATCTCCAATAGCAACGTCAGATTTCGTGGTCGGTTCGGCATCCAAACCCAATCTCCTCACTAACCTCTCATCTACAAAGTTGTGTGTACTCCTCGAATCGGTGAGGATGTGCACACAATGCTTTCTAATGAGTCCATCTACCCATAACATCCTCAACGCGGAAGTACCCGAATATGCATGCATCGATATTTCAGCATAGATATCTTCCTCCGCACTCACCTCGATGGCCTCCTCATGGACCTCCTCTGGACACTTCCCATCATCAACAACCTTATCATCCTCCTCGGGACCGTCGATGAGCATCACACTCCTGATCGGTTTAGAACACTGATGACTTGGGGTGAAACGCTCATCACATCGAAAGCAAAGGCCCTTCTCTCTTCACTTCTCCACATGGGCAGGTGTGAGAGTTCAAATGGGGGGGTCTTGTGCCTCCTCTAACATCAAAAGAAGGCCTCAAAGGTGGTCGTGGTCTAGTACTCGCAGGCACTATTTTTGAACCCGTAGAATTTCCAATCGACGTTCTAGGTGCAAATCACCCATCTCGGTTGCCCCAACTTATTTTCGCTATCATCTTAAGAGCCTTATATTTTTGCTCCATCCTCATGGCCTTCTCAAAGGCTGCCTCAAGGGCCTCCACAAGAGTAGTAGGACAAAGAGCACAAACATCCGCTTGTATCTCATTCCGTAGCCCTAAAATAAATGTGCTCATTAATGTTGGTTCGAGGCAAGGTAGCTCACAACGACTACTAACTCTTCAAACTCAGCTTGGTACTCCAATATGGTCATCTTCTGAACTATCTTGATTAATGTGATAGTAAAATTTTTATATGCCGCTGTCCCAAATCTGCATGTAATCCTCCTATAAAAGTTAGCCCAACCGATAAATCCTCCACCATAAATAACTGATCTATACCAATGCAATGCCGTTTCTTGGAGGTGAAAGCTTGCCATCTGGACCTTTGCGTCCTCCGCTGTCCCTTGTCAATCAAAGTATTGTTCAACTTGAAATACCCAATCTGTTGGATCACCACCTTAGAATTTTGGAAAGTTCAAGTGTGCAATTCTCCCCCAAATAGCATTGTCTGGTTCGCGAAAGATCTTTGGTTCAAGTCTAAACCTTTGTGCATGTTGATCACCTTCACTAAATCCTCAAGCACGTCCATCACCATCTCCGAAGGAATCAACCTCATCCTCAAAGTGCCAATCCTCCTCATCGACAGAGCGCACCGCACGCACACTTCTCGGGTTCCACCACCGCCGATCTTAGCTTTTGTATCGGAGATGGGGGATGATGTATAGGCATAGGTAAGAGGAGATCATTGATACTTGCATAACGCAACTGGACCTGTGGGGTATCAGTTCGATGAGGTCCCACCGTTGGTCCTTCTTGAAGCTCTGATCGTCGTCGAGGAGATGACAAACCCAATCAGTTCATTGTGATCCCTTTGAATTGTGTCAACTCTATGCAGCAATGTTTGGAACATGCCCCTAAGTTCATCTGCCAAGCTCTCCATATTCACACTAATGGACGTTGGTTGACTCAGTCCTGCCATGGTCGCTCCAAAGGAATTGGCCTCACGGTTAGGGTCATCGTGGATTGAGTCTTCCCTTATCGGTGTGCTCTCCATAGGTCTCCTTGTTGATGTCATCTTTCTTATTTCAACCATTAATGGAGGTCTGAGGTTTGCCTGCTCTAATACCAAATTGATGGGTTCTTGTACCAAAAGGTTGGCTTCGAAATAATTCTCTTAAGATATGAATTTATTCCAGAAAGCAGTCCGCGCAATCGTGGGATACTAAGTGGATTAGATTCATAACTTCTTGATCTACAACTTTCGTATTTACGCCATTCACAGATTCGAACTGCAATTGGAACAAAAACACGGAATAACATGGGTGATGGTGGTGGTGACGAGTGGAGTGGATGTTAGGGTTATGGATGAGTATGGAGATGAAGGTGGATGGTGGATGTGATTAAGAGATATAGACGAAGAAAATGAAGTGGTCGAGATCCTAAAGGAGAGGGGTAGCTCAATAGTCGAGGGAGATTAGAAGCTAGGAGAAACCTTGCCAATAATAAAGATGGAAGGATGGTGAAGAGGGAGAAGGGAGATTAGGGTAGATAGATGATAGAGAGGCAAGAATTCAATATTCCAATAGCATAATGAATTTGGCTATCATCCACATATATATAAAGGCTAGCCAACAAGTCCTAAAATAATAAGTAACTCTAATTCTAGAGAATTCTTGTCGATCGTGTTCGAATGCGCCCGATCGTGTTTGAACGCGCCCAATCGCGTTTGAATGCACAAATAGCGTTCTCTGTATGTGTGAACGCGATGCAGGCGTTCGCAAGGGCGTTCGAACGTGACCTCTCCTGCATTCGAAAGCGACTTACAAGAATTTTATTTTAATAAAAATAAACAACTAATGCAGTAAGAAAAGATTCTAACTAAATGTATCAGGTTGGGCTGGGTTGAGGGTGCTAGCCCAATTAGGGCTTGGTTGGGCTACGGGCAGCCCAGCCCAAATCTATGATGGGTTGGGCTACGACCTAGTGTAAATTTGTAGTGGTTTGGGCTGCTACCCAACCCATATTTATGGCGGGTTGAGTTGTAGCATAGCCAAAGTGGTTATCTTGCATAGTTTAGGCTTTGGGCCCAACCTTGGTGTTTAGTTCTAATAATTAATCTTTTAAATCATGCTTTAATAATCAATAAAGTAAGCTAATCAAATATTTTTTGTTCTAATTTACTTTCAACCAACAATAATTAGGGAATAGTGATCATTATGATATTATATATCAACTCTACTTGATTAATAAACATAAGAATTCTTAGGTGGACATACACAAACCCGTAGTGACTATCCATAGATTATTTTATTAATTAATTTAGATAGGCTTATGTTTATATTTATTACTTTCATTATTGAGGTAAATTTATTATTGTGCGAGCATGATTCGTGGTACAGTTGGAGTTGATTAACTTGAAAGTGATGCAAGGCAAGTGAAACCTTCGTAGTCTAGAAGTAGTGTAATGTTAAAATGATGTTTTAGTCTATGATCTCATCACATTCATATAATGCAGTGCACATATTTATTTACTAGCTAGCATATTTTGATATTGCTTCATAATTATGCATGAATTATTGGGTGCATTCATGGGTATGATAACTTTGATGCATATGATGTATGATCTATGATGTTGACAATTGCACCACTTGCACATATCACCAAAGTCTCGTCTTGGCAATGCCAATTTACTCGCTTAGCCTACGGTCAGGGGGCAAAGTGTATATATACTATATATATTTATATCTCCTAATGCCTAAGATCTTGAGGTTAGGAGGAGACTATCAAGCACCGTGTGTGCTGATTTAAGCAGACGTAACACTATCAAGTATAGAGACTAAACACTAAATGATCTAAAATTATAATTGGGAGGTAAGAGGCGTAGACATAATGGTACCCGATGACGCAAGATTAGGGCATTCATGAGCCGTGTGCTCTTGATTTCGCTGTATGTGATGATCCCGCTATGTGTGATGATTCTGTTACAAGTAATGATTATATTCGTTGCAATAATTTACTAGAGCAGTGATGATGGAATTGGGATATTGGCTTACGACTCGAGTCCTTAGTCTGATAGCCATAGACAACCAAACATATGCAATGTCGCTAGACATGTACAGACGACATTATCGCAACATGTTTACCCATCCTCAATGTTTGAAATGATGTGTGAGTCTGTGTTTATTATGTGGTGGATAACTCGTAATGATAATTCATAGTTATGGCTCGGTGTGAACTTAATACATATGTGCTAGAGATATGAGCATCTAGCATGGATGCATTATTATGATCAGGTTGGCATACATAGGTATCATGTGGCATCCTTCTTTACAAAACTTTTATACTTGCTGGGTTTTATGCTTACCACCTTTTAATAAAAATATTTTCACATTAGTAGATGACCATAAGTTTGCGGAGGAGCTGGTGAAGATCTTTCTCTAGTTTCTTTATTTATTTTATTATTGTAAAATAAGTTAGATAGTATGTAGCTCCTATGTAGGTATTTGTTTCAATGAGGTGTATGAATATGTATTTTGAAATTTGTCACGGCCAATCGTATTTTGGACTCTTTTTAGCTTATTCTATTTGTGAAAATATTAGATTTTATTATATATATCATATAAAAATATTGACAAACAAGTCATGTCGTAACCATATGGATTTTTATCCACGTGAGAAGCATGTGTATTTAGAGTTAAGTATTGTTTGACGTGTTATTGTCGTGCATGTTAGATGCATAAAATGCCCAAATGATTCTGGGGAAGGCAGTGATTCATTTTCCACATGCAGTTTGTCCTGCCTAACATCCTTTGTCATCTCCTCAAAAACTAACCAAAAATTAGCTACAATTGCTACAAAACTTAACACCAGATAAACTTCTTTTGCAAGCATTTTGATCTGTAGTGAAATCATCTTCGTATCCTAGTGTTAGTCAAGAATGCAACCGAAAACTGTTGGTCTTCTAAATTAAAATTTTAAAAGCACAATGCAGTAGATATCAGTGTTGGCCCGAGCAAGATATCCAAGGCCTAGGTCAAATCTTTCTTCTACGACGCTGTCAATATCATTTTTAAGATATAATATTAATTCCGGCACTCTATTTATGACAATCAAGGGGTTATAAAATTCTAGTAATTTAAGATTAATTTGCATTATTCCATTTTTTTCTCTTGGAAGGTTGAAAAGTGATGCTGAGTTCTAGAAGACCAAACCTTCCCCCATCCATGTACGATCGCCTATTCTCCTACGCCCCTTGTGAAAAATCGACCTACTCTGAGATCCCCAAGTCTTGAGGTGTTTTCTGATTCTTTAGGTAGCCACACGTTTGGTGGGCTTGATTGTTGCAGGCAAACTGAACAGACAGTGGAATTAGCATACTTACTTTGTCTTGGTATGCATTTCTTTATGAGAGTAGGCATGTGAAGAGGTTCTTTACTCCATTATGTATCCCCATGGTGTGTCAGATGATTGTGTATTAAGAGAGCGATTGATGCAAACAGTAGTGAGTTTGTCTAAGGGTGCATGGCAAAAGTTAATTTTATCTAAAAAAATTTAAACTGGTTAGAATTTAATCTAATCGGGTTTGAGTTGTAAATGAGTCAATCCGTCTAATCCGATTATTAAATAAGTCATATTTATGTTTATTATCTGAACCTATTTAACTTATTTATGATTATACTAACTCATAAAGGTCGACTAACCCGTTTTATGACCGATAACTCATTTATAATATAAAAAGCGCATTTATAACTCAAAGAAAAATCCATTTACAACTCGAAAAAATTCAATAATAACCTGAATAATATCTTAACAAGCAGTGTATGTATTTAAAAATTTTGACCCATTTAATAAACGGGTTGTATTCGTATTTATATTATTATGATCTAATCCGAATCTGGCTACCTGATTGCTACCTCTAAGTTTGTCCTTCTAACTTTTTAGTTAAGGGACATTCAGTATAAACATGCTCAAAGAAAAATCCATTTACAACTCAAATTCAATTATAACATGAATAACATCTTAACAAGCCATGTTTGTATTTAAAAATTTTGACCCATTTAATAAACGGATTGTGTTCATATTTATATTATCATATTCAACCCGAATCTGCCACCTCTAAGTTTGTCCTTCTAACTTTTTAGATAAGGGGTATTCACTTATGAAATAAATTGTATAACAGTATAAACTTGCTCATTTTTAGACTTGCATAAAAGAAGCTATTCCAGTGTAAGTTATTATGGTATTTCTTAGTGCAAAATAATTACTCTGATATAACATAAAGTTAAAATGGTAGTTTAGTAAATGACAAAATATCCTTTATAGCGTAGATGGATGAGGTGAGAAACGAAGTAAGAAAGATAAAAAAAAGATTAAAATGATGATTAATAGAAGTAATGTCTTTTCAAGAATAGAATGAGAACTAGTAAAAATAATAATATTGGATGGAAAAAGGAGAGGAGAGAAAAGTAAGTTTTAGTAAACTATTATTAAGGTAAGTAGTTGTTAACTTATTATACTAGTATAAGAAGACGTACTAGAATAAGAATTTTCTCTTTCTAATTTTATATAATAGCATTTTATGGACACAAAATATTTAGAAATATGCTACTTAATCTTGAATTAATGTAAGATCAAAACACTACTTGTGGATTAGTGTACATACGAAGAGAATAAAAAAGTAAATGCAAAATGAGTCAAAAAATGATAAAGTCATGAGGCTGACTGCGCACGTATACAGTGTGGTGTTCACCAAGATAAGATTTATGTATGAATTTCTGTGTTAGTAGGGATGGGTGCGCACCAAGAAACTCAGATGCACACCGGAGCAGCAGAACAGCAAAAGGAAATTTAGAAATATATTCAAACTTAATGTTTCCTTGTTTGAATTGTATAAATATTTAGATTAGACACCTTTTCATAATTATAACTATTTTTAGTTATTTAACTATCATAACTACTTTTTTAGTTATCTAACTACTTTCTAGTTATTTAACTACCATAACTATTATTTAGTTATCTAACTACTTTTTAGTTATATAACTATTTTTTAGTTATCTAACTACTAGCACCTTTTAGTTGGTGTCCTTTCATTTTCTATAAATAGAAGATGGTTATATTGTTTTGGATAATTCCATAGACCTAAGTGCTTGTTTTGTTACAATTAGCTCTAGTTCAGATCAATGTTCAATTTTGCGAGTTGCACCTTGATTCGTGAAGGTCTTATATCCCGAGAACAAATTGCCTTCGAAATTTCCAATTGCAACAAGCGGACGACAAATTTGTTCTAGAGATAGATTAACCTTCGCCTGACCGTTGCAAGTGCCTAGCCATTTGATTTCATTAATCTCCACTTTTAATATTCCTCCAACAATTCTTGAACAAAATTTAGTATGACTAAGTGATTTCAAATGGCTGATTCAAATGCTGCACTTTCATCTACGTTGCCGCATGACAAACTTGATTGCTTTGATAGAAATAACTATAAGCGATGAAAGGAGAAAATTGAGTTTGTCCTTACGGTGATGAAGGCTCGTTATGTAATAGAAAAGGAGCGTCTAGTCTTGACCGAGAAGTCTACTGTAGAAGAAAAAATCGCAAAGCAAAAATAGGACGAGGACAATGTTTTGTGTCGTGGTACTATTCTTGGGTCCCTCACCAACCATCTATTTGATATGTACTCTCATATGAAGACCGCAAAGGAGATTTGGATAGCCTTGGAGAATAAGTATAAAATATAAGACTCTGGTAACAAAAGCTATCTTATATCCAATTACTTTGATTTTAAAATGGTTGAGAATAAGCCTATTCTTTCTCAAGTCCATGATTTACAGCTTATTGTACAACAAATGCTTTCTGAATGCATTTCTATAGAGGAGAAACTTCAAGTTGGTGCTATCAACGCCAAATTACCTCTAAGTTGGAAAGACTACCTCATACAATAACTGTCCTAGTTCTACCGTATCTTTTGTTTCATTTCTTCTGGAACAATCACAAAAACTTTTTGGATTATGGATCTACTACCAGAAATTCAATGCGTAATCTCAGCATTCAATGTGTATTCCTGAATAATCTAATTTTTCAATTATTCAACCATTTCATTTTACCAAGTTCAACGTTAGCCAGATTAGTCAACATTTATATGTTTCGATGCAACAACAAGATGTTATTTGTAACAAGTAGTTTTGTTGGTTGGTTAATTGGTCACATTTTATTCATGAAATGGGTGGAAGTCTCTTAAGAGATAGGGTAATAATTTCACTCTTGAGGCTCTTCAACGACAACTCAGAATTGAGAAAGAGTCAAGACTTTGAGATAATGCCGAGGAAACCACAGAAATGATAAAAGTTGCCCATGTTGTTGAAATAGACAACAAGAAAGGAAAGAAATCCCGATTAGATAATCCTTCTAGTGAGAAGAAGAATGGCAACAAAAAGAATATAATATGTCATTACTGTAAGAAGAAGGGACAGTACAAAAATGAGTGTCACATTTTTAAGAAAAAGCAACAGCAATCCAACAAAGTTGAAGAAAATCTTATTGCTGTTATATCCGAGGCAAAAATGATTGCTGGATGGACACAGGCGCGACTCGTCATATTTGTGGAGAGAGAAATCTTTTCAAGAAATATGAACTTGTAAATGACGATGTCTCGCTTTATATGAGTAACTCTTCCTCTACTAAAGTAATTGGAAAGGGTTCAGTGAAACTAAAGTTCACATAGGGAAAAACTCTTACTCTACTTGATGTATACCATGCTCCCGAGATTCGAAAGAATCTTGTTTCGGGTGGTTTGCTTTCTAAGCATGATTATAAGCTTGTGTTTGGATGGGACAAATTTGTATTAACTAAGAAAAGTTTATTTGTCGGCAAGGGATATGCCGAAGATTGTATGTTTAAACTAAATTTAGTAAAGAATGATGCTTTTGATTATTTTGTCGACTCTTTGTCTTTGTGGCATGCTAGATTATGTCATGTGAATTTTGATTTAGTTAAAAGAATAGTTAAATTGGATTTACTTCCTTCAAATTTACATAATGATAGAAGTAAATGTGAAACGTGTGTTAAAACCAAGTTAACTAGAAAACCATTTCATAGTGTAAATAGAGTTTCTACAACTCTACTTGAATTGATGCACTCTGATATTTGTGACTTGAATCATAAACTCACAAGAGGTGGTAAAAGATATTTTATTACCTTCATTGATGACCTTTCTAAGTTTGCATATATTTATTTATTAAGGACAAAAGATGAAGCACTTAGTAAGTTTAAATTATACAAATCTGAAGTTGAGGATCTCCTTGGTGGTAAAATAAAAATGCTTAAAAGTGATAGGGGAGGTGAATACTTTAACAATGATTTTGATGCATTTTGTGAAAATAATGGTCATATATACCACAACAAAATAGTATGGCTAAATGAAAAAATAGAACTCTATTGGATATGGTTAATGCAATGCTTGACCATTCTTGTCTTCCGGACAATCTTTGGGGTGAAGCAATCCTAATGGCTGCACATACTCTTAATAGAATACCTTCTAAAAGGAATGTATCTCCTTATGAGTTATGTTTTAGTCGAAAACCTAACTTAGAATATTTGAAATTGTGAGGGTGTCTAGCTTATGTTAGATTGCCCGATCTGAAAAGATCAAAGTTGGGGCCAAGAACTACTAAATGTGCTTTTATTGGTTATGCTTCTAATAGCAAAGCATATCGTTTTCTAGAGATAAATATAAACGTTGTGATTGTATCTAGGGATGCCGAATTCTTTGAGGATAAAACCTTTAAAGAATATAAATCTCTAGAATTTGATTTTAAAAATCAAGAAAAATCTCTAAATCATAATTCTTCTGAAAATTCTTTTAAAGATATGGAAATTAGAAAATCCAAAAGAATTAGCAAAGAATTGAATTTTGGTCCTGATTTTGTGACTTACCTTGTGGAAAGGACTTCAAATTCTATTTTGAATGAATTTTTTTTTGTCTTAATATGGAGAGTGATCCTTTCAGTTTTGATGAAGCAATGAAATCAAGAGATGTCATTTTTTGGAAGGAAGCTATCAATGATGAAATGGAGTGTATTTTGTCTAATAATACTTGGACTTTGGTATACTTACCATCAGGATCTAAACCTATTGGACGTAAATGGATATTTAAGCGAAAGCTTAAATTTGATGGATCTATTGATAAGTATAAGGCTATATTGGTAGCCAAAGGGTTTAGACAATCTAAAGACATTGATTATTTTGATACCTATGCCCCCATGACTAGGATATGTTCGATTAGAATATTGATTTCATTAGCATCAATATATAACTTCAAAATCCATCAAATGGATGTGAAAAGAGCATTTTTGAATGGTTATTTAGATAAAGAAGTTTATATGGATCAACTAGAAAGTTTCATTTTACAAGGCCAAGAAAATAAAGTATGCAAATTGGTTAGATCATTATATGGTCTAAAACAAGCCCCTAAGCAATGGCATGAGAGATTTGGCAATGTTTTGCTTTCTAATGGATTCCGGTCAAATGAGGCAGACAAATGCATCTATTATAAGATGATTGATAATGACATTGTGATCATATGCTTATACGTGGATGATATGCTTATTTTTAGCAAGAGTTACTATGACTAAAAATTTCTTATCATCTCACTTTGATATGAAAGATTTGGGTGTTGCAAATAATATTCTTGGTATGAGAGAGTCGAAAACTCTCTTGATATGAAAGAGTTGGAAACTCTCTTGCATTGTCACAAAGTCATTATATTGAGAAAATTCTAAAGAAATTTTCTCATTTGTTTGATAAAATTTCAAGAGTTTCTTATAATCCAAATTTGAAGCTTGATATTGATAAAAACCGATGTGTATCACAACTTGAATACTCAAGGATTATTGGAAGTCTGATGTATGCAATGCATTGCACACGTCTAGACATTGCTTTTGTCGTAGGCAAATTGGGTTGATACACTAGTTATCCTAATTTTGAATATTGGAAAGCAATATCCATTGTATTAGAATATTTGGAAGGAACTAAATCGTTTGCACTATACTATGGAGGAAATCTATCTATTATTGAAGGGTATAGTGATGCAAATTGGAACTGTGTAAATGATGGTTCTAAATCTACGAGTGGGTGGATTTTCACTTTTAGTGGTGCTGCTATTTCTTGGAGATCTAAGAAACAGACTTTTATAACTCATTCTACTATAGAGTCTAAGTTAGTAGCTTTGGGAGCAGCAGGCATAGAGGCTGAGTGGTTAAAAGATTTTTTAATTAATTTGCCAATATGGCCAAATTCTATATCTCCTATTTCAATTCATTGTGATAGTTAAGCCACTTTGTCACGGATATTGTAATAACCCAAGTAGGGTAGATAAAACAAAATTCTTGGCACGACGCGACCGGCCACGCTGTGGCCAGCCTCGTGCCTAGCATGCACTGCATGCCATAGCAACGATGGGGGTGCCATGCACCTCAACAGAGCCACGACACTAAATGTCGCGGCGACGCGTGGAGGTGGGTCCCGGCCATCGGCCACTCCGCCGCTGCTGCATGACCGGCTCCCTCTTTCTCTCTCTCTAATATTTTTCTCTCTTTTTTTCTCGCATTCTCCCGACCTCTTTCTCTCTCTAGCTCTCTCTCTCTCTCTCCATCTAGTGCACCAACAATCATCGGCTATCGAAAAAGCCGCCACTAGCCGTCTGTCCGCCGGTGAGCCTCTCTCTCTCTCTCTCTCCTTCTCTCTCTCTCTCCCTCTTACTCTTTCTCTTTGTCTATTTCCTCTCGGAACACCAGAGGTTTGAGCCGCCGACGAGAGGCCGACTGTTGAGTGGCCACCAGTGGTCGTACCCCTCCCCTGCGGCCCAACCCTCTTTCCTTTCTTTCTCCTTCCTTTTCTTCTTCTTCTTCTTCTTCTTCTTCTTCTTCTTCTTCTTCTTCTTCTTCTTCTTCTTCTTCTTCTTCTTTCCCCTCTCGGATTTTACCCTGCAAGAAGTGCTGGGCTTGGCGTATGACAGGGTACAACTATTATTGATATACTCTTAGTGTATGGCAAGATATGATTACTTTCTTTTGAGATACCCTTAGCGTATGGTAGGGTATGATTTATCTACAGAGATAGTCTTAGCGTATGACAGGGTACGCTCTAAGCTTATGACATAATGTGTATCGAGTTTGGGGCCGGGTACCGTAGTCCAGCATGGTGGATGATATTCAGAGAAATATGTAGATTATATCTACATCTGGCATATACGATTATTTAGTGGTTGGCATGCATTATGCATCATCATTGATATTACTAGTATCATTGGATCATAATTGTTATACATGATTTGTTGTTATATTCAGTAATGTTATATGGTAATTTCATCATGTGATATATTTTTTGTTGAGGATATAATATGCTCATTCATATATATGTCATTGAGGATACATATATACATGTTCATACATGGCATCATGCTGCTTTCTGATTCATATTATCCAGTATATGATTTGCTTTCTATTTGGCATCACTGAGGAGTAAGGTCTATTCACTGAACCTTTAGCTCATGACTTTTTGTTTTCTCCTTTCCGAAAACCCAGGTGAACGAATGGAGTAGGATACTCCCTTAGAGATGTGTGTGGTTAGTATTTTGCACTAGATAAGTTATCTTATTTGATGTATTAGTAGACATCCTCCAAAGTGTGTCTTTATCCTTGTCTTATATTCTATCAGGTGACTTTGTACTTGTATAATTATGTATATACCACCGTAGTGTATATGTTGTGGTGAAAAGCTCTTGATGATGTGTTGTGGCCTGTGTGTGGTCCAAGTAGGGTTATTCGTGTGTTGTTGATAGTTAAACTTATTTTATTCTTGGTTTAGATGTTGTGAATAAATTTATGATATTGATATAGGTTTATTTGATTGTTAGTAACTAAACAAAATGGTCAGATGCCACGCACGTGCCATGTGGGCTCGTGCCATGCACGTGTTTAGGGTTGTGGGTGTTACAGGTATATAGCAAATCATATAATGGAAAGTCAAGACATATACGTCAAGACATAATTCTGTGAGACAGCGATTAGAAGATGAAGTAATCACCGTGGATTACATTTGATCGTGCACAAATTTAGCGGATCCTTTGACTAAAGGCTTTAATAAGGATCTAATTAAAAAAAATATCTTGTGAGATGGGTCTTCTTGCACAAATATCTTCTTTGTTAAGGATGAGTATTATTAGAATCATTATTTTTTCTAAAATTGATTTTGTAGAAGGATAGTACAATTACCTGATTGGCTTATATTTAGATAATTACTTCTTATATTGTGATTATCTTTGATCATGTAAGGTTAGGAGTTAGTGCTTAGAAAGTACTCAAATATGTACGAGTTACGGATCTAAAGGAGTTATATTAGACAATTGTTGATCTGTGGAGAAGGTCATGAGACTAGTAATGTTGATTTTATAATTTTAGTATGATCTAAATTTCGGGGTCAAAATTTTTATAAGGAGGAAAGAAAATGTAATAACTCGGATCTAAAAATAAAATATAATAATAATAATAATAATAATAATAATAATAATAAATTAAATTAAAAAAAGAGACAAAAAAAAGAAAGAAAGAAAGAAAGAGAAGAAAATAAATTTGTGTTACATAGCACGAGCACGTGCCATGCAAGCTTTGGGCATGCGCTAAGGGCGCCACGCACGCCCACAACTGCTGGCCCGGACAACCGGTCCAGGCCAGCTGGTTGCGGCAGGCCCCGCACGGCCACAGCTGTCGCCTTTCCCTTCCCCACTGCCTCTCTCTCTCTCCCTTTAAATCTCTCACTCTCCCTTTCTCTCTTTCGGTGTCTCCCTCTCTCTCTCTCTCCCTCTTCCCCTCTTGTCGGCGCCGGCCTACCACCACCGTCATCGTCGTCGCCGCCGTCGTCATCGTCGCTGCCAAGTTAAGCTCTTCTCCTCTTCCTCTCTCTTTTTCTTCTCTATCTCTCTCTCTCTCTCTTTCTTGCCCATGGGCTCGGGCTCGTTGGAACCGAGCCGCCGGCGGGAGGCCGATCGCTGGTTGGCCACCAGCAGCTGGTGTTCTCCCCGTCGGCGCCGGTCCTCCTTCTCCCTTCCTTTCCTTTCTTCTTCTCTTCTCTTCCGATCCTCCTTCTCCCTTCCTTTCCTTTCTTCTTCTCTTCTCTTCTTTTCCTTTCTTCTTCTTCCTTTATTTTCTTCTTCCTTAGTTCCTCTATCATGGCTATGATAGTGCTGACAGTGCTGTAGCGGTTTCTTTTTTTGTCTCTGTTATTTCTTTTTCTTTCTTTCTTTTTTGTTAATTAAGGATTTTATGTTAACTAATACATTTAGTCTAATTAGGTAATCAATTATATTGTTATATATATATATTCGGTAATATAATTATTATCTAATTAAAAATAGTATAATTAAGGATTAATTATATTACAAACACCTAAATATAACTATCACTTACATATAAGCTTACTTCCATGATAGAGTAATACTTAGCTTCACTAATTATAGTCGTGAGATTTATAAATATGTCCTAATATTCATTATTTATATATATAGCTAGTATGTAATTCTATTGGTTTATTTATACTATTTTGTATAGAACAAAATAATAGGCTTGTCCATTTATGTGCTTATCTCTTATATTATATAATTAAGAATAAGAATGATAAATTAGTTGTAATTACATTTTGTCTACACTTATATTCTGATGTACAATTAGACATATTTAGCCTTTTATTTTATAATTACATATTTTCACTGTTTTAATAAACATAAAAGAGTAACCCTTTTAATCTTATTTCATCACTTGCATTTTAATAATAATAGTATATTTATAATATTAAAACCTAATAAATTATCAAAAGTTTTATGAATTAATTCTAATTGGATAAACGGCTAACGTCATACTACTTAAATATTTTCAGATTCTAAACCCTTTATTTAAGACTCCGTGGACTTTGCTAGTGATGAATGACGGTTGATTGACGGATGTGAGGAATACGTGGTTCGTGTCTTCTGATTAGATATGAGTAGTCTTATCCCTTAGACGTCTTTGTCAAATTAGGATCTATTATATAAGTATGTATATACATGTTTTGGCCTCCAGCATGATTATATGACTTTACTTAGAGATGATTTTGGTCGAGCATATTTTATTATGCATTTAATTAGACTGATCTGGAATATGAGTATGCTTATGATATATAGAGATGATTAAAGATGACTATGCTATTATAGTTTTATGTCGAGATGATCTCTAGTAGGAGTATGCATGTGTTAGATACATGGTTGGAGTCTGCATTGTATCATCTTTCTCTTGGCTTCTTTACCACCTAAATTTCTGAGTTGTATGATCTGTTGTAGTACTAGATATATGCGTATGATCTATCATGTATACAAAATCATAAAATACATGTGTATGTGATGTGATGGTAGGAACAGTATCTGGTCCGGACTGGTACTAGACATACTCTTAGCGTATGATAAAGTATGGTGATGGCTGATGGTTGTACACTTAGCATATGATAGAGTACAACTATCATTAATATACTCTTAGCATATGACAGGGTATGATTACTTACTAAAACCCTTAGCGTACGGCAGAGTATGATTATCTTCTGAGATACTCCTAGTGTATGGTAGGAGTATGATTTATCTCCAGAGATACCCTTAGTGTATGATAAGGTATGCTCTGAGCTTGTGGCATGATGCATATCAAGTTTGGGGACGGGTACCATGGTCCAACTTGGTGGTTGATATTCAAAGTTCAGACGGATGACTGTAATAGTGAGACTGAGAGATATGTGGATTATATCTATACAATAATTCTTTCAAGATCTAGATGTATTAATGGAATCAGTCTGCGCGACCGTGAAAAAATATTCGTCTTGGTGATACACCTATGGAGGTATGTCTTAAGGTAAAGATATATGATTAATGATTATAGGATTGATAATTCCATTATAGTTGTGAAATTTTGATTTCTAATGAATTGTAAGGTTAAGGATGTGAATTGATCTAAAATAAGAGAAGATATATTATAAAGGTTGGATAGTTAATATTTTGGACGTCTTATTATTTATATGAATTAATTGGTTTTAGATGCTTTATTGTCAAATTGTAATAGTGTGAATAACTCGGGAGATTAATCTTAGTAGCTTATTAGTTCATGGATAGTACTCTTTTGAATTTATCTAAGTTATATGTATGTATTCTTAAAGATCAAGTATGATGGATTAGTAAATAGTTGTGTGGCAATGGATTAATATTATGAATTGAGTATTATATCTGTTAAGATATTAAAGAGATTATTGGATTACTTAGTAGAACTCAATAGATAGTCTTTGGATCTGAATATCGTTATCATAAAGTGATATTTTTGTGGATATATTAGTAGTGATAATAATTAAATAGATAATGATCAAACTGGAATTATGTGAATCGAGGAATAAATAATTTGGATATAGGAAATGATTGATAGAAAGATTATTATAAATTTTATCATGTATGTTTTTTGAGGTAGATTGAATTTAACCATTCAAGTTTTACAATTTAAGAAGGAAGATAATGTAGGGAATCAGAAGATTGTATAAATGTTATTTGATGTTGTAATATGATTAGTATTAACAGGTTGGATTAGATGTGCTGAATATTATTTTGAGGAGTGTATTATGAATACAAATGATACTACAGTCATATATGGATAGGTGTGATTTCTTATATTGATCTTTTTATTAATTGATATAATGGTTTAAGCATCTGAGCAATACATTTTTAAATAAGAGAGGTTGTACTGTTGCCTAAATTTTATGAGGATATCGGTTGATGGTAAGTATGTTTAGGTTAGTGACATAATTTATCTAGAAAGATAAATAACTGGTATTTATCAATCTACCCAATATTAGTGATAGTATTGAGGGAGAATATGATAGGTTCGTATACCAAAAGATAGGCTACGAAACGATTCATTCAAGATCTGGATTTTTTATTAAAATCAGTCCGCGCAACTGTAGAAAAATATTCGTCAAATATTATCCTATCGTCAGAAAATTACGAAACTAAGTGGATTAGATCCGTAACTCCCTGATCTATAATTTTTGTATATTATGCCCTTTGCAGAATCGAACGACAACTGGGATGAAAACACCAAAGAACGCGAGTGATGGTGGTGGTGACGGGTGGAGTGGATGTTAGGGTTATGGAGAATTATGGAGATGAAGGTGGATGGTGGATGTGTTTAAGGGATATAGACAAAGGGGAAGAAATGGTCGAGATCTCAAAGAAAAGGGAGGACTTGACAGACAAGGGAGATTAGAAGTTAGGAGAGACCTTGCCAACAGTAGAGGTGGAAGGATGTTGAAAGGGGAGAGGGATATTATTAGGGTAGATAGATGATAGAGAGGCAAGAAATCAATATTCCAATAGCATAATGAATTTGGCAGCCATCCACATATTTATATATGCTAGCCAACAAGTCTTAATAACAATAAATAACTCTAATTCTAGAGGATTCCTGCTGATTGCGTTCCAACGCGCCCGATCGCGTTCGAATGCACAAAAGCGTACCCTGTATGTGCGAACGCAATGCAGGCATTCGGACTCGCCTGATCGTGTTCGAACGTGCATTATGTGTTCTCTGTATTTGCGAACTTAATGCAGGTGTTCGCAAGGGCGTTCGAACACGACCTATAGGAATTTTATTTTAATAAAAATAAATAACTAATGCAGTAAGAAAAAATCCTAACTAAATGTATTAGCCCACCACGCTTCCCCCACCTTGCTCTGAAGGTGTAAAGTCAAGGAAATGCTCCAAGATAATAGTCTCCAACTCCCATGTCGCCTCATCGGATGGCTTGCCAAGCCACTCGACTAGAATCTCCATCTCTAATCTGGTACCATGTCGTCGTCGACGCCTAGCAAGTACTCAAACTGGCTCTATGATCTCTGTCTCCTCCAATGGCTCCAGTAGAGCTGATCCAACGACCTCATGATCACCAATGCGCTCCTTCAGTAATGACACATGAAAGACATGATGCACTCTCGATCCCTCCGGCAGCACCAAACGATGCAATAGGACTGATATGCTTTAACACCCGAAATAGACCAAAGTAGCGATGTGCTAACTTTTGGTTACACATCGGACACAAAGTCACCTGTCGATATGTTGTACCCTCACAAACACCCAATTGCCGATGTCGTTACAGTTGTACCCTCACAACTTTTGGTTATACATCGGATGCAAAGTCATATGCAGTTTTGAGCAAGTTTAAGATGGGCACGCAACCTCCTCAATGTGGCATCTCTATCTATCAAAGCTAAGTCCACCTCCATACGATCCGCAGATGCCACTGGATCATAAGCGCGTAATGTCAGAGTCGTGCGTCCATAAACCGCCTCAAATGGAGTCATGTTGATTCTGCTATGGTCGGCGCTGTTATAAGACCACTCCACTCAGGCTAAGAACTCCAATCATCGTCTCGACATCTCTCCAACAAAGCACCTCAAGTACTGCTCAATGCCTCGATTGACCACCTAAGTTTGGTCGTCCGTCTGTGGATGGTAGGCCGAACTGAAGTTCAATCGAGTCCCTTTCAATCTAAAAAACTCAAAAGTCGCTCATAAATACACGATCACGATCTAAGACAATTGTGCGTGGCATGCCATGTAATCGAGCAACATCTCTAATAAAAGTTTCAGCCACTAACTTAGCTAAAAAATGGATGTGACAATGTAGAAAAGTACGCATACTTGATCAATCTGTCAACCACCACAAAAATAACGAAATAACCATGTACCAATGGAAGACCCTCTATGAAATCCATAAAAATATCTTCCTAAACACGGTCTGGTATAGGTAAAGGCTGAAGTAATCCGGTCAGTTTCAATGTGATTGCTTTAGCTCTTTGACAGACTTCGCAAGCACGAACAAAACTCCTCACATCGCGCCTCAATCCTAGCCACATGTAACTTTGAGATATCCTCATATAAGTTCTCAAGACACCCTCATGACCAGCCTCCTTTGGAGTTTGGTGAAAGTGCTCTAACAATTTTTGCCGCAATCCATTATTTGTAGGCACCCGAATGCATCCGCGGTCCAGCAGCAAACCACCTCGATTCTCCAACTCTGGATGGCGCTCCGAATCATCCAACACCTCATACAAAAATCTCAAAACATCTAGGTCATATGTACATGCATACCTCAGCTCTTCAAGGAAAAGAAAGGTGGGAGAAGAATATGTTGCAAGCTTGGCTATATTAGGTTGGCGCGATAGTGCATCCGCTGCTCTATTTTCTGTTCCCTTCTTGTATTAGATTTCGTAATCATACCCTAGCAATTTTGTGACCCATCTTTGCTATGCCGCAGTGTGTATACGCTGTCCTATAAAGTATAGAAGACTCCTTTGATCAGTTTGGATGATGAATCGCCTACCAATCAAATAAGGCCTACATTTTGTCACCGCATGCAGAATTGCCAACATCTCTCTCTCATAATTCGATAATTCCTAGGATTTTTGTGATAAAGACTTACTATGAAAGGCAATGGGACATCCTTCCTACATTAGTACAGCTCCTATGCTAATATCCGACGCATCACATTCCATAATGAACTCTTTGGTGGAGTTCGGTAGCTCTAGAATGGGCGCCATTGTCATTGCTATTTTTAGTTTTTCAAAGGCTCCAGTGGCTTCATCCGTCCATCTAAAAGAGTCCTTTTTCAACAAAGAAGTGAGAGGAGCAACGATCTTACCATACCCGGCGATGAAGTGGCGATAATACCCGGTCAGCCCCAAGAATCCTCGTAATCCTGTTGTAGTAGTAGGAATAGGCCAAGCGGTCATGCATGCTACCTTTTGAGAATCCGCTGCTACACCTTCCGCTGAGATGATATGTCCTAAATACTTCACTTGTGGTACTCCCCATAGGCACTTGGATTTCTTGATCTTTAATTGGTTTTGCTTCAACAAATTCATCACATCCTCCAAATGCCTCTAATGCTCCAATTCAATCTTGGTATACACCAAAATATCGTCAAAGAATACTAAGACATACCTTCGCAATAGAGGCCGAAATATATCATTCATGAGGCCTTGAAAGGTAGCTGGAGCATTGGTGAGACCAAAAGACATCACCCGAAACTCGTAATGCCCGTTCGGAGTTTGAAATGCAGTTTTGTGCACATCCGTCGGGTGAACTCTAATTTGATGATATCCAGCCCTCAAGTTAAGCTTGCTGAATATAGTCGCCCCTGCAAGCTCGTCCAACAGCTCCTCTATGACTAAAATGGGATAATGATTCTTGACGGTAATAGCGTTTAGTGCTCAATGATCAACACAAAAACGCCATGTCCCGTCCTTTTTTCGCACCAATAGCTCGGGGGATGAGTATGAGTTATGACTTGATTGAATGAGGCCTTGCTCCAACATCTCAGCTACCATCTTGGAGATAACTTCCTTTTACACATGTCGATACTGATATGGCCTCACATTTGCTAGTGAAGCCCTAGGTACAATCTCTATGCGATGGTTCGTCGTTCACCTCGGTGGCAACTCCTATAGCTTCTCAAATAGTCCAGAAAAGTTACCTAATAAATTAGACAATTCAATTGTAGTACCTGAACTCATTTGAGGCTCATCTCCTACTGGTCCTAACTGAAGAAGATAGGCCAAATCATACGCACAACACAACCACACCATAGGCTGCATTGCAGAAATTGACAGAGAACAAACGCCATCAAGTTGCACATCTTTGTGTCCTTGCTTAAATTTCATCCACATGCTCCGAAAATCAAATGTGACGGGTCCCAAGCTTTGTAACCACTAAGTGCAAAGGATAATATTCGCTCCTCGTAGCGCCAATGGATACAAGTCCACAATGATGTCATGTCCTTGCACCCGAATATTGACCCAGCGACACAAGCTCAATGCCTTAAGCTTCGTGCCGTCCCCAATAGCAACATCAAACCCCGTGGTCGGTTCAACATCCAATCTCAATTTCCTCACTAATCTCTCATCTAGAATATTGTGTGTACTCTCAGAATCGATGAGGATGTGTACACAATGCTTTCTAACGAGTCCATCCACCCTTAACATCCTCGGCGCGGAAGTACCGGAATATGCATGCATCAATATTTCGGCTTGGATATCTTTCTCTGCTCCCTCCTCAATGGCCTCCTCATGGACCACCTATGAACACTCTCCATCACCAACAACCTCATCATCCTTCTCAAGATCGTCGATGAACATCACACTCCCGATCGTTTTGGAACACCGATGACCGAGGGTGAAGCGTTCATCGCATAAAAAGCAAAGACCCTTCGCTCTTTGCTCCTCTACCTCGGCAGGTGTGAGAATTCTAACGGGGGTCTTGTGCCTCCTCTAACATCGTAAGAAGGTCTCAAAGGTGGCTGTGCTCTAGTACTAGCAGCCGCTGTCTTTAAACCTACAGAATTTTCCAGCCGGCGTTCTAGGTGCAAACCGCCCATCTCGGTTGCCCCAACTTATTTTTGCTGCCATCTTGAGAGGCTTATGTTTTTGCTCCATCCTCGCGGCCTCCTCAAAGGCCTATTCAAGATTAATAGGACAAAGAACACGAACATCTGCCTGTATCTCATCCCGTAGCCCTAAAATGAATATGCTCATCAATGTCGGTTCGGGCTAAGGTGGCTCACAACGACTACTTACTTTTTCAAATTCTGCTTGGTACTCCAATACGGTCATCCTCTGAACCATCTTGCTTAATGTGATAGCAAAATCTTTATATGCCACTGTCCTAAATCTGCGTGTAATCCTCCTACAAAATTCAGGCCAACCGATAAATCTTCCACTACGAATAACTGATCTATACCAATGCATTGCCGTTCCTTGGAGGTGAAAGCTTGCTATCTGGAACTTCGTATCCTCCGTTGTCCCTTGACAATCAAAATATTGTTCAATTTGAAACACCCAATCCGCTCGATCAACGCATTGGAGTTTTGGAATGTCCAAGCATGCGGTTCTCCCTCGAATAGCATTGTCGGGTTCGCGAAAGATTCTTGGTTCAGGTCTTTAAGAAGGAAGATAATGTAGGGAATCACAAGGTTGTATAAATGCTATTTGATGTTGTAATATGATTAGTATTAACAGGTTGGATTAGATGTGCTGAATATTATTTTGAGGAGTGTATTATACAAATGCTATTGTAGTCTTACATGGATAGGTGTGATCTCTTATCTTGATTTGTTTGGTAATTGATATAATGGTTTAAGCATCTGAGCTATACATTTTTAAATAAGAGAGGTTGTACTATTGCCTAAATTTTATGAGGATATCGGTTGATGGTAAGTATGTTTAGGTAAGTGACATAATTTGTCTAGAAAGAGAAATAACTTGTATTTATCGTTCTACCCAATATTAGTGATAGTATTAAGGGATAATATGACGGGTTCTTGTACCAAAAGATAGGCTACGGAACGATTCATTCAAGATCTGGATTTTTATTAAAATCAGTCCCGCGCAACTGTAGAAAAATATTCGTCAAATATTCTCGTGTTGTCAAAATTACGAAATAAGTAGATTAGATCCATAACTCCCTAATCTACAATTTTCATATTTATGCCCTTCGCAGATTCGAACTACAACTGGATAAAAACACGAAAGAAAGCGAGTGATGGTGGTGGTGACGGGTGGAGTAGATGTTAGGGTTCTGGAGAATTATGAAGATGGAGGTGGATGGTGGATGTGTTTAAGGGATATAGACGAAGGGAAAGAAATGGTCGAGATCCCAAAGAAAAGGGAGGACTTGACAAACGAGGGAGATTATAAGTTAGGAGAGACCTTGCCAACGGTAGAGGTGGAAGGATGTTGAAAGGGGAGAGGGATATTATTAGGGTAGATAGATGATAGAGAGGCAAGAAATCAATATTCCAATAGCATAATGAATTTGGCTGCCATCCACATATTTATAGATGCTAGCCAATAAGTCTTAATAACAATAAGTAACCCTAATTCTAAAGGATTCCCGCCGATCGTGTACGAACGCACAAAAGGCATACTCTATATGTGCGAACGTGATGCAGTCGTTCGAACTCGCCCGACCGTATTCGAACGCGCATTACACGTTCTTTGTATTTATGAACCTAATGCAGGCGTTCGTAATGGTGTTCGAATGCGACTCTTTTTGCATTCGAACGTGACCTACAGGAATTTTATTTTAATAAAAATAAATAACTAATGCGGTAAGAAAAGATACTAACTAAATGTATCATAATTGTTTAATGCTTGTTTGAAATTGGAGTATATATTTCGTAGATCTTAGAGATAATTTATTTAAATAAGTTGTATTATATTATTATAGGTAATTATGTCATTTCATTATTATATGGTTGCAGTTTAGCAAGAGAAGTGATAGATTTGGATAGGTTCAGGTACCTTGGAGTATAACATGATGCAATTAATTGATGTCAACACTTTCCATACTTTAGTATTAGTGTATGTGATTAGTTAGCATTAACAATTCTTTTTTAAGGACGAGTATTATTATAAGTATTTTTCTAGAACTGATGTTTGCAGAACGATAGTGCAATTACTGGATTGGCATAGATTTCGAAAATTGATTCTTATATTGAGATTATCTTTGATCGTGCAAAGTAAGGAGTTAGGGATTAGAGAGTAGTAAACGATGTACAAGTTATGGATATAAAGGAGATACACCTTAGGATGTATTTTATTCTTGTTTTAGTATGTATTTAAGGGAAAAAGGTTTTCAATATGTCGCATTTGAACAAGGGTGGAGTGTATTCGAACGCGTTTTCGAACGCCTGCATCAGGTTTGCAAATACAGAGAACGCAAAATGTGCCTTCAAATCGAGCGCGTTCGAACGCGGTCAGCGAAAATCTACTATTTCTAGGGTTAATAATTGCCATTTTTGAATTGTTTGGTTAGCCTCTAAAAGTGTGGATAGCAACCAAGGAGTCATTATTTAATGAATTGAGTTTTGCCCTATTCTTTGTCTTCTTCTTCTTTCTCTTTCTCTCATTCCTCGACGCCGCCGCTTCTCGCCTCCCTCGACCGAGCACTCACCCTAGTCCCTGAGGGGCAGCCCACTTCTCCACCTTCTTCCAATTTCTCTATTACCTTGCCCTAACCCCTTCCATCATCCATAATCCTTCCACCACCACTTACTCACCGGTGCCACCCCATTTCCACCGGTCTACTCCCATCCATCATCACCTAGGATCTCGTGTTTCATCCACGGATCCATAGACAGATTCCCTGACATTTATCTACTTCTCGGTCGATATCTCGAGATCCCACCATCCGATTTTCCTAAAATTAGACTTGTTGAAAAGGTCTTTTCCAGGGCTACAACATAGAAAAATTTTGCGTTGATCCAACGGCTACATCTTCCGGGATCCATTTCCAAATTTCTGTGTCAGATTCTGTCTAGATCTAAAAACGGGATGGATCAAACTTTATCCCAAGGGGAGATCATATCAAGAGTGGTATCAGAGCCACCATTACTCGAATACGCGCTTCCGATGACAACCACTAGAGCTATGGCTTCACAGCGAAACAAGGAGGAAGAGACCTCCCCAATAGAGGATGGGGAGACGGCTATGGAAACTTCCACCCGCAGAATCACCCGACCAAATCTAAATACCGAAGAGCCTAGCATTCAAGCCATTGTTGGGTCTCTTTCCGAGAAAATGGTCATCAATAAACAGATGATGATGGAGATGATGCGGGGAATACGGGCAACAAGAGAAGCCATGGCGAACGAGAAAGCACCAACGACCCCACGATGCGAGTCCACCCCCATGAACTTGCCACCATTGGTTCAAAATTTGCAGCAACAAGAACCTCTGCTACCACCACCCTATGGGTAGAGACAAGCAAGGATGGTTCCACCAGGACAAGTTGCGGGTGAGCCCATCTAACGAGCGAACCACAATGGAGATCATCTTGGGGATCTAGACCCTTGGGCATGGCAATACGAACCAGATCCGCGTCGAATTTACCAAAACTAAAGGAGGGATCATCAACCATTCATGGTGCATCCTCCTCCGGTTAGACAAGAACTTGGATATGATCCGGATTGAGACAGCAGTACTCGTGGGCAAATCGTGCGTCTCGAATTTCCTAAGTTCAAAGGTGGAGACTCGATCGATTGGTTGTATAGGGCGGAATAATTCTTCGCGTACCAGGGTACAGCGGAAGAATATAAGGTGACGCTTGTGAGCTTCCACCTTGAAGATGCAGCACTTCATTGGTTTCAAGCAGCCAATGCCCATGATACGATTGAAGGTTGGGGCAATTTCTGCACCGGTATCACTCGGCGATTTGGAGCGTCGGGGTATGAAGACTTCGATGCTCTCCTCTCAAAGACGGTGCTAAGGACCATGGTCGGGGCATACTAAGAAGAATTTGAGAGTATAAGTAGCCGATGCCAACCTCCATGGACGGATCAACAACTTTGCAGCAACTTCATCTTCGGGCTACGAGGAGACATATAAGCCGGCGTGAGGGCTTTAAAGCCTAGAACCTTAAAGGAGGCCTTCGAAGATGTAGTACTTAAGGAAGACAAAAATTGAGCCATGAAGTTACACCTCAAACAGAACTGGACGAGCCAAGAAAACTGGAATCCGATTCGTCCTACCATAGCAACAGGAAATGTTTTCGGCATACCAAGAGCTGCTGCTACAATGGTGCCTTCTCGAGCACCCTTGAAGCCCTCCCAAGATGTGAAGTATGCACCTAGAAGTCCGAGTCAAGCACTCACACCAATTCAAGTGGAGGAGCAAAGAGGCAAAGGCCTATACTTTCGTTGTGATGAGAAGTTTGTACCCAAACATCGCTGTGCTAAACCTATGGGATCGGTGATGCTAATAGACGGATTGGAGGAGGCTGAGGATGAGATTGTAGCTAAAAAGATGAGGGTGTGGTTAGACAGCAAGGAGGAGTAGCTGAGGAGCAACTGCGCGGAGGACATGATGGCCAAAATCTCCCTTCACGCCAAAGACCTTGCGGGTGAATGGTGTAGTCAAGAAAACCACAGTGAGAATCTTGATCGACACCGTGTCCACCCACAACTTCATTGACAAGAGGCTTCTTAGGAAGATTGGGCTCGAGTCGGAACCCACAGACAGGTTCGATGTGACGATTGGAGATGGCACCACATTGCGGGCAAATTTTATTTATGGAGGTGTGGAGTTGAAGGTGCAAGGCCAAACTTTCATAATGGATCTTTATCCATTTGCCTTGCAGGGTGCCGACTTCATCTTGGGGACTCAATGGCTTCGAAGCTTGGGGCCCATCACATTTGACTTTACAAACCTCACACTAATATTTTGGAGGAATGACCAGAGAGTGATGCTGGATGGAAATCAACTGCGACAAGAACCAGCGTTGCAACCATTGTTTGAACTTCCAAGCATAGGGGACACAAGTGATAGTGATCTGGTCCAACTCACGGAGGAGCTGAGAGAGAACCCATCGAGCCACCCCGAGCACAAGGAGAGCAATGGGTTAGTACTCGAGCACGGGTGTATCAAGGTACCCGCGGACGAAGAGCTACGGAGACTATTGATGGCACACTTCCATGATACCCTATAGCAGACCATGAAGGGGTCTTACGTACCTACAAGTAGCTGGCCCAAAGCTATACATGGATAGTGATGAAGTCAGATGTGAAGAAATATGTGTGTGAATGCCAAATCTGCCAACGAGTCAAATCGAAGACGCTCAAACCAAGCGGGTTGTTGCAATCACTGCCTATATGGGAGCATATTTGGGAGGACATCTCTATGGACTTCATCGAAGGGCTGCTAGAGGTTCGAGGCCAATCGGTGGTGTTCGTTGTGGTGGATAGGCTAAGCAAATATGCTCATTTCATAGCACTGACATGCCCATTTTCAGCGAAGAAGGTTGCTGAGATTTTTGTTCGGGAAGTGGCGCGCTTGCATGGGATGCCTAGGATGATTGCGTCAGACCGGGATCGCATCTTCATCAGTGAGTTTTGGTCCAAGTTCTTCAGATTGCAAGGGACTCGAGTCAACCTTTCAGCTTATCACCCCGAGACGGATGGCCAAACTGAGGTGATGAATCGCAGACAAGAGTAATGCTTGCGTTGCTTTGTGGTGGACAGACCAAAGGATTGAGTCAAATTCCTTCCATGGGTCGAGTGGTCTTACAATACAGCTCATCACTCTAACATTGGCATGACATCCTTTGAGGCGATTTTGGACGCACTCCCCCTGTCTTGTGTGCCTATGATAGACTCGCAGCAGTGGATCAGACCGAGCTCGACTTGGAACTTGCGGACCGAGATGAAACCTTGAGACGGCTCAAGATTCACCTAGCATCAGCCCAAAACCACACGAAGCAGACTCATGACAAAGGCCTGCACGAGTGAGAGTTTGAGGTTGATCAATTGGTGTTCGTTCGAGCTCAACCGTATCGACAATCCACATTAAGGCCGATTATGAATCAGAAGCTAGGTCACAAGTACTACGGGCCAT